>NW_020948739.1:6589616-6623839 GCF_900497805.2 Vombatus ursinus
TATCTATCTATCTATCTATCTATCTATCTATCTATCTATCTATCTATGTGACATAGTGGTTAGAGCACTAGGCCTGGAGTCAAGAACACCTGAGTTCAAATCCAGCTTCGTACATTTACTATCTGTGTGACTTTGGGAAGTCACTTAGCCTCTGCTTGTCCTAGTTTTTCCAACTGTAAAATGGGAGTAATAGCACTTCTCTCCCAGGTTTTTGTGAGGATCAGGTGAGATAGTATTTGCAAAGCTCCTGGCACAGTACCTGGTCTGTAGTAGGAGCTATAGAAATGCTATTTGTTTATTATCATCAACAGCATTATTATCTATCACCTATCTTTGATTGGACTTTTTAAAGAAATCTATACTGGTCCCCCCAGAAGCCTTTGGGGCTGCCCCATCTCTGGATAGTCTAAGCAACAAATCTGCCTTTCCAGATAAAAACTTGTCCTAATGTCCTTTATATCTATATGCCATGTCAAAAAAAAAATCTCCTACCTGTGTTTTGGATAGGATAGAGAAAATAGCACGGAATTTGGAGTGCAGCTAGGGGCACGGTGGATAGAATGTGGGACCTGAAGTCAGAAGGATCTGAGTTCAAATCTGACCTCTCAGACACTTATTAACTGTGTGACCCTGGGCAAGTCACTTTACCCTGTTTGCCTCAGTTTCCTCATCTGTAAAATGAGCTGGAGAAGGAAACAGCAAACCACTCCACTTAGCCAAGAAAACCCCAAATGGGGTCACAAAGTCAGACACAACTAATCAACTAAAGGATAACATAAGAGGGCGAAAATACTCTCAGCAAACTAAGTGTGACTACTCTTAAGAAAACATATAGTTTGAATCTTAAAGATAGTTGGGTTATTTTTGTCATTCTATCAGACTGTACCCAAAAAGCTCCAAGGAGAGAGGGGAAAGATCTCATCTGTGTATGGCCTTGGAGCATTCTCTCTTTTCTGGACCTCTAGACTCCTTGATCCTTGAACTCTAGTTTGGCCTGGCAGTACCATTTACAAATGAAAATAAAAATATCCAGAGGAAAAATACTTACCATTTCTGGGTTTTCTGCAGCTAGCTTCGTCAGTTTCTCCGATATCATCTTTTTCAAGCAGCTACTCAGCAAAAAAGCCTACAAAAAACCCATAAATGAAATCTCTTTCTCTCAATAAAATACTAAACTATGAATTCTCTCCTTTTCTCCAAACCGCAATGCAGATGTTGGTCTCAATTTGAATGTTATTTTTCCCAGAAGAGATTTTTCTTTCTTAAAATTTCCAGAAATTTTTGATTTAACAGCAAACACGCCAAAATTTGCTTAACTACAAACACATACATGCAGTCAAAAATCCAACAACAGACCAAAAAGACAGCCAATCTTACATTGCTGAGTCCCTTCTTAAATTCCCCCGACTTCCCTTCCATCTGTCTAAGAATGCTTCTTATTTTTTAAGCTATAGTAATGTAGATGAGTGTGCTGTGAGAGTTGCCAACCATATTACATGAGCCACAGACAAAGAATACCACATCTTGTCCAGTTTACTGTTGTAATTAAATCAAACTTCCCTTGAAATTAATGTGGCCTCAGACACTTGACACTTACTAGCTGTGTGACCCTGGGCAAGTCATTTAACCCGGATTGACAGTTGTAACTTTTGACCTTATCATTATGGACTACTTCCTAGTAACAGAGAAAGAGAGAAAATTGGAAAGGAATTGTGGAAACATAGGAAAATAGTCTTTGGATCCTCCAAATCTTTCAGTTTTAGGGAATAGAGAAGGGAGGAAAGTGAGACAGTTCAAGTGTTCTACTATCCTTTCTAACACAGTCCTACCTGCCTTTCCTTTCCAATGTGGTCACTCCTTGGACCCTAAAATAACTGTGTCACCACGGCTAGACTTCACTGACAAGGAAAAGGGCTCTATTACCCCCAAAGCATCTCCCCTACCCACTATTGCCCAAAACGCATTTACTAAAAGATAGAGATTTTTAAAAGCTCATTCGTGGTTTTACAAATAAATCATCTGTCCTAACATCTTTGCAGGTACTGAGGTTGAACCACCTACACACCATCCTTTTATACTTTTCAGCTATCACCTTTGATTTGCACAAGAATATAATACATAAAAACATCCTTTATCTCCCCTCCCCCAGCTCCCAACACTTTGCATTTAACCTAAGATTTGGATCCATACCTGGGAGAAGAAAGATGATGAAGTGTTCAAAAGACACAAGATTCTATCATAACATTAATCTTAACTACATTCAGTTCCTAACTCCATGGGTTAAATCATTACAAATGCCTACAGGGGGAAAATATGAAAACAAGATTTCTTTCCAGTGACTGAAGAAAGATTTAGATCTCAACTCTTCATTTGTATTGATAGTACACATGCCCATGGGTACTCCCTGGGGGCAGACAAGTGTAATGGGAGGAGTACTTGAACTAGGAATCAGAATGCCTGGATGCGAGCCCCATCTCAGTTACTAACTAGTTCTGTGACTTTGAGCAAAATCTCCTTCCTAGGTCTTCCCTGAGAGTGCTTCATCTTTTAAGTAAGTTCCATTTACTTGTTGTTGTTGTTGTTTTTAATATTTTCCATTTTTATCTAGCATTTCATACTTTTTGAAGGATTTCTGCCATCCCTCACTTAATTCACTTGCATGTCACGGCTTCACCTCCTGACCTCATGGTCCTCTTAGAGAATGAAGGACAAACAACAACAATAACAACCAGAAGCATATATAATGGTTTTTATCTGTAAAGTGATTGGACTGGTCTAGATGATCTCAAAGGTTGAGTCAAGTCAACATGCGCTTATTAAGTGCCTCCTGTTCACCAGGCATTGTGCTAAACACTGGGAATACAAAGAAAGACAATAACAATCCTTGTCTTCAAGTAGCTCAGAGGATCATGGGGGTCTTTTCTGGTTCTCCGAAGCTATAGACTTTTGAGTGTGTGAGTAGCCCTTCTACTTCAAAGGAAATAGGCCCTGGTTTAAAATCCTTTAAGGAAAAATGTTTGCTATAATCTTTGTTGGCCTAAATTCATTTGCCAGTGGATTAAAACATCATAACAAAATGTAACTACTGTTGTAGCATTCCAGGGTGGGGGTTTCACTACAAAGTCCCTCTATATTTCTCTCCAAGGCACTTCAGATTTGGACATTGCAGATCCTCATATACTTTCCCTGAGAGTATTTCATCTTTTAGGTAAACCCCATTCACTTTTTGTTGTTTAAAATTTTTTTTCATTTTTGTCTAGGCTTTTATGCTTTTTGAAGGATTTCTGCATATATCCTCTCATTCCCATGACCAACGCTAGCAGTGGAAAGAAGCAGGGCTTGAGGTCCCATGGGAAGCAAAGACATTCCTCCTGGCTGAGGTATGAAAACCAGGGGCACAAGCCAAATGGAAGTCATTCCAAAGATTTGTTTAATGTTCTATTTCAAGAACTTTAAAAAACATATAGGTTTGGTGTTAGCACCATCAGATTCACCATTTTTAGTAAAAATTTTATCCAAGGTTCAGTTTAAAATAAATATTTCAGTTTGGTCTGATTGTAGAATCTTAGAATTACATGAGACTTCGAAGATTATCTGGCCCCAGTGCCATTTGAAGCGTTAACACCCTCCTACACATTCCAAACAAATGCTCACCCAGTCTGGGCTGGAAGACCTCCAGTGACAGGGAATTAACTACCTCCAAGAAAATTCATTCCACAAATGTTTGTTGAATGAGTAAATTAATTTTTGGATAGCATTAATTATTAGGAAATTTTCCCCTTTATCCACCTCGCTATTACTTCTACTCCATTGCTCTTAGTTTCATCCTCTGGGGCCAAGGGCAACAAGCATAATCCTTCTTCCACATGACAGCCTTTCAAAAAACTGGAAACTCCCTTGAAATTTTGCACATGAGTGCAGTATATTCAGGGTTTTGTTCATATTCTGGTTCAAATCTCTCCTGCAAGAATAATCTCCTCCTTGAAAAAAAAACCCAAGAAAAGAAAAGGTGAGGATACAAAATTCAGTATAAACACTGGGATAGGGTCTAGAATTTCCCTTCCCCCCTCCTTAAGTTATTTTTCCCCCTGAACAGAGCTGTTCCCAGGGCCTTGAGTGGCCTACTAGGCTTTGGCTCAAACTATACCTCCTTTGAGGGAGCATCCTGGTGGTCTTTGGGCCATATTGACATAGCTTCCTGGTCACCTGAGGGCATCAAAAGGAGTCAGGGCCCTTCACACCTGGCCGATGTCCCATACCCTCACCTGCTGTCCATAAGAATTTCCATATAGAGGCAAGGGGACCATGTCTACCCAAGCTGAGTGTTTCAGTGTCCTCTTGAATATTTTTTCTATGCTATGACTAAATTAAGCATCCTTTTATTAACTGTTGAATGGCCTACAAGTGTTTCATTTCCTTCCAACACCAAATTGACAATAATGAGAAGGACCTGAGTTAGACCCATCCATCACACGTAATCTGTGAACACCTACATTCTTCAAGCTTTGCCCAAAATACAGCATGTACCCCTAATTAAACCTTCTACAAGGTTCTGATTATTCAATTTGAACTTTACCCCTGATACAGTTTGTTTAAGATTCCAGTGGTTTATAGGGAAACAACATTGGCGCTATCACTTAAATTTTAAGTGAACTCATTCACTGGCTTCTAAGGTATTAGAAAGCTCTAGAAATCACAATCACAGTCCTGCTACCAACTCAAACAGAAAGACACAGGTCGATCTTCATCTTCTCATTATGGTGCCCTGCACAAATTCAGTTTGAAAGCTATGCTTGGTTTGGATCCTAGCTCTGTGACACTGGGCAATTGACTTGACCTCTCTGTGACTCAGTTTCTTAGCTTGCAATGTGGGGATAATAAAACTTATAGGAGCATAAATTTAGACCTGGAAGGGATCTCAGAGATCATCTAACCCAGGGGTGGGAAATCTGTGGCCTCAAGGCCACATGTAGCCTTTCAGATCCTTAGGTTTGGCCTTTTGACTGAATTCAAGTTTTACAGCACAAATCCTTTTATTAAGGGGATTTGTTCTGTGAAGTTTGGATTCAGTCAAAGAGCCCCACTTGAGGACCTAGAGGGCCACATGTGGCCTTGAGGCTGCAGGTCCCCCACGCTTGAACCCAACCCTCTCATTTTATAGCTGAGGAACCTGAGATTCAGACAAATGAAATGACTTGCCCCAAGGTCAAACAGGTTAATAATAAAATAAGTTGAGCCAAGATTTGAACTCAGGTTCTCTGACTCCAAATCCAGCCTCCTTTCCATTGTGCCCATCAACAATTTCTTCTACCAACATTATCTTATCCAGTCTACCTCCCCAACAATTCTATAAGGTTGGCAGTGTCTGTAGAGCTCTTGGCAAAATTTTAAGGCACCAAGTTTAAGAGATTCATTATTACTCTCTGGTTCACCCTGGTGAAGTAAGTCACATTCTAGTCAGCGACTTTGACCACATTCTTCTCTTGCATCCTCACCTGTTTGGTGTAAATGGTGAAGCACTGCCAACTGCAGCCTTCACTGTACTGAAACCTGAGCTCCAGGTTCTGGTTGAGGGTTTGCTGAGGACCATCTGCTTCCTCCAGCAAAGATCCCTAAGGAAAACAAAAGACGACATTGTTCACCATCCTGCTTGGAGAACTGCTTTTTTCAGACATTAGCCATGTAATCAGATGAGGCTTTCTCAAGAAGAGAGCAGACAATGTTGGTAACCAGAAGAGTACTGAGAGATTTCTTAGATAATCCAAGATAGAGGCTGAAAGAAGTAGGGAAGTCTATTGTTTGCATTGAGGGAGAGTAGAAGGATGCCTGGGCAGCTAGATGGTGTAGTGGATAGAGCACTGAGTTTGGAATAAGGAAGACTCATCTTCCTGAGTTCACCTCTGGCCTTAGACACTAATTAGCTGTGTGACCCTGGGCAAGTCATTCAACCATGTTGGCCTCAATTTCCTCATCTGTAAAATGAGCTGGAAAAGGAAATGACAAACCACTTCAGTATCTTTGCCAAGAAAACCCCAAATGGGGTCACAAAGAGTTGGACAAGACTGAACAACAACAATAACAGAAAGGATGCCTGCCAGACCTCCAGTAGCTAGGGCACCTTGAAGTGGATTTTAGTCTCCTGGCCAGGAAATTTTTCATTATTCAATAACCTGGTCCCCTTCTACTTTTCTTCTTATACCTTATTCCGCATGTGCTCTTTGATCCAGTGAAACTGGCCTCCTTAATGTTCCTCATACAAGACACTCCATCTCCTACCTTTGCCTATTGTCACTGGCTGTCCTCTATGCTTGGAATTCCCTCTCTCCTCATCTGTCTCCTCCTACCTTCCCTGACTTGCTTCAAGTTCCAGCTAAAATCCTACCTTCTATGAGAATTCCAATTCTGCTTAATACTCATGACTTCTATTATCTCCAATTTATCCTGTGTATACCCTGTTTGTACATTTCTGTTTGCATGTTGTCTATTATACTGTCACCTCCTTTTATATCCCTAGTGCTTAGCACAGTGCCTAACACATAGTAGGCACTTAGTAAATGCTTGTTTACTGACTAAATGATTGGCAATGTAAAAATAATAATGATAACAATAGCTAATATTTATTTTTTAATTTTTTAATTTATTTAACATCCTTTTTTTAAGTCTTGAGTTCCAGATTCTTTGTCTCCCTCCATCCCCTCCCCCCCATTGAGAAGGCAAGCAATATGATACTCATTATACATGTGAAATCATGCAAAACATATTTCCACATTAGCCATGTTGCAAAAAAAAAAGGAAAGAAAAAATAAAAGGAAGAAAGAAAGAAAAATAAGGAGTGGAAAAAAAGCATGCTTCAATCTATACTCAAAGTTCATCTTTCTGGACGTGGGTAGCATTTTTCACCATGGGTTCTTTGGAATTATCTTGGCTCATTGCACTGATAAGAGTAATAGCTAACATTTATATGGCATTTACTATGTGCCAAGCACCTTGCAAAGTGTTTTACAATTATTGTCTCATTTGATCCTTACAACAACCTTGGGACGTGAGCACTGTTATTATCCCCATTTTATAGTGAGGAAGCTAAGGCAAACAGAGGTTAAGTGACTTGCCTAGGATCACCGAGCTACTAAGTGTCTGAGGCTGGATTTGAATTTAGGTCTTACTGACTCCAGGCCAGATGCTCTATGCATTGAGCCACCTAGCTACCAACTCAAATGAGAAAATCCCAACTATGCTTATTATTTCACTGAATCTCAGTTTCTTCGTGTGCAAAATAAGAGGGTTAGGTTAGATGATCTCTAAAGTCCATTTCAGCTCTTAATTCTGGGAGGCAGTGGGGCATGTCAGAAAAAACATTGGATTTTGAGTCAGAACACTTGGGTTCAGATCCTGACTTTGGCATTATTACCTGTGTGACTTTGGGCAAGTCCCTCTAGTCCCCAGTTTACACAACTACAAAATGAGAGGGTTGGCCTAGATGACCCCTAAGATCCCTTCCAGCCTTCGATCTATGCTCTTATATGTCCCTGAAATGCCAAATTCCCTATTTTGATCTGCCTTGGTAAGGAAGTGGGGGCATGGCACTGAATTTTAAATCATAAATAGGAGACTTCCACTTCGTTTCATTTGTTGCTTGTTTGTTTGTTTTTTGAGGCAATCCGGGTTAAGTGACTTGCTCAGGGTCACACAGCTAGTAAGTGTCTAAGGTCGGATTTGAACGCCGGGCCCTCCTGACTCCAGGGCTTCTGCTTCATCCACTGTACCAAGATGCCTAGAAGATACTTACAAGGAAGGTGACCTGCCAGGACTTTATATGGCTCATCTTGAAGTTAACCTCTTGCGTCTGATTGCCAGGTAGCTTTATGTAGCAGCTGATCTCATTGTTGCCCACTGACACAGTAGCCACACAGCCAGGTTCTGGGTAATCACAGGTACAAGTATCGAGCTGCATGTATCCATAGTGCTGCACCTGCTGGACCAGCTCCAAAAACTGCTCCAAATGAGAGTAACAGTAACAGCAGTGACTAGTTATTTAGTGCTTTGTTTAAAAAAAAAAGTTTGCCAATTGCTTTATGTACAGTGCCTCATTTGTGCCTTGCCACAATTCTGCAAGGTAGGTGCCTCAGATATTATTCTCATTTTACAGATGAGGAAACAGAGAATCAGAAAGTAGAAGGGTCTGTGAGTTTCAGAGGTGGGGTTCAAAGTCATGTCTATGAGTTTGGCCATTAGTAGAGTGGGAAAAATAAATAACAGACCATTTGAAATAGAGGATAAGTGATATTGATGGATGTATTTGTTTTGTTTTGTTATGTTTTGTTTTTTGATGGATGTATTTGAATGGTAAGTGATAATACCATTGGGCAAATTTGTAGTAAAGGTGCCTTATTCTTTTGAACAACATTGATTTTTAAAAATATGTTCATAACTGATACCTTCCTCTTCCTTCCCCCAAATGAGAGGACAAATTTATAGGCAAATAAAGGTGAGTCAGGCTGGACTGACGAGTTCTCAGGTGCCCATTTGCCAAGTTTTTACAAAAACATTGTTGTTTTCTTGTGCTCTGATGGGTACAGGTCCTGTGTGGCACGCAGTGGCATAGATTAAAAACAAGGATAACTGAGGAGGGGAAATGAAAAAAAAATTAAAATTCCACCCTTTGAGATAAATGAGGGAGAAATTTTACATTGGGGAAAATGCTTCATTTCTTCAGGCTAATAGAATATTTTATTTTCCCATATATGCATGGCAGGGGTATGATGGAATCATCTCATGCTGGCCCGAGAGAGCCAAATTGTTCAATTTTCAGCTTGAGCATTTACACCTCAGAAATCAGCTTCAAATCAGGGCTTGATGATTTGTATTGTTGATCACCCAAAGTTAATAAAGTGATAGAGAAAGGGTTAATAATGCAGATTAAGTGTGTCTTGTGTACGTTTTACATCCACAAACAGAGAAAGCCAGTGTTCAAACATTTAACCAGGACACCCGAGCTACAAGGCTGCTTTAGATGATGGTGATATCACCTGGCAGAGAAGCAGATTTTGGAAATGGAATTTCAGCAGGAATGAGTTGGGAGGGAGGGAGAAAGGGGAGAGGGGAGAGAGGAGAGGGGAGAGGGAGTGAAAGAAAGGGAGGGAGAGAAGGAGAGAGGGAGAGAGAGGGAAAAGGAGAGGGGGAGAGGGGGAGAAAAAGGGGGGAGGGAGAGAGAGAGGGAGGGAGAGAGAGAGATCCCAACAGCTTACATGTGGAGAGCACACCAGATCATCCTATTTGAAAAGTTCAGCTTTTGAAGCCACTATTAGGTTGTAACGACCACATCTTATTTTATCTTAATACCCCAAGAAGCTAGCATAACAGTGTCTTGTATACATTAGATGCTTAATAAATGTTTGTTGAAATCTGACATTCTTTAACTTGTAGGTGCAGATAATATGACAGTTAAATTTAATTTAATTTAAAGATTTAATTTAAATTAAATTAAAGAGGAATAGATTCCACATCCCCAGCCTGAAGGTAAGGATGCATGTGTGCATGTACACATATGCACAAATAGTACTTTTATTTCAGATCAGAAAACTTCACTTGTCCAATGCTGGTAGGCCCTATTTTGCTTAGGATACAGCTTTACAAAGTCTATAGTTTTCAGGAAATCTCTGACAAGGTAGTCCTCATTCCCATTGGTCAAAAGTGCTCTCTCCCTTTTTTCTGATGCCATGTTTCCTTTTTTTTTTTTTTTTTAACTAATTCTCCCTCTTACCCTGCTCCCTGGTAACACCCCTCCTTCAGTCACCAGTGAATCTCAACCTTTTGGCATCCTATCTTGTTTCTCTGCTTTTCTCCCTTCTGTCAAAAAATGGAACCTTTGTGTATGTGAAAGAGAGAAAAGTGAGGCAATGAAGTATGCTGAAATAACAACAGGTTTTGTAAAATGTTGCTTTACAAATACACTTGTCCCCATAGGAATTTTGCTTTGCAAAGGCTTCTCTTCCTAAAGATTCACCTTCTTTCTCACCTTCACCTACCTCAGACTCCATGTGGCATGAAAACTTAAATTAAGGAAGGCCAGGACTTGATGATTTTGGGTTTCTTGAACTGATTCAATATTCAAGATTTCTGTCAGGTTTATGGGCATGAGCACACATACTCTCCCTCCAAGGCTTAGAACGGCTATTGGGCAAAGTTCAGAATCCTATGTGATCTTTTATCAAGGCTGCTGAAAGTTACCCAACCCCCCAAAAGAGTCCCAAAGCTAACCAGATCCAGAAAGGTTTTAGAAAGAGGGTCATTAGTAAGAAACACGAATATGAGGAATTCAGGAAAACATAGGAAGACATATAAACTGATGCAGAGTGGAATAAACAGAACCAGGACAACAATATAAACAGTGACTACAACAATGGCACAGTGGGTAGAACTCATCTTTGTGAGTTCAAATCCAGTCTCATACACTTACTAACTGTATGACCCTCAGCAAGTCACTTAACCCTGTTTGTCTCAATTTCCTCATCTGGAAAATGAGCTGGAGAAGGAAATGGCAAACCATTCCAGTATCCTTGCCAAGAAAACCTGAAAATGGGATCACAAAGAGTCAGACATGACTGAAATAACTGAACAACACCATAACCACGTACATGGGAAGAACAAATGAAACTGAACATTGTATAACTATAATGACTAAGCTTAATCCCCCCAAAGAGACAAGAAAACACATCTTCCCTATTTGTTGAAGCAGTAGGAGGACTATGGGTGTGGAACGTTGCATATGTTTTCAGACACAGTCAATATGTTGGATGGCTGTACAGAACTAATTTTTAAAATTATCTTTTAAAAATATTTATTATTTATTTTGTTTTTAATTTATGGAATAAAACAAGCATTTCCATAACATAGTATAATAAAAAAGATAATTGCACATGAAACCACAAATCTATTGTGTATGACTTGCTATTCTTTTTAAATCTATAATAAAGTTATCATGGAAATTTCTTTTTTTTCCTTTTTTTATTTTTATAAAATCATCTTTTACAGGGAATGGTTTGCTAAGTAGGGGGAAGGGGAGAGATGTTATTTGGAAGTGAATCTGAAACTTACATTTTTGGACATGGTCACTGTGTGGATTTATTTGGCTTGGCTTGGCTTATTTGTTGCAAGGGGTTTTTTTTTTCCTCTCTGTTTTTCATTGAGGAGGTGGAGAAGAGAGGGAAGGGTAGCAATAGTGATACAAAAAGAAAAAAAGAGGGTCAGAACATTTTAAAAATGCACCAAAGAGAAGGAAGTCTGAAGAAAGCACAGACAAATAGGGCAATTTTAAAAGTAACATTATATTAAATACTTTTTTTTAAGTAAACCATATAAAATGGAATTTCACTGTTCCAAAAACAATTCTCCTTTTTTGTTCTGATATGTGTGTGTATGAAATACTGGTATTATTTTTTTGCTACTTAAATTCAAAACAAAACATTTTTGAAAAATTTTAAAAGGAAATGAACCTGAAATAAAAGAAAAAAAGACATGAATGAAACTTTTGAATATAAGTTTTTTTTTTAAAAGGGAGGGGAGTAATCACTGACAGGGTAGGCTGGGGGGCAGAGTTTATTTAGACACCAAATTGTCCTTCAATAGATCCTTATAAAGCATTTTAAAATATTCTCTTTTCAGTTACGGAATCTCAAAAGAATTCTGCATTTTTACTTTTCCTTATGACTCTTCAAACTGAGAAGGGAGCAAACCATTCCATCTGGCCACCTGTGGAGTCTCCAATTAACTCTGTGGCTGCTGAAGGAAAGAGGACTCCTTCACCCAGGCCCTCTCTGAATCTGACCTACTTTGGAGGTGTCCCAGAGAAACGTCTGTCTCCGTACAATGTTAAGTCAGCCTTGGCTTGAAAGTATGTTACCATTTCATGAGCACATTTTCTCTACTGGGATTTCTTAAAGCACACTTGTATGCAAAAAATCATAACCCATAAAACAGGTCAATCAAGGAATAATTACTTGAATTTTTAAAAAATTCTTCTGTATGCACCAGGATTCACATAGGATTCCTATAAATAATGAGGTCCCATATTTTATTTGAAAGGTGATCAGATTTACATACAAGCTTCCCAGATGATATCAGCATGGCATAATGGATAGGTCACCAAACGTGGAATTGGGAGCCCTGGGTTCAAATCCTATCTCAGACACTATGTAACCCAGGGTAAGTCACTTAACTGCCCTGAGCCTCAGTTTCCTCAGCAGTAAATTGAAGGGAATGATTCTGATCCCTCTAAGATTCTTTTTTACTCTAAATCTAGGCTCTATTATGTAAAACAGGTTCCATTCATACTCTTTGATGCTTTAAATAGTGGAAAAATACAGTGTAATTGAACACTAAAAGTCAGTGAAAGAGATGTTATTTGCCATCTGTTAAAAATGCCCCCTTTAATACTGTATACATTAAAATCCAGAAAGAGCCTCAATTCTGGTAAACTGCCTAAGGCTTATTCAAAATAAGTTCTTGTTGTTGGGCTTTTTTAAAGTTGATTTGGAGTTTACCTTTGTCTGGTTTCCTGCTTTCCTCAGGGCTTCTAATTCCTGCCTTTGCTCCGGTGTTGGTTTGGCCCAGTTTTTTTCAATTTCCTGAACTGCCTGAAAACAATTTAAATTGTAAAAATGAGCGTTTCCCTAAAAGCAAAGTCTTTCAAATTATGCTGAGAAATGGGATGTTAGTCGGCCCCCCTTGCTCAGTATCCTCCATCAAAAGGCTCTACCATATTCCTTTTTTTCTTCTCTCTTTTTTCTTTTTTAAAGATTGAATCTCTCAGGTTGGAGGCTCAGGGTCACTCACACCCAATTCCATTCTGATTGACGTGGGAGCTTTACCCTGCTCTGACATGGGTGTTTGCCTCTCTTTAGGCAACCTGGGATTTCCCCACCGCATACACCTCCCCTGGGTTTACCACATTTATCAATGCTGACATTTGTTCAGCCACCCAAAAGGCATGAGCAAAAAAAAAAAAAAAAAGGATCCCCAGACCCAACCTTGCCAGGATTACAGGTGAGTGCCACAACTCCTGGCCTGTTCTTGCCAAATGTCTTCCCCTTCAGCTCTGGAATTCCTGCCCTGGTCAGTTTGGACCCCCACCCTCCAACCTTGTAAGTCTCTTATGTGGTACACTTTATTCCCTGGTTACCCTCTTCCTAGCTACCTTGTCATATATTCTGGAACCATAATCAAATCATTATTGTCATTGCTACTGGAAAGGACCATCCCATAACCATCCCAACCATAACACTCCATTCCTGGCTGCCATTCCCTTCTATCTGTTGTATGCTCCTATTTGAGTGTAAGCTACTTGAGAGCAAGGACTGCCTTCAGTTTTCTATTTGTATCTGCAATGTTTAGCACAGCCCTTGGCACATAGCCAGTGTTTAATGAGTGCTTTGCAATTCATTTCCAAATTTCCGATACATAGGCCCATCCTTTACCTAACCCATGGATGGACTCACAAAAAAGACTGCTCCCCTAGAAGCATGTTAGTGAAATCTGGCCACAGAATGTAAGCTGTAACAACTTAAAACTGCACTAAGACTTTTGAATCACCCTATATTAGACTATGATAATCTTTTTATAAACTTCTGTACCATACACTTGCTTGGCTCTCAGTATACGTCACTATCTTCTGTATGATTTGTGTTTTGTGCCTATGTTCTGTCACCCTCTCCTAGAAGGTAAACCCCACTGTGTCATACCTCACTGCATCCCCCTTGACATCTGGTCCCTATGTCCTATCCTTACAGGCTACAACAGATATTGGTTGAGGAAGCTAACAGCCATTTAGTAAGAATTTAAGAGTTCCACTTCCAGGAGCCAAGATGGCAGAGTAAGAAGTAAGTCGCTCTTACTGTCCTTTATTAACCTCTGAAAGCCCAGAAAATATCACCCCGGGAGAATTCAAGTCATTGTGTGACCTACGACTTTGTGACTTTAAAGTCAGGCATTGGTAAGCAGTTGGGGAAAGCATATTGGAGGTGTTTTCTCTAACTGTGTAAGTAGTAGAACAGTTTGCAGTCTGTGTTAGAGAGGTCCTTCTCAGAGGAAAACTCATCATTTGAGAGCCAATTCTAATGATGAACTTCTCTGAACAGAGAGAGCCTGGTCATTGGACAAAAGATGGTGTCCGTGATGAAAATATGGAAACTGAAGAACCCAAACGGTGTAGTGAATAGCATGCTAGACCTGGAGACAAGAAGACCCAAGTTCAAATCTTGACTTAGAAACCTACTAGCTGTGTGACCCTGGGCAAGTCTCATAACCACTGTTTGCCTCAGTTTCCTCACCAGTAAAATAAGGATAATAATGGCACCTATCTCCCAGGGTTGTTTTGAGAATAAAATGAGATAATAATTGTAAAGCACTTAGCTCAGCGCCTGGAACATAGTAAAACTATATAAATGTTAGTTATTAATAGTATTAGCATATGTAAAGTACTTTGAAAACCTTAAATTGGGGACAGCTAGGTGGCCCAATGGATAGAGTATACAACCTGAGGTTAGGAAGATGAGCTCAAATTTGACCTCAGATGTTTACTATCTGTGTGACCCAAGATAAGAGAAGACTTAAACCTATAGGTCTTCTTGATTCTGAGACAATAAAAATGAAAATTCACCATAATTATTTATTCTGCTTTACACACACACACACACACACACTAACAGAGTTTACAAGGAAGATAAACAAAAATAATTTATAATACAACTGGCAGGGATCTAGGTGGCTCAGTAGGTAGAGCTCTGGGCCTGGAGTCAGGAAGACCCAAGCTCAAATCTGCTCTGAGACACTTACTAGCTGTATGATCCTGGACAAGTCATTTAACCTCTGTTTGCCTTAACCCATTGGAGAAGGAAATGGCAGACCACTCCAGTACTTTACCAAGAAAGCCCCATGGACAGTACTGGCATGCTATGGTTGATAGGGTCATGAAGAGTTGGACGTGTCTGAACAACAAAAAACTACAACTATTTTATATTTTAATTCTATATGTGGAAACCATGCCACAAAGCCAATTCTAAATCTCATTGGAATTATTTCATAAGGATAGGGAATTAGTGAGAAGACAGGATGCTCCTGACCAGAACAAATTCTGTAAAATTTGGATTCAGTCAAAAGGTCGCACTTAAGGACTTAGAAGGCCACATGTGGCCTTAAGGCTGCAGGTTCCTCACCCCTGTTCCTGACTAAGAACTCATAAAACAAGCCACAGTAATGACCAACAATTTGTTTAAAAAAAAAATTAAAAATGCAACAACTACAAACCTCTACAATCTTTTAAAATGTGTTCCTAGTTTGATTCTGCTCTAATTCCTATCACATGGACATAAATGAACTCTCTGAGTTGATTATGAAGACTCCTATTCTTCCATAAATTTAACTTAAAATGAATATGCTAACAACAAAAATAAACTTTAAATTGGCAATTGTAATTTATATTTTAGAAGGGCTTTGGAGAGATGATTTCGATGGCCCAAGTTTTAATGTCTGTCCGAGAAATTCAATCCAATAAATATATTAAGCGCTTGCTATGGATAAGCTCTGTGCTTAGTGCTGATACCTTTTTTTTTTTCTCTTGGTAACTTTTCCCTGTAGTGAGCAGGAGAATTCAAAATCTTTCCATTCACCTTAGATCTACACTCAGAGTAGCACTTCCAGGCTACAGAAACTCAGACTTGGAGAAGCCCTTTCAATCTATCTAGAACAAGCCCCTTAGCTGATCCCTTAGGTGAGAAATCCGAGGTCCAGAGAGGTGGGCATGTGCCCACGATCCCCCAGCTAGTAAATGGCAGAGCTGAGATTTGACCTTAAGTGTTCCCATACCTAGTCTAGCTCTCCATTCACTATACCATCCTGCTGCTTGTAACAGATTGTTGTTTTGGAAATGATCATTGATTGACAGCTGATCATTAGAGGAAGTACAGCCTAGAGTTAGGACTTCTTAAACTTTTCCCACTGGAGACCCCAGCATTGGTCGGCATTGCAGGGCCTGAGGGCATGCTCGGTACAAACTGCCCATGCTTCCCGTTCAGAACCAAGGCTGCAGTGAAGGTACGAGATGCAACATTGCCAAGCGCTGTCAGAAACACCTCAGATTCATTATGCATTTGATTTTGAATTAATTGTTGGTTGTTGTGTGCTCAGAAACCTTTTACTGTTGCCAAATTTTTCATGATTGCGTATGGGATCGAGACCCACAGTTGAAGAAGCACTGGACAGAATACTGTCATTGACATCAGGAAGAACTAAGCTAAAATCCTTCCTCAGACATTTAATAGCTGTGTAATCATGAGACTCTCATTTGATCAACTCTTAGCCTCAGCTCCACTGTAAAATGGGAATAATAATGCTCTTAGCAATTTCCTCCCAGGGCCTTTGTTGGGTTGAGATAACATATTTAAAAAGCTTTTCAAACTTTAAGGTGCTTTACAAATATAAATCATTGTGATACATTTTCCAATAGAAAATATTTTTTTAAAAGGACTAATCTAATAGTTGAGCCCTTCACCCCCTCCTACCTCCTTAATTTATTCAATACTACAAGTACAACTAGGTGCTGAGTATCAGACCAAATAAAAGTCACCAGGAAATAGGTGTTATTAGTGTCTCTCTCACCCTATCAGGCCACAAAAGTGAGCTGACACTTTCTTGACAGCCAGCAGAGAGCGTCAGGTTATTTGAAAGCCATGAAAAGAATTACCTTGTCATTAACATGGGCTTTTAAAAAGAGACTGAGAAACATTTTTCACAGATCTGAAAAGATGGTATCATAACTTTCCTTGGAAGTTCAAGCATCAATGGAAATAAATGAATGGCGAGCCCTTGAGATCTGACATATGGGTGGGATTGAGGCACTAGGCAATGAATGGGGCAACAAAATAGAAAACAGGGAAGGCTGGGGACTACCAATAACGAAGATTTGTTAGGAAGGAAGAAACATGCTATAAAATCAACCGTTAATTATTTAGGGCCTAATAACGTGGATTGCACAGAGATTTTGCTTCCTTCCATTGCCCAATTCATCTTCTGGGTAATTTCTTTGCTTATTAGAACTTTTACCAAGTGCTGATGGAAGAAGAGGGAGGAGGTAGAAGCAGTTAGTCTTTTAGCCTTTTGGGTTTTTCTTTTAGTTGGATAATTATTGCTTGCTGTGGAGAGTGCGAAGGAAGGTGATGCTCAAATGATGTTTGAGGAATAACAATTTTCAAACTACTTCTATACTCTCACTAGCCTTGGTAATGAGAAACTGATTGTAAATTCAATAAAGGTTCTTATTAAAGTGGAGGAAGAATAAACTTTGCAATTTCTTCTCGTTTATCTTTTCTTTCATTGACTACAACCTGTAGGGTCTGGTAATATTCTCTACTAAAGCCCTATTCAACTTGCAAAGCCCTTTGTAAACTGCCTCTTTCTATTTACCCAATTCTTCTTCTACCTTGTTCCATGTACTCTACTGCCCAGTGTGTTCTCACAAAACACTCCATCTCCTGAAAACAGAGTACTTTCACTGGCTGTCTCCAGTGCCTGGAATGCTCTCCCTTCACCTCATCTTTGCCTCCTGGTTTCTTTCACATCTCAGCTCAAGTCCCACCTTCTGCAAGAAGCCTCTCCCCATCCTCCATCTTAGCACCTTTCCTCTGAGACTACCTCCAATTTATTCAGTATACATTTTCTTTGTACATTGCTGTTTGCAAGCCATCTCCCCCATTAGACTGTGAGTTCCTTGAGAGCTGGGATTGTTGTTTTTGGTTTTTTGCCTTGCTTTGTATCCCCAGCATTTACCAGAGTGTCTGGCACATAGCGGGCACTAATAAATACTTGATGCCTAACTAATGTGTCTTAGGGTCGTCCTTAGAACATCCAGAAACTTAGAATGCAGATGTCCTTTTACCTGTCCATATAGCAAATTGACAGCAGTTTGGCAGTCCATAAGCATGGAGTCAAGGGATGGATCCATATACCTGAATAATTCAAAAGCAATAAATTAATTTCTAAAACTTGGCTAGTGGAGAGCAACAGAATACAGGGGAATAATTTCTTCCTAAATCAAAAATCAAATTGAGGAATATGTGGATAAGGGTTGGGGGGTGACATAAGGAAAAAAAAAGAAGGGGAGAGTGGAGACCTCCCAGACAATGTTCCTGAAGAGAGAATCTAGACTTTAAAAAAAAATCAAGCACTATTTACATCTTCTTCATCCAAATACAATTTCAAGTTGCAAAAATAAGAAAGGTACCGACTAGAAATAGGGATTACGATTATAGGATCATTCATTTAGAGCTCAAAGGGACCTTTCAGACAGCTAGGTGGTACAGTAGTTAGTACAACAGACCTCAAGTCACGAAAACTTGAATTCAAATCTGGCCTCAGATACTTCATAGCTGTGTAACCCTGGGCGAGTCACTTAACCACTGTCTCCCTCAATTTCTTCCTCTGTAAAATGAGGATAATAATACCACCAACCTCCCAACATAGTTGTGAGAATAAAATGAGATATTTAGAAGCACTTTGCAAACTTTAAAGCACTATATAAATGCTAGTTATTATTATCATTATTAGTAATAATAATAACTACTCCAATGCCCTCATTGGAAACCTATGACTCAGACAGGTAAAGTGATCACATAGGTAGTAAGCAGCTGAGCCAGAATTTGAATGCAGGTCCTCCCACTCCAAATGCATTTATTTCCCCTTTCCCCTTCAAGAGTTGTAACTCCAAAGGTGGTTTTATTGATGTTGATATTCAGTAAGGAGAGACAGTGTGCCATAGTGGATAGAGAGCCAGTCTCCATGGTATGTACTGACTTTGACTTTGGGAAAGTCCTTTGTCTGTGTCCTAGGTAATGCTAATTTCATAAATGGCAAGGCATTTGCTGATTTGCATTGGAGGTTCCTCCTGGGGATTTCTCTATACCAGAGGTTCTCAAAGTAGGAGATCCATGAAGCCAAATATATTTCCATTTCTAATATAGTAAATATTTGATAGATTGTAACTCACATAAACAAAAGCTCTTTGAGGTCCTCAATAGTTTTTAAGAGTGTAAAGCAGGTATGAGACCAAATTGCTACCCTAGACCAACTGATATAGATCTAACCCCTTCACCCTGTCATGTAGTAATAGAAGCTCAGTGAAAAACAAATTATCCTAGTACTTCAAGAATTTCTAATTTCCTGATGAGGATGCTTCCTCTATGGGTGCAGATGGCAATATTCCCTATTCCTTGGCAAATGGTTTCATCAACTAGATTTCATTTCCCAATCGCATCCCAAATGCCATACCACCTGATGATGGCCAGCCCTCTAGTAATGAACGTCTTTGCACTTAGCTTACCTGGTTCTCAGAGGAAATATGTACAGCCTGCTACCAGTTCTTTGAGGTATGCTCCTTAAGAGCTATAACCTTTGCATGCTTCTTCAGTGCAATATCCATTCTTAAAGACCACAGAATTAAAAACACAACAGAAGAGAGCAATGAAATGCGTGTATATTGGCCTTGTTTCATTTCCCATTGAAAAAACGGAAGCCATTCACTAAGAGTTCCCTCTTCACCTCTCCTCATTTCACTCCTTCAGGTATCTTCCCCCACTATCTCCTCCTTCATTTCTAACTCACCTGAAGAGGTTGCCCTTCTCTTTCCAAAACCAATTGCCCTACACTCACCCTTAGCCCCATCCTCTTTGGGCTTCCCTACTTTCTTCATCCCTACTTTCTCTCTTTCTCTCTAATCTTCAATCTCTTCCTATTATTTTCTCTTTCTCTGAAGCCTACAAACATGCCATATCTCCACCATCCTTAAACAACTGTCACTTGATCTGACCATGCCCACTACCATCCCATAGCTCTCCTCATCTTCTTGGCTAAACTGTTTCAGAAAATTGCCCTACACCTGATACCTCTTCTTCCTCTGCTCTCACTTGCTTTGTAACTCTCTGCAATCTGGCTTCTGATCTCATCATTCAATGGAAACTGCTCTCTCTAAAGATACCAGTGACCTCTTAAATATCACCCCCTGGGGCAACTGGGTGGGACAGTAGATAAAGCACCGACTCTAGAGTCAGTAGGACTTCAGTTCAAATACAGCCTCAGACACTTACTAGCTGAGTGACCCTGGGCAAGTTGCTTAACACTGATTGCCTCAAAAAAAATAAGATCTCACCCTTTTATTATCTGACCATGTCAATTTCCCTTCTCTCCTTGAGTGTTCATTTCTTCCATAAAGGCCAATGGCTCTGCATTACCTCCAAGATCCCATATAAAGTCCTCAGTTTGTGTTTTAGAGTCCTTCAAGACATGGCCCCTTCCTACCTTTACAATTTTCTCATACTTTACTCCTCTCTACACACTCTATGGCCCAGCTACTCACTAATGCTCACATCCACCTCCAATTTTATGCCTTTGCCCTTGCCATCCCCCATGAATGGAATCCTCTGCCTCCTCTCCTGCCTCCCAGCTTCCCTGGCTTCTTCAAGACCCAGATCAAATTCTACAAGAGGCCTTTCTAAGCCCTCCCTATCCTGATCTAGTGCCTTCCCTGAGATCACCTTCCATTTACACTGACTACATCTTGTACGTGAATAATTTATTGCATATTGACTCCTCCATCAGAATGTGGACTCTTCAAGTTCAGGGACCCTCTTTCTACTCTGGACAGTTCCTGGCACATAGTAACTACTTAATAAAAGCTTGTTGACTGGTTAACAGAAATCCAGCACTCAATCGATAGAGAACAAACTAAAGGTGGGGAAACCAGCTCAATCTGGTTTCATTTTGTTCAAGGTCAGACTTGAGAGTCAGCTTAGTATTACAAAAAGCATACATTCATGACAATTGCTGTCACAAAATGAAACCATTTTCAAAATGATTGCAAGCTCTATGAGTCAACTTGGCACTATGGCAGTAATAAAAACTAATGTGATCTGCTGCTACATTCATTTAGCAAAGCACCGGTGCCTAAGGAGGTGATAATTCCACAGTATTCTATGGGTCAGACCACATTTGGAGTAATGTTGTTTACTTATGGACACCCCATTTCAGGAAGGACATTACCAACCCGGAGAACATTCAGAAAAAGACGAGGAGGAGAGTGGAGGATTTTAAGGTCATGGGATATAAGAATCTGTTGGAAAAAGTTTGGTGAAGCCTACAGATCCTTTCTCACAATAATGTTTTTAAATGTATAAAAGAAAATACATCAGATTACAAAGGTAACCAATTATGTTGAAATTAAGTTGTAATTTTTGTCAGCCCTCTAAATCTTGGTTACCTTTGTTGTTTAGAAAAAAATTAAGTGGGCCTGGAGTCAAGAAGACCTGAGTTCAAATCCAGTCTCAGATACTTCTTACCTGTGTGTCTATGGGCAAGCCACTTAACCTGTTTGCCTCAGTTTCCTCAAATGTAAAATAGAGATTAATAATAGTACCTACCTCACAGGGTTGTTGTGAGGATCAAAGAAAGATATACTATAAAAAGCATTTATATAATGCCTACTGTGTGCCAGGCAATGTGACAAGTACCTGTGAGATACGTACTATACCTCACAATATATTTGTAAAGTACTTTGCATAGTGCCTGACACATAGTAGGCATTATATTATATAAATGCTTTTTGTTGTTGTTCAGTCATCTTTCATTCCAATTTTTCATGACCCCATTTGGAGTTTTCTTGGCAAAGATACTGGAGTGGTTTGCCATTTCCTTCTCCAGTTCATTTTACAGATGAGGAAACTGAGGCAAACAGGGTCAAGTGACTTGTCCAGGGTCACACAGCTAGTAAGTGTCTGAGACTGAATTTGAACTCAGGTCTTCCTGACTCCAGGCCTGCTGCTCTATCCACTGTGTCACCTAGCTGCCCCATATAAATACTAGCTATGATTATTATTATTATTATTATTATTCTCTCTACTTTCTTAAAATTGTCCCTCTCTCACAAGATGTGGAACTACGAACTGGCTGTAGCATCTGGGCAGTACCAGTGGAGCAGAATGAGCAATGAATTTGAAGGCAGAAGAATGCTACCAGTGTGACCTTGGATAAGTCACTTAAACCTCTGTGGGCCCCAGTCTCCTTATCTATAAAATGAAGAGGTTGGACTAGGTATTTTCTAAGGTCATTTCTCTAACAATTATACAAAGATTGCTTTGGTCACTTCCGTGCTGTAGAGTTGTCCATAATCATATTATTGTACTCACCACTTTCTAAGTCCAACCTTACAGTTTTCCACTTCTGTGCTTTGAAGACTCACATATGGGAGTTCAAATTCTGCCATTTTTTTCATTACTAAAGACAAAGGCAGGAAGGGAGGAAAATAATTAAAGCATCCTACATTTTTTCTTAGACTCTCCCACACTTTTAAAACAACCAAATAAAATAGTATTACTACTGTAAAAATAAGCAACTCTAGGATAACCTTGTTCATATAATGCTTTTTTACCTTTTCCTTTACTGGCAGCATTATTAGACTAATCAAACCTAATTCATTAGATTATTTAGAGAATGCGATAGACAGAGTAGATTTTAAGCACCTCGAGGACCAGGACTAAGTAATTTCTTCTTGTATCCCTAGCACCTAAAAATATTAGAAATGTAATAAATACTTGCCAAATTGAATAATATACCTAGGTTTCAGCAGAGCATTTGTCAAATTCTCTTATTATGTCTTTGAGGGCAATGTGGGGAGATATGAACTGGATGACAGTCAAGTTGGATGGACTTGGAAGGGGGTAAACAACTAGATACAGAATGCTAACAGATTAAATCAGTGTAGACTGAAGTCTCTAGGAGGCCACCAAAGTTCTGTCCTTGGTCCCGGACTACTCAAGTTTTTTTTTTTTTAAGTAAAATACTTTGATGAAAGCACAGGTGACATTTATTAAATTTGCAGTTCAATTCAGTTTAACAAGAATTTATTAAGTACTTATTAGACATTGTGCTAGGCAATGTTATTAAACAGAAAAATAAATGAGACTGTTGTGGCCCTTGAGGGGCTTATATTTTATTGAGAAGTAGTAATATATGCATAGAAAATTGAATACATGACATAAAAATTAATCTCTGAGATGGTAAGTGGAGATATAGGGCAAGAAATTGTCTGCTTTTAACAGAGGCAATGGTAATGTTGACCTTGATTGACCCTGAGCAAGAGATGGAAAACTGAGGATAGGCGGAGGTAAGACTGTAAATAGAAAGGTGGTGAGTTCCTGAGCCCGAAGAATGGTCAAGGAAGTAGTTGGCCGGAGTCTTGGGGTTTGGTTTATTGATATCATTAGTTCCTATAGGTTCCATTATCATCTGTACGCTTAGATCTATGTATCTAATCCTAACCTCTCTTCCGAGCGCCTATCTTTCATTACATCACGTTTGGCCTTCCCAATATCTTGAACAGCAGCTAGGTGGCGCCAACTGGTTAGCATGCTAGACCTGGAGTCAGAAAGACCAGAATTCAAATTTGGCCTCAGACACTTAACAGAGGTATGACCCTGGGTAAGTCACTTAACCTTTGTCTGCTTTGGTTTCCTCATCTGTAAAATGGGGATAATAACAACACCTATCTTCCAGGGTTGTGGTGAAGATAAAATTAATAAATATTTGTAAAGCATTTTGCCAACCTTAGAGTGCTATAAAAATGTGAGCTATTCAAACAAGATGTTTCCTACGTATCTCAAACTCAACATGTCCAAAAAGGAACTCATGATCTTTCCCCTCCCACCTTCCCTTCTTCCAAACTTTCTTCTTACAATCAAGGGCATCTCCATCCTCCCAGGTTCACAATTTCACTGAACAGTGAAATTTCACTTCTCTCTTGCGCATATCCAGTTAATGGCCAACTTTGGTCATTTCTATTCCTCCTAATATCTCTCGTGTATCTCAGGCTCTCTAACTCCCACAGCTGCCGCCATAATTCATCTCACTCCTGGACCATTACAATAGCCCTTCTGGTTGGTCTCCCAGCCTCATGTCTCTCCCTACTCTATTCCAGTCCATCCTCCATTCACTTGACAAAGTGATTTTCCTAAGGCTCAAGTCTGACCATGTTATCTTTCTATTCAATAAACTGCAGTAGTTCCCTATCACCTCCAGGATCAAATACAACATCCTTTGATTGCTTTTTTTTTTCCAGAGGCAATAGGGGTTAAATGACTTGCCCAGGATCACACAGCTAGACTGGATTTGAACTCAGGTCCTCCTGAGGCCAGGTTGATTGGCTTTTTAAGCCCTTCATAACCCGGTCCCTTCCCATCATTGCAATCTTCTTCCATGCACTATGATCAGAGATGACAGCCCTCTTGCCTTTCCTTGAACATGTTTTTTCACTGACTGTCCCCCTGCCTGAAATGCTCTGCCTACTTACTTCTGCCTCCCGGCTTCCCTGGCTTCCTTTAAATCTTGGCCCCAGTCCCATTTCTGCAAGAATACTTTCCTGGGTCTTCTCTCCCCACCCCAACCTCCACTCCTCAGCTGCTCTGAGATGATCATTTGCACTATATAGCTTACATGTACAGTTATTTGTATCCTGCCTCCCCCACTAGACTTCAAGCTTTTTGAAGGCAAGAACTGTGTTTTTGCCTTTCTTTGTATCCCCAGCATTTAACACAGTGCCCGGCACATAGTAAGTGCATGAGAAATGCTCATTGTCTAATTGACTGGCTAGTTATAGGAAGTGAGGTGTGTTTGATTTCCCCATTCCTCAGCCAACTCAGCTCTGCCACAAGGGAAAATAAGTTACTTCTTCATAGTTTCTCCCCTATTTGCAATAAAGTTTTGACACACACAGCTAGAGGAAATAATACACTAGATGACAAAATTAAGAGCCAAAAAATCTTAATAGACTGAAGCTAACAAGATGAAAGTGAATAGGGATAATTGTAAATTCCTGAGCTTCAGTTTAAAAAAAAAAGATTGCTCAAGTATAAGAGATGCAGCTATAAAATTTATCATTTGTTTTCAAAAGACCTAAGGGTTTTAGTTAGACATGAGTCAACAATGTGACATGGCTGCCAAAAAAGTTAATGTGATCTCAAGCTGCCTTTGAGATGCTTGTGTCCAGAACCAGAATCAGAACCAGTCTTGGTATGGCCTGACTGGCTCAAAATGTATCTGGAGCACTTTGCTCAAGATCTAGCTATCCCATTTTAATAACAACAATTATTATTATAGCTAGCATTCATAGAGTTCCTTAAGGTTTGCAAAGCACTTTCCAAATATCTCATTTTATCCTCACAACCCTGGAAGGTTGTTGCTATTATTACCCCATTTTACAGATGAGGTAACTGGCAGAGAGAGAGGTTAAATGACTTCCCCAGGGTCACACAGTCAATAACTGTCTGAGGCTGGATTTGAATTCAGGTCTCTCTGACTCCAGGTTCGCCTAGCTGCCTAGGGGCCTTGACAAACCAGAGACTATTCAGAGAAGGGCAACCATAATCAGGAAAGAATTCAAAATGCTGCCATAGGAAGATCAGTTGGAGAAATTGCAGATGTTCAATGTTAAAAAGAAAAGTGAGTTCCCCCAAAAGTTTGGGGGGAGGAGTACATGTAGTAGTTGTCTTCTAATATTTGAATTATTATTAATAATAATGTTATATATAATGTATAATAATTATTGATAAATACTAATAAATATTAATATTCCAATATGAGGAACAGGGATTTGACCTGTACTGCTAATCCCCAGAAGTCAGGTGGTATATGGATAGAGTACCAGGTCTGGAGTTAGGAAGACTCATCTTCCTGAGTTCAAATCTGGCCTCAGATACTTAATAGCTGTGTGACCCTGGGCAAGTCACTTAACCCTGTTTGTCTGTTTCTTCATCCATAAAATGAGCTGGAGGAGGAAATGGAAAACCACTCCAATATCTTTGCCAAGAAAACCCCGAATGGGGTCACAAAGAGCTGGACATGACTGAAAAGCTATTAAACAACAAAGTAGAAATTACAGGGAAGTAGATTTTAATATAAGGAAAACTTTCCCAACAAATAGAGCTATCCAAAATAGAATGAGCTGCCTTGGAAATGCTCCACCCCTGGAAGTCATTAACCAGAGGCTAGAAGACCACTTGAGAAAGTTATCGATGGAGGAATCATTCTTTGCTAGGGGCTGGACTGGATAACCTCAGAGATTCCTTCCAATGCTGTGATTTTAGGCTTCTTGTTCAGTCAAATCAAACATTTTTAAAGCATCTTATATGTGTCAGGCACTGTGTTAAGTGCTAGGGATACAGCGAAAGGCCTAAGATAGTCCTGCTGACAAGGGAGAAGTAGCTCCGTGGTACAGTGGAGCTTGGTTCTCGAGCCAAAAGATCTGGGTTCAAATCTGGCCTCAAACACTTACTAGCTGTGTGACCCTGGGCAAATAACTTAACCTCTGCTTGCCTCTGTTTCCTCAACAGTAAAATGGGGATAACAATATCACCTTCCTCCAATGATTGTTCTGATAATCAAATGAGATCATTTGTAAACAGTGCCTAGCATATGTTTGACTCATCATGACCCATGCACCATATTGTTCATGGGATTTTCTTGACAAAGACACTGGAGTGGTTTGCCATTTCCTTCTCCAGTAGATTAAGGCAAACAGAGGTTAAGTGACTTGCCCAGGGTCACAGAGCTAGTTAGTGTCTGAGGCTGATTTGAACTCAGGTCTTCCTGACTCCAGGCCCAGCACTCTAACCACTGAGCCACCTAGGTGCTTAATAAATGCTTATTTATTTTTTATGCTTTTTTTTTTTTTAGTGAGGCAATCAGGGTTAAGCGACTTGTCCAGGGTCACATAGCTAATAAGTGTCAAGTGTCTGAGGCTGGATTTGAACTCAGGTCCTCCTGACTCCAAGGCCAGAGCTCTATCCATGGTGCCACCTAACTGCCCCAATAAATGCTTATTTCCTTCCTTCAAGGATCTCACAGTCTAATGAGGGAGACAGCATGTAAACAATGATGTACAAACAAGTTATATACGGGATAAATGAGAGACAACAGAGAGAGGGAATGTGTAGAATCTGTAGAATGTGGGACTTTAGTTAGGACTAGAAGGAAGCCAGGAAGTCCAGGGGGCAGAGATGATGAAAGAGAACACTCCAAGAATGGGGGACAGTTCATGAAAATGCCTGAATCTGGAGATGGAGTGTACCATCTGAAGAACAGCAAGGAGACCAGTGTCATTGAATCACACAGTATTTTGGGGAAGGAAAGGCATAATGTATAAGAAGTGGGGAGTGGGTTTCAGGTTATGAAGTCCTTTGATAGTTAAACAGGATTTTGTGTTTTATCCTAGGGGGAATAAGAAGCCACTGGAGTTTACTGAGTGGGGGAAGTGGTGTAACATAGTCACATATGCTTTAGAAAGATCACTTCGACAGCTAAGGGGAGGATGAACTGGAACGTGGAGAGGCTTGTAGGAGGAAGACCTACAGCAGGCTATTGCAATAGTCCAAGCATGAGGTGATGAGGGCCCATACTAGAAGGGTAAGAGTGTCAGAAGAGAGAAGAAGCAATATAGGAGAGATGTTGCAAAGGTAGAATTGACAGAATTTGGCAATAGATTGGATTTATGGGGTGAGAGAGGGAGGAATTGAGGATGACCTGGGTTGTGAGCCTGGGTTACTAGGAGGATAGTGATACCCTCAACAGTAATCAGGAAGTTAGGAAGAGGGGATGGTTTGGGGCAAAGATAATGAGTTTAGTTTGAACATGTTGCATTTAAGACATCCACAGGACTTACAACTTGAAATGTCTCATAGGAAATTAGAGATGCAAGACTAAAGGTCAGCAATGGGGTTAGGGTTGGATAATTAAGTTTGAGAATCATTAGCATAATTATAATAACTTAATCTATGGGAGCTGATGAGATCACCAAGTGAAATAGAATAGAGGATGGGGATGGGGAACCTGCAGCCTCAAGGCCATATGTGGCCCTCCAAGTCCTCAAATGTGGCCCTTTGACTGATTCCAAACTTCA
This sequence comes from Vombatus ursinus, assembly GCF_900497805.2. Lineage (NCBI taxonomy): Eukaryota > Metazoa > Chordata > Mammalia > Diprotodontia > Vombatidae > Vombatus > Vombatus ursinus. The sequence continues at coordinate 6,617,602 of NW_020948739.1, forward strand.
CAGAACAAATCCCCTCAATAAAAGGATTTGTTCTGTAAAACTTGGACTCGGTCAAAGAGCCATACCCCTGGAATAGAAGAAGGCCAGGACAGATCCCTGTGGGTATGATACTCATGGTTAGCAGGTATCATCTGGGGAAAGATCCAGCAAAGAGGACTGAGAAAGGAGAGAACTGAGAAGGAGAACCAGGAGAGAGTAGTATCCTGAAAATCTAGAGAAGACAATATAAAGGGGGAAGGTGGGGTTGACAATGTCAAAGCCTGCAGAGAGGTTAAGAAGTAGGAGAATTGAGAAAAGGCCACTGGATCTGGCAATCATAGTTTTTCTCTCCTCCTCAACTCCAGCCCTGATACTAGCATATATGAATATGTACAGTCAATCCTCAACTTTCACAGGGGCAATGTTCCTAGAAAATAGTGTGAAAGTCAAAAACACGAATGTTGATACATTGAACCTATGGGAAATAGAGGGTTAGGTTCCTGGGACCACCAAAAATAGTAATCTTTTGTTAGAGGTTACTAAAAATATATTAATCTACCTACAATTCTTTACAACAAAACATTAATTTTGATAATGTGTACTTTTCCTAACAGTAACCATGAAATAACCCCTAAAATGCAGTACACAAAATAAAATTGGTAACATGCAAAACATTTTTTCTTGTTAGTAATTTCCTAAAATTCTGTGACCTTTTGTGCTAACATCTCAATTAAAAAAACAAACATTGATTTCAGTCAACATTCATTTTTTATAACACATGAAATCTATAGTACCATAAATCTGTTGCTGTTGTTCAGTCATTTCAGTCATGTCTGACTCTGTGGCCCCATTTGGGATTTTCTTGGCAGAGATGCTGGAGTAGTTTGCCATTTCCTTCTCCAGCTCTTTGTTAGAGATGAAGAAACTGAGGCAAACAGGGTTAAGTGATTTGCTTAGGGTCATACAGTTAGTCAGTATCCAAGGCGAGATTTGAACTCGGGTCTTCCTGACTCCAGGCCCAGTGCTCTATCCACTATGCCATCTAGCTGCCCCTAATGCCAAAAATACTGTACAGCAAATAAAATTCTTAAAACTAAAACATTTTTTAACTATTACCTTTCACTGTGTCAAATGGTGGTGTGAAGCCACTACACCGTATATTATACTGCTATAAACCTCTCTACCCCAGCCATCCTCTGAACACCAAGGGAGAGGTTGCTGGGACTTTGGTCATGGCTGTCAAAAGACATTGAGAGTGGTGAGTCTCGACATCATCTTAGAGCTCAAAGGATTTGCACTACACTTCAGGGGCGTAATTGCAACACAAAATTTGAATTGTAAAGTCAAACAATGAAAACATGCAATGAATGGGAGGGAGCTCTTTATTCTACAACTGTAGGTGAACTAGACCAGTGAATTGTCTAGTAGGACACCAGCTGCTCCACAAACTTGCACACACTTTGCCTCTTATTTTTTTCTCTATTGCAAATAGCCCCAGATGTGCAGGGTTGCGCAACATGAAAGGGAAAATAAGGTTACTAATAAAATAATGCAAATGTTTGAAGTCTCAAAAGTCAAATGGGCAAATGCTGAGGATTGACTTATATATCGATACTCTCTCAAACACTTTTTCCTCACAATTCAACTTACTCATTTCATGCGACTGTTTCTCCACTCTACCTCAGCCACACAAAGAGTACCATTCCCTCAATCTTGCCATCACCTACAAATGCACCACTTCCGTGTTTGTGAACTCTTCAATTCCCTTAACTGATCACAATCTATCATTACTCTCCTTCTTCTTTGCAACCTCCAATTAAACCCCAAATCATGACCTCTAATCCTTCGATCCTCAACAAAGCCCTATAATTTGTGTAGGTGAAATAGTGTCCTCCCTACTTTATAGATAAAGCTGAGGCCTACCATGACTTTCCTCAGATCACAGAGCCATACACTGTTAGCAACACAGCTAATGTCTGGGTCTCACTTAGGGATGAGGCATAGTGTTCATATAGATTGCTTAGTTGTACCTCTTCCAACCTTGACTTGGGCAAATGATAAAAATGTTGAACAGAACCCGGCTATAGGGGGACATCTCTGTGGCACTTCAGAGAGGACTTCCTTCCAGCTTGGCATAGCTGCATTAATTAATGCCTACAACAAAGAGCTAGCAGCAAGCTTTGAGGCAACCAAAATGGAACATGGGGATGCTAATTTGCTCTTTGAAGTTTCTTCCCAAACAGTTCCCAAAGACTCAGTTAAACAAAGAGCAAGAGACTACATTTATTATAATACTATTAAAAATCACTACATTAATTATTCTTTCTTACTGAGCATCTTTGACTTAGGACCTCTCATCAAAATTCAAAAGGTTGGGGAAGTATTATTTCCACTAACCCCTTTCTTCCTCCCTGAAACAAATACTTTTTTTTTCTGGCCCAGAAATGTGATTTTAATGGTTTGGGAACTTCTGGTAAGAAAATTCCCTCCATATCAATTTTAAAAATTTAAACACCCAAAAGGAAATAAAAAATTTCCTACCCAGCTGCTCCCCTAGACTTCATGATATCCAGAAACTCATGGTCCTACAAGACGACAATAACTCTGAAACTCATACCTGCTCAGTACTCATTGGCCCAGATCAGCACCTTCTAGTCTTAGAGAGTTGCAAATGGCTTCAAGAGGTTGGGAGCCTTACATATGGTCAGTGACACAGCTAGGATGTGTCCAAGTAAAGGCTCGAATTCATGTCTTTCTAACTCCCAGGCTGGCCATCTATCTCCTATGCCATACTGCTTCTCATCTGTTTACAAACAAGCAGAAATACAACATGGTGTAATTCAATGACATGATCAAGTGTTCTTCATAAACGGATAGAGGAATGATGGCTTCTTGAGTCAGAATGGAGTCAACCTAACCAGAGAGAGTTATAAAGATTTTTCCTGGAGCTGTGAATCTAATCAAAATGACTTTAAACTGAAGTGGAAAGATGATGAGACAATTGCCAAGGTATGTCTCCCAAACCAGATAACAGAGTAAAATCAAGAAAGAATACCAAAAAGGCATAGACTACAGTGGCCAAGAGTAAGGCCAGCAATAAAAGCCATGGTTTCATAATGTCTGTATCTACTATCCAAAGTATTGATAATGAACAAAGTGAGTTGTTAACAGGTAAAGGATAAGTATCACTGACTGTTCCTACGATGAGATTTATGAGTAGAATGTGGTTCTGAAAGGCCATACTTAACACAAAGGAACAAAAAAGATCAAAGGAGTGATGGAGCAGTATTTTATATAAATAAAATACATTCATGTGAGGAAACCTATGAACTGGCAGGGGGAAAAGTATTGTGAAGAGGAATTGGACAAAGACTTGTTTGACCAACTTGGAGTTTTAAAAGACACATAGAAATGGAAAGCAAAGACAGATGATGGAAGACAAAGGGAGATTCTGAAGTGATACTGTTGTGGGAATATAATATAGGCTACCTGGATAAAAGGAGGAAGCAGATAAGTGAATTAGGAAGGACAATACAAACATGACATAGAAGTTTGATTTCTTAGTGATGGGAAATGTTTTACTAGATCTCTCTCTCTCTCTCTCTCTCACTCACACACACACACACACACACTCCCCTCCCTCTCTCTTTCCTTCCCTTCCTAAAGGCAGAGCAATTGATAAATTCTGGATTTGCCTTAAGGCAATTATCATTCTTTAAAACCATGTAAGGAGTGATGGAGGTAACTGCTATTCTGAACTTGATTCTAATAAGTAAAAATTTGTTGCTGAATGAAAGATTATTGGAACCTTGGAAAGAAGTGACCATATTATCTTAGAATTATTAATAGAGGAGCAGTAAGCCAGTTATCAACTGATACGCATCCCAGTTTTGAGGAAAGCAGATTTCAAAGAGGTCAACAAAAGAATAGATAGGATTTTGTGGCTCAGAATTTCACCTGGGTAGTTAGCTCTAGTGGGATGGAAAGCTCTAGGACCACTCCTGACTCTCTAGCTAGCCTCTTCTACAACCATGCCCAACATCCTCTTCACCCTGAAGATGCCTCTGTCCCTATGGTTTCTTCTCTGCTGAGTTCTTGCCAGGGACCACCATTTCAGGAAAAGCCCATTCTCACTTCCTCACTCTACTCCTGATATTCTAGATTTTCCCCTATTCCCCTTTGTGGGTATCCCCTCTTCTTTTCTACCCTACCCCCTGCTTCCAGTTCCGTTTTGTGTGTAGTCTTTCTCCACTGGAATGAATGTAACCTCCTTGAGAGCAGCTCACTCATTCATTCATTCTCTCTGTCTCTGTCTCTCTCTCTCTTGCTTGGATTTGTATTCCCAGCACTTAGCTTAGTGCCTGGCATATAGTAAGTACTTAATAAATGCACATACACACTCTCTCTCTGTCTCCACAAAGCAGAGGTTGTACAACCTCTTGCTGGAGATGATGCAGAGTTTATCTGCTTTGGGAGGACTAGATTACTTCTGAGGTCCCTTCCGACTCAGATCCTGTGAAATCAGCTGAAGAGAATAAAGAAGAGTTTGCATCTGGTCTAGTGCTCTCTTATATATGATAGGGACCTTGCTAAGAGAGAAGAAAAAAAACATTAAATTTTCCCATACTAGGGTGGGGCCAACGGACATGGGCTAGGGACAAAGGAAAAACTGTTTGTAGTTCTCCCAGACAAAGACTGCTCCATTTTGGTCTTTGTATCTCTAGAACCTATCACACAGAAGGTGCTAAATAAATGTTTATTAGCAAATTGATCATTGGGGTCAGTGTTTAAGATTTGAATGAACTTGTAACCAAGGGGATGATCTGTTATCCTAAGTCCTGACTAATTCACATTGGTAGTTCCCATCTCACTCTTGACTTCTTTTAATTCTAATGGGCTGAGAAAAGAGGTTGGAAAGGGTGTCAGGACACTGATCACCCACCTATCACTACATGTCAATTGATAGACAAATATTTGTTATGTGCCAGGCAGTATACTAGACAATGAGGATAACTTTACAAACAGTAAAACAATCCCTACACACAAAGCGCTTACATTTTAGTGAACTGAGTTTGAATGCCGATGTTTTCCTAAGAGGCACTGTAACCCACCTCAGTCTATACATCTTACCAGACAAGGCTCCATCGCTATGGGACTGGATCAGGAACAAGCTGAAATACCCAATGAGCTCCCGAGACAGTTCTGTCTTGTATGACACAATCTGAAAAAGAGGAATGACAGGTCTGTATCTCCTGTGAAAACATGCATTTGGGAGTTTTCTGTCAATAACAAGTACTTAACAGACTAATACATAGTTTCAACTACTCATAAATTCAGGAGGCAAATACCACACTTAATTCACTTTACTATTCACATGTCATCCATACTTTCCAGTATAGAACAGTACCCATTCCCCATGAAAATCTGCCTTTGAAAGACTGGTGAGAAGCAGAATGCTATAGTGGGCAAAGAGCTGTCCTCAAGAGTTCAAGTCCTGACTCCTTCCCTTAGTGGCTGTGTAACCAAGGACAAGGCACTAAGCCAGTGAGTGCCTCCGGTAATTCTGTTAAACTGCAAATCAAAAAGAAGGCGCTTTTATTGGTTTATTGGTTGTTGTTTGTCCTTCAGTTTTGATGAAGACCAATGACATCATGATACTGACATATGAGTGATGTCTTGACTTGTGCGTGAGTTGGCCAGCCTTACTCTCTCTTCCAGAGTCATAGAAGTCAGTGTCAAAATGGAAGTCATTGGTAGTGTGTGTCTCACTCAGGGCTCCCATCCCAGTTTTGCTTCTGATCCTCTAAAGTTTGCCACCATGCCTCAGCTGCCTTCTCACCCTGGAACTTCCTCCAGGTTCTTTTCTCCCTAATACATCTCTCTGCCCCTCTAGCCCCCTTCTTCCTTCGGTGAGCTCCTCCCTGGAACTCCATTCTGGGGAGGGGCTCAGGCCTGCCATTCTTCTCTCCCCTCTTGGCTCTGCTTCTGACGCTCCCAACCACCTTTCACTCCTATTTTCAGTTTCCTTCTATGTGTTGTTTTCCTCAATTAGAATGTAAGCCCCTTGAGGACAAGGACTGGCTTTTATTTTGTACTTGTAGTTGTATCCTCAGTGCTAAACAGTGTGCCTAGCACATAGTAAGCACTTAAGAAAGGCTTGTTGCCTGTTGACTACAGTGATGAAATCACAAGATTACACAGACACGGACAAACGGACAAACACACACACACACACACACACACACACACACACACACAC
>NW_020948739.1:6623849-6818849 GCF_900497805.2 Vombatus ursinus
ACACACACACACACACACACACACACACACACACACACACGGCTGGGGTTAACAGATGACCAGCAAAAGACAACTGTAAAAAGAGTGCTGGCTTTATGCTAAAAAGACTGGGTTCAAATCCTGGCTTTGCAACCTGCTACCTGCACGATCCTGGGCAAAGCACTTGCCTGTCTAGACTTGAATCTTCTTTTCCGAAAAATGCAAAGGTTCAACTAGATTATGGTTCTTATATTTTTTATGTCATGGACCACTTTGGCAGTCTGCTGAAATCTACAGACCTCTTCTCAGAATGTTTTTAAATAGTTGAAGGACATGATAAATCTTCATCTTGAGATTAGTGAAAATAATGATGTATATTTTCCCATCCAGATTCACAGACCCTGTGAAGTCTATCTGTAGACCTCCTGCGGGTCCGTGCACCCCAGGTTAAAAACCCCTGGATTATGATGCATAAGGTCCCTTCCAGTTCTAAGTTCTGTGATTCTCCTTTACCCCCAAGTGGCTGCCATTTTAAATAAATTTGCTATTGGCCAGCTTTTGGCATTTTTAAGAGCTGCTGTTCCTCAGTCTCAGTAACAGAGCATTCTACAGTAATCAACTATATTTCCTTACTTAAAACCTCTGACACCAGGCAAATAGGTGACATTCAACCTAAATTACTATTTGTCCTTTGTGTTCAAGTATTCTAAAACCAACACAAAGAGCTTGAACGATGTCAATAGGACTCAGAATGTACATTAGATGGCTTCTCTCAACAGTTACTATTTATACTGCCATAAAATGTTCCACCATTTATTTCTCCCTTTTGTATGGTAGAGTCTCTGGATATTTCTTTCTCTCCATTGTCTTCAGCAGTAAAATCTTTGGCATATTTTGACACCAGGGTTAGTCTCCCTGGTTTCTGGTAAAGTGCTGGTGCCTTTGTCAGCTTGCTCTGAGTTCTCAGGATCATAGCTTCTTTAAATAGGCTAATGGCTCTACATCTCCTGAACTTTTTTTTTGGCATTATTTCTATGATTTTAGAGCTTTTATGAGAATTCTTTTTTTAATTTTTTAAAATTAATTTTTTTTTTATTTTAACATGTGTTTTTAAAACTTTGGGTTACAAATTTTCTCTCTTCCTCCCTCCCCACCCACCCTCATTGAAAAGACAAGCATCTCAATACAGGTTATAGATGTGTAGTCATGCAAAATAGTAATCATGTTGTGAAAAACTAAGTATTTTTCCCTTTATCCTATCCTACCCCATTTATTCCATTCTCTCTTTTGACCCTGTCCCTCCTCAGAAGTGTTTGCTTCTGATTATCCCCTCCCCTAATCTGCCCTACCCTCTATCAACCCTCTGCTCTCTTGTCCCGTTCCCCCCTTATTTTCCTACAGGGTGAGATAATTTCCATACCCCATTGTGTATGTTATTCCCTCCTTAAGCCAAGTCCTATGAGAATAAGATCCACTCATTCCCTCTCACCTTCCCCCATTTCCCCTCCACTGTAAAAGCCTTTTCTTGTCTGTTTCATGTGAGATAATTTACCCCATTCTACTTCTCCCTTTCTCCTTCTCCCAGATATCACCCCTTCATCTTCAACTCACCTTGTGCCCTCTATCTATCTATCTATCATCTATCTATCTATCTATCTATACATCTCCTGAACTTTTAAAGGGGATCCTTATCATATCAGGCAGCTAGAGAGTATAGTGGTTAGAGTGCCAGACTTGGGGTCAGCCAGGCCTGAGTTTGAATCCTGCCTCAGATACTAACTCGCTGTGTAACTTTGGGCAAGTTATTTAACTTCTTTCAGCCTCAGTTTCCTCATCTGTAAAATGATAATAAAGCACTTACCTGCCAGGGTTGTTATAAAGACCAAATAAAATAATATTTGTTGAGAACTTTGCAAAAACTAAAGCTCTATATCAGGGATCAGCAATGACAGCCTGACAGCCAAATCTGGTTGACTATGCTGGAGAACTAAGAATGGTTTTTCCATTTTATTTTAAAATGTAAAACTTTATTTTAAATTGTAACTATTCTTATCTCGGGCATACAAAAGCAGGAGGCTGACCAGATCTGGCCTAAGGGCCATATTGCTGACTCCTGCTTTATATAAATACAAATTAATAATAATGATAAATGTTATTGTTGTTTGTTGTTGTTGCTGTTTCAAAGGTTTCCCTGATCTGAAAACCATCTTATTAGGGAACTTGGAGGGAATAGCCTTGGAAATAATTATTTGCCAACAATTTTCAATAAGTACTAATTATTATTCAGTATTCTAACCTACATCTCAAACTCAACACATTCCCATTGAATGCCTTACTTCAAAGAGAAATATTGGCTAGTATTTCAGAGTACAAACATTAATTACTAAGAAAGTTACCCCAAAGTAAAAATACCTAAATGGAACATTTTAGTTCTGCTGTTGGTATTTAATCAGCAACTGTTGCCTCACTTAGAGTGATAGTTAGCATTTTTTTATACCTAAGGCAAGTTTTACAAAATATGGCCTGGAACAGGTAGCAAAAAGCATCCAAAAATCCACTTTTTAAGACCAATTTACTTGGGACAATTGGGAGAAAGAGACCCTAAAGGCACCAACCCCCATGGGTGGAGAGACCTGAGGCCATTACATCATGTGTAGCATAGGGTAGGGTGGGGTATTACAATGAGCAGAGAGAAAGAAAGTACAGTCTACCTTTGGGCTCTTTCAACTAATTATTCCTGTGAACTTGGTGATATGTTCAATTATTTTTGTGGTACTAAAGGAGTATAAGTGCTATAAGTGATTCTAAATTTCTGTGCTCTGGAATAACGTCCCAGTCGTCCCACCCTAGTTATAGCTCTGCCCTTAAGAGCTGGCCATGGTGTTGGAGCAGAACAGAAACAATCTAATCCCTTTTTTATCTGCCCTAATAAGTTATTTTCAGTGTTAGAATACCCATGGTTGTTCATTGATAAAGCACTTGGCTTGGTGTGAGTGTGTTTTCTTGGGATAGATTTCAAATTTCAATTGAAGTGATTTTTCACTTTCCTTGAGAACAAATGAGAAAAGGATAGTCCAAGATCCCATAAGAGTTCACCAATGACATGCTGGGGCCTCTTTCTAGGCCAGTCCTGATTCAACTTCCTCCCGCAACATGCTTGTACATCCTTTGCTTGTATACCAAGTCAATGTCATGTGGCACGATTCTTTCTTTCCTTCCTTCCTTTCTCTTTCTTTCTTTCTTTTTCTTTTTCTTCTTTCCTTCCTTCCTTCCTTTCTTTCTTTCTTTTTCTCTTTCTTTTTGCAAGACAATTGGGATTAAGTGACTTACCCAGGGTCACATAGCTAGTAAGTGTCAAGTATTTGAGGCTGCATTTGAACTCAGATCCTCCTGACTCCAGAGCAGTACTCTACTGCGCCACCTAGCTGCCTCCATGTAATACCATTCTTAATCATAGTGAGCTGGAATGCCTAAGTACACTTCCTATCTGTCTCTGTGAATGTAGACTATAAGTTCCTATAAGGGTAAGGACTGTTATGTCCATTTAAATTGGTTTGGCCTAGTGCTGTTGTGGAGCTAAGTGACTCCTCTCTCCGGGATTTAAAATCCTTAAAAACCTAGCCCCAGCCTACCTTACCTGTCTTATTATGACATGACTCCCCTCTGCTTTCTAAAATCCAGTCAAACCATCCTTCCTTCTGTTTTTACACACATACACACACACACACACACACACACACACACACACACACACATACACACAATTTACTTCTTTCACTGGTTTTCTCCATGCCTCTAGTACACAGCTTTATGCTTACTGATTGAATAATCTAAAAATGCTCTTAAAAAAGGAAAAAAAACATATTTCAGAAATAAGTTCCAGGCCTGGGGGGACAGCCAGAGAAAATGCCTGGAGCTGAGAAATGGAGTGTGTTTTTGTAGAACAGTCAGGAGGCCAGTGTCACTGAATTGAAGAGTACATATTGGTGAGGAAGGTGTGAGAAGACTGGGAAGATCAATTGGGGAATGGGTGAACAAGCTATGGTATTTGATTGTGATGGAATACTCTTGTGCTATAAGAAATGATGAGCAGATTAGTTTTAGAAAAACCTGGGAAGACTTACATGAACTGACACAAAGTGAAGTGAACAGAACCAGAACATTTAACACAGTAACAACAATATTGTAATGATGAACTGTGAAAGACTTAGCTACTCTGATTAATAGAATGATCCAAGACAATTCCAAAGGACCCACAGTGAAAAATGCTGCCACTTCTGGTGAAAGAACTGATGAACCCTGAATGAAGATTGAAGTATACGCTTTTTGCTTTCTTTATTTTTCTTGGGTTTTTATTTTGTCTATTTTCTTTTGCAACATGGCTAATATGGAAATATGTTTTGCATGACTTCACATGTATTATCAATATCATAATGTTTACCTTTTCAAGGAGTAGGGAAGGAACAGGAGAGAGAGGGAGAGAATTTGGAACTCAAATTTCTTTAAATGAATGTTAAATTATTCTTACATGTAATTGGGAAATATTTAATAAAATACATTAAAAAATTTTAAGTACGACAAAAAAGAATTGGGAAGGTAGGAGGGGGCTAGGTTATGAAGGGCTTTGAATGCCAATGAATTTTGGTATTTGATCCTGGAGGCAATAGGAAGCCACTGGAGTTGGAGGAAAAGAGGGATTGACGTGATCAGACCCATGTTTTAGGAAAATCCTTTTAGTGGCTGAATGGAGAATGGATTGGAATGGGTAGAGAGTGGAGGCAGGTGGACCCATAAGGAGACTATTACAATAATCCAACGGTGAAGTGATGATGCCTGCCCTAGAGTGGTGGCAGTGTCAGAGAAGAGAAGAAGACATATTTGAGAGGTGCTGCAAAGGTGAAATCAATAGGCCTTGGCAACAGCTTGGATATAGGGGCTGAGAGATAGTGAGGAGTCCAGGGTGACTCCTAGGTTGTGAGCTTGAGGAAATGGGAGGAGAAAGAAAGGAAGAAAGGAAAAAAGGAAGAAAGGAAGAAAGAAAGAAAGAATGAAAGAAAGGAAGAAAGAAAGGAAGGAAGGAAGGAAGAAAGAAGGAAGAGGACATCAGATGCAAAAACTAGAACAATATAAATGAAGTCATTATATAACGAGGCAACAAAATTCTGGTTAAATCCAATGGTCAGGGCTGGTGCATTACTATATAAGCTAAAGGACATATCCTCCTTTTTGTTAACTATCTTCTACCCTTTTACTATTTATAAGGGGATTGGGGAGATAGGGTATATGTTGAGAAGTGCCTTTTGTGTAAAAACAAAACAAAACAAACAAAAAAAACTTTAACAAAAATTGCTTCACTTCTACTTCCATCCCTACTTCTTTTCATACATTTGGTTGTGCCCTAGGCCACTGTCTATTTTTGCTACCCTTGGTTTAAGCTCTGGTCTCATCTTTATAGTAACTTCACCTTAGACCATCAAAACTCTCTCCATCTTGTCCTTGGGGCCCTCAGGAAACCAGAATGAAAGCAAAGTATATTGACATGTGTGGACAGAATCAGGCAGACAAAAGCAAAGAGACATTGGTTTCAGGGATCTTAGCTAAGGTTACAATGGGTAGAGTGTTGGATTTGGAGACAAATATCCAAATTCAAATCCTGCCTCAGGATTTGTAAGCTATGTGACCCCTAGCAAATCAATTAATCCACTCCTGGCCACAGTTCCCTCAATTGTATAATGAGGACAATAATAATAACAGCACCTCTCTTATGGGGTTGTTGTGAGGATCAAATGAGGTAACATATGTAAAAGTACTATATAAACCTTAAAGCATTACATAAATGCAAGCTATTATTATTTCCATATATTGATATCACACACACACGTGTGTATATATATATACATACTGTATACTATATATATGTACTGTATACTATATATGTGTGTGTATATATATATATATTTATATATCATAATCTTCTCAAGCCCTTCCCACGTCAACTTCAAATATCGCTGCATCATTTGTGTGCACATACAGTAGCTAGTCTTCCTTCTTCCCGATTCTTTTAGTTATTCTCAGGGCACTTTTATAGGCTGCTATAGTTTCAGGCTAACAACAACAGCTTGAGGGAGGATCAAGGAAAAGACCCCAAAACTGATCAGGACACGAATGCTGAACCTGAAACGTTTCCCTAGTGATGGACTGTACCCACAAATCTCTCAGACAATCCAGACACTTGAACAGAAATAAATATCTCATTGCGGGGGGGGGAGGGAATAATATAGTAAGGGTCCATGAACAAATTGTGACTGAATTTACCGTCTCAACCAGATTATTTCTAAACTTGATTTTCTCTACGGGATTATAAATTTCACAGGTGGCACCTGGTAGCTGCACGTTACCTCTAGGACTCTTTCAGCAGTGTCAGAGGTTAGAATTTCAATGCGGATATTCCTTCCATCAGGCAGAAATACATCCAGAAAGACTTTCTTGGTGGTGATCTTAAATGTGTCCTGTAACCAAAAGGGAACAAAAATAAGCTTCACAAAGTCTTCCCCTCATTTTGGGTGCTCAAGCTCCCCCTGCCTTCATCTTTCACAGGCCATGGTGCATCAGCAGGCATGGGGGAAGCCAGCAAGCTCAGTGTCTGGTTGGTGGCAGTGTTTTGCTCTCAGTGATGGAGGTAAGGAATGACAGATTTTTTTCTTCCAACTCCCTTTGGTTGATTGATAATTTTTGTGTTTTACATAAAAGTAATTTTTTTGTCTTTGTCATCAAATAGTATTTATTAAATGGCTGCCTGTGTATGTCATTTTCAAATAAGTGCTGAACAGAGCAAAATAAATATTCACAAAACTCTCCTTTCTGGAGATTTATAAATCTAAAATTACAATATCTTTATGTACCAAGAATGAAAAAAACCCAGAAAATTGCACAAAGATCATTGATTTCTTTAAAGGGCTACATTGTTGAGTTTTAAAACTGAAGTTAATCATTGCATTTTGTTTTCACACCAGTTATTTCCTATTCACACATGGACACCCCCCCATCACACATACACACACGCACACACACACTCACTGAACCCTCCCGTGTAACAGAGAAAACCATGGATGAGTCTTCAAAAAATCTTGACATGAGAAAAGATCTAGAGTACCTCCTACTTAAAGCATGAATCCCTTTTAGAACATCCCAGACAAAATGCCCTTAAATTTTACTTAATTAATCACCACTAGTAGTCTTTAGGGCACCGAAGGAACACCTTTTAGGAATAAACAAATAGAGCCCTGAAGCCAGGAAGACCCAAGTTCAAATTCCACCTCAGATTCTTAGCTGTGTGACCCTGGGCAAGTCACTTAACTTCTACCCAAGTTTCCTCAACTGTGAAATGGGGTTAACAATAGCACCTGCTTCTCAGGGTTGTTGTGAGGGTCAAATGAGATAATATTTGAGAGGTGCTTAGCCCAGTGCCTGGCATATAGCAGACACTGAATAAACACTTATTTCCTTCCTTCCATCATAAAAGAATAATGACATTAAAAATAAGTCACATTTATATAGTGCTCTCAGGTTTTAAGTCTTCTGTTGAGTCAAGCCATCAATAAGTCAATAAGCATTTAAGTGCCTACTATGTATCAGACCTTGTGCTAAGCTGGGGATACAAAAAAAAAAGGCTAACAAACTAACAATCTAATGAGTAGGGCAACATGTAAACAGCTATGTACAAACAAGATATATACAGAATAAAATGGAAGTAATGAGGGAAAGCACTACCATGGAGAGAGATCAGGGAAACTGGAATTTTATCTGGTCCCTGAAGTAAGACAGGACACACAGGGAGAGAATTGCGGGCACAGGGAATAGCCAATGAAAATGTCTAGGTGGGAGATAGAGTGTCTTGTACAAGAAACAGCAAGGAACCCTGAGTCATTGGATGGTGGAAGAAGATTAAAATGGAAAGAAGAGGCCAGGTCATGAAGGGCTCTAAAAGCTAAACATAAGAATTTATATTTGACTCTAGAGGTAATTTGTATTTGACCCCAGAGAGTCACTGGAGTTTACTGAATAAGAGGGTGATGTGGTCAGATCTCACTTTAGGAAGATCTGTTTGAAAGCTGAGTGGAAGATGGACTGGGGGCTACAAACTAAAGGCAGCTAAACCAACCAGTGGACTATTGCAATAGGGCCTGTACTAGAGTGGTGCCAGTGTCCAAGGAGAGAAGGGGGCAGATGTGAGAGATGCTGTGGAGAGAAAATCAACAGGCCTTGACAACAGATTGGATATTGCTGGTGAGAGTGAGCAGAGAGTGACAGCTAGGTTCTGAGCCTCAGTGACTGGGGGGATGGTGGTGCCCTCAATACTAATGGGGAATTAGGAAGAGGTGAGGATTTGGAAAGAAATGAGATCAGTTTTGGCTAAATTGAGGTTAAGATATCTATGGAATACCCAGTCTGAGATGTCCAATAAGCAGTTGGAGAAGTAAGACTGAAGGTCAGGAGAGAGGTTAGGACTTGATAAGTAGATTTGAGAAGAATCCATGGGAACTGATGACATCACCAAGTGAAATAGTATAGAGAGAGAAGAGGAGAGCCCAGGACAGAGCCTTGGGGAATACTCATGGCTAGCAGGAAGGGCCTGGATGAATATCTAACAAAGAAGACTGAACAGGAGCAGTCAGTCAGATAGGTAGGAGGTGAATCAGAAGAAAATAGTATCACAAAAATGTAGAGAGAAAAGATTATCAAGAAGGAGTTGATCAATAGTGTCACAGGCTGCAGAGAGGTCAAGAAGGATGAGGATTAAGAAAAGGTCATTGGATTTGGCAATTAAGAGATCATTGGTAACTTTGGATAGAGCAGGTTCAGTTGAATGAAGAGGTCAGAAGCCAGGCTGCAGAGAATTAAGAAGGCAGTAGAGGCACTGATTATAGATGGACTTCTCAAAGAGTTTCACCATAAAAAGGAAGAGATTTAGGACAATATTTAGCAGGAATGGAAGGATCAAGTGAGGGTATTTTTGAGCGTTTTGGGCATGTTTGTAGGCAGTAGGTAAGTAGCCAGTAGACAGGGAAATACTGAAAAGACCCTGGCTTGTGGTAAGCATTCTCTATGCTTCCTTATTTAACTCTCTGAAGTAGAAGGATTCTTCACCCAATAAATACCCAAGAGCTCTAGGGTTCTCCAGTTTTTCAACTCCAAACCTCTTCCTTTCTCCATTGTAGACTGAGACAAAGCCAAGCCCAGGAAGCAAGGTCATTCATTGCCTTTTCTACCTACCTAGTCACATTCCTAGCTTTCCATATATAGATAAAGTGGCAAAGCCTAAACAGGTTTTTGAGTCACCCTTACAAATACTATTATACAAATTTTACAGATGAGGAAATTGAGGCTTCAAGGAGTGAAGCCATGTCATATTCCTACTATTAGAGCCAGACTCTCCTGGCTTCTAGACCTAAAGGGTTGTCCCAAAACAAAAACATTCTACATACATACATCCATGCATGCATGCATACACACACACACACATATACAAACACACACACACACACACACACACACACACACATATATATTTAGGCCTATATTACACAAGCATATAAATATATACATGCTATAAATATAGTGTTATTTATCATCACCTCTAAAATAATTTCCAAATTCCTGGCTGCAGATCACTGATTTTTACTGTTCAACAAAACTTATGTTATGTCTGAAAAACCTATAAACTTTAAAAGCAGACTGTTCCCTATGCTCTACTCTTCCGGACCCACCTCTCTCCCTTGTAGCTCCTCCCTCCCTGTCCCTTGAGCACAGACAACCTAGTCAAGGCAAAGAGGGCTAAAGTAGAAAAATTAGATATTTTATTGGTCCACAGTATACTTTGGTTTGGGAAACACTGTCATATTTTAACATAGTAGATGTTACACAATTACCCTTTGATTGAATGAAAGAAAAAGCCTTTATTAATTGCTTACTATATGCCAAGTACTGTGCTTAGAGCCTGGGAGACAAATAAAAAAGCAAAGTGTGTTGTGTGTGTGTGTATATTTTTAAAAATATATATTAATTTTATTAATTTTAATTATTGAATTATGTGTTAATAATTATTAATTTAAAAATGTATTGATGTAAAAATAAAAGAGGAAAAGTATATATGTATATATGTATGTGTATATGTATATATGTATGTATGAGTGTGAACACACACACACACACGTCATAATAGCATCTACCTCTAAGGGATGTTGTAAGGATCAAATAAGAAAATATTTCCAAGCATTTAGCACAGTGCCTGGCATATGGTAGGTGTTTAATAAATGTGTCTTCCCTTCCCTTTCTCCCAGGGATTACGACAGACACACGTGATTATGACTTCAGAGCTAGAGAGGGAAGGGAGGGTGGACATAGGGTCTGGAGAGTGAAGAGAAATTTGCCTGTGGAGCCAAACCTATATTTAAGGGGTCTCTGAAGTAGAAATTTCAGGAACTTTGGGGAGAAGTGACTATTTTACCTTAGAATTTCTGTTAAGGGAAAAAAAAAGAAAGCTGGACATAATTTGACATACAATCTGGATTTTAGCATCCCATGAATTAAGATTCTTCAGGGGAAGTCAGACCAGGAGGGGTGAAAAACACTTAAAAATGATAGAGGACACAGAAAGAAATTGCAGTGTGGAAGAGGGTAAGTTTCTAAAGAGACCAATGTGGAAATAAAAGAGACAGAGAGGGAGAGAATGTGAGTGAGTAGGGAGTCAATTACTAAAACAAAAAAAATTGTGATGATAGCTTCAGTAAGGTAATAGCTTACAAATTAAACATACACAAGTCAATAGTATTTCTTTATAGTGATAGCAAAATCTAAAAGGGAATAATTGAAAGGGAAGGGCCTTTCAAAATAACTACAAAATATATAAAATACATGGAAGTCGATTACTCAATAACCATATAGCTATAATGACAAAATAATAATTAAAGAAAGAACTCAAATAATTGGAGGGATATTCAAGGCTGATGGCTGGGCCACAACGATAAAATAAAAATGACAACACCACCTAAATTAATTTGCAGACTTAGAGATTTAGTGGAATACCAATTTAACTACCAAGAGGATACTTTACAGAGTTAGACAAAATAATAATAAAATTCATTTGGGGGAACAAAAGAGCTGGATTATCAAGGAAAACAATGAAAAAAAGGAGGAATAAAGGGGGAAGAGCACTTATAGACCTCAAATTATATTATGAAACAGTAACAAAATTATTTGATGCTGGTTTAAAAAAATTAGAAAAGATCAACAGAACAGTCTGGGCAAGGAAGAATCAGAAATAACTAAACTCGATATAACCTCATATTCATTAAACTCAAAAGTATAAATTACCTTAGAAAGAACTCCCCAATTAATAAGAACTGTTGAGAGGACTGGAAAGCAGTCTGACAGAAATTAGATTTAGGCTAATAGCTTACAATACATGACATGATATATTCAAAACATAAATACTACCTGAATATTAACTATCATACTACTAAAAAATAGAGGAAAACAAGATTAAGTGCCTTTCACAGAAATGACTAGAGGGTGAATTATTAACCAAACAAGAGAGAGAGGTGATTGTAAAAAATAGGATAGATCATTTCAGTTACATGAATTGAAAAGTTTTTGCAGAAACAAAATTAATTCAACTAGGATAAGAAGAAAAGTAGTCTCATGAGGAAAAATACTTAGATTAACTATCTCTGATAAGGATATAATATCCAAGATATGTAGGCAACTAACAGAACCATAGATAACCAAAAGCCATTTCCCAACAGATAGTCAAACGACATGAATGAGCAGTTCTCAAAAGAATTGCAAATTATTAACAACCATAGGAAATAACGCTTCAGCTCACTAATCGTAGGGATAGCTGGGTGGTGTAGTAGACAGAGTGCCAGGCCTAGAGTCAGGAAGACTCATCTTCATGAGTTCAAGTCTGGCCTCAGTCACTTACTAGCTGTGAGACTCTGGGGCCCTGTTTGCCTCAGTTCTTCATCTGTAAAATGAGCTGGAGAAGGAAATGGCAAACTACTCCAGTATCTTTGCCAAGAAAACCCCAAATGGGGTTGCAAAGAGTCAGATGTGACTGAAAAGATGACTGAACAATTTACTAATCATAAAAGAAATACATATCAAAATCAAAAGGATTGCCCACTACTAAGAATCACATGAAATAATGCTCCAACTCCCTAATAACCAGAGAAAAATAAATCAAAACAGCTCTGAGGTTTCACCTCATGCCCAGAAAATTGTAAAAGATAGGACTTGTCAATGTTGGAGAGGTTATGAAAAGACAGGAAGATTTTAAACTTTGATGGAGCTGTAATTTGGATGTAAATATTCCTCTTTTGGGGAAGCTAGGTGGTTTGATAGGTAGAGCCTTGGGCCTGAAGTTAGGAAGACTCATCTGTGAGTTCAAATCTGGCCTCAGACACTTACTAGCTGTGAAATCCTGGGCAAGTCACTTAACCCTGTTTACCTCTGTTTCTTCATCTGTAAAATGAGCTGGAGAACGAAATAGCAAACCACTCCAGCATCTTTGCCAAGAAAACCCCAGATGGGGTCACAAAGAGTCAGACATGACTGAAACAACTCAGCAACATTTCTCTATGTAAAAAAGGTACCTTCTTAATAGTGTAGAAGGCCCTCATCACCTCTCAGTTGAAATATTACAAAAGCCTTTAAATTAGTTTCCTGCCTCAAATTTCCCCCTTCTCCAATCCACGCCCCACTTAGCTGCCATTGTGATTTTTCTAAAGGATAGATCTGACCATATCACTCCTCTAGTCAACAAACTGCAGTGGCAGCAATTACCTCCAGCATTAAATTAAAAAATCCTTTTGGCTTTTAAAGCCCTTTATAACCTGGCCCCTTCTGGCCTTTCTAGTCTTCTTATGTTTTACTCCCTTCCACAGAGCTGCACTGGTCCACTTGTTCCTCAAGAAAGATACTCTGTCTCCTGACTGATGCCTGGAATGCTCCCTCCCTACCTCTCCCTGAGGTTCTGTAACTTCAATTCAGACTTAGTTAAAACTCTACCTTCCACAGAAGGCCTTTCCTGGCCACCCTACCTTTTAGTGCCAGCCCCTCTCAGATTACCCTCCACCCATTCTGTACATATCTTGTATGCACCTAGTTATTTGCCTGCTGTCCACTTCCATTTGAATGTAAGCTCCTTGAATTCAAGAGAAATGTTTTTGCCTTTCCTTTGGATCCCCAGTACTTAGCACATAATAAGCACTTAATCAAAGTTTTGTTGACTGACTGACTGACTGAAATGGAGGAGAATTGGTCATTTCCCAGGGCTAATGGTTTCACTTTGCCCAATGACTCAAAACCCAAAAGAAAATTTACAGTAGACATGGTTTAATAAATAGGTTCAGAGGGGCAGCTAGGTGACACAGTGGTTAGAGCACTGACCCTTTAGTCAGGAGGAGTCCAGTTCAAATCCAGCCTCAGATACTTTTTGTGTGACCTCGGTCAAGTCACTTCACCCAGACTGCCTAAAAAAAAAAGGCTCAGAGATTGCAACTCTCCTTCCTCCACACACACACAGACACACACACACACACACACACACACACACACACACACACACACACAAACCCGGAGTTTCTGGTTTTTCATTCCTCAAACCCACATTTCACAGAGGGTATTGAAAGCCTCCAATCAGAAAATCAGAGTAATTTGTTATTTGTCATTGTTAAGTTGTGACTGACGCTTCATCACCCCACTCGGGGTTTTCTTGGCAAAGATACTGGAGTATCTTCTCCAGCTCATTTTACAGATGAGGAAACTGAGGCAAACAGTGACTCAACTTGCCCAGGGTCATACAGCTAGTAAGTGTCTGAGGTCAAATTTGAACTCCAGGCCAGGTGACCTAGCCACTGTCCCACCTGTCAGAATAATGACCTTAGTCCAAAAGTCCAAAGACCCTATAATCATTTGCATCAGTTAAATTGATTCCAAGAAGTGAAAAGGGCACCCAGCCCTGAGTCAGGAGAACTGGGTTGTAGTGTCAACTCTGCCAGTAACTTATTGTTTAACATTTTAGGGTCACAATTTTCTCAATTATAAAATGAATAGATTGGACTAGATGATGTCTATAGCCTTAGTTTTAATATTTTAGGATTCTAAACTTTCCTTGGGCAAAGACTGAGTGTAGTAATCCTAGAGGAACTATATTTAGAAAAGGGTGTGGAAGACCTTGCAGGATCTTGCTTTTCCAAACTTAGTCCTGTCTGTCCTCTCTAAAAAGCCATTCCCATGGGGTGATAGCCACCTAAGCACCTAGGCAGGTAGGTGATTCAGTGGATACTGTGCTGGGTCTGGAATCAGGAAGACCTAAATTCAAATCCAGCCACAAACACTTATTAGCTACTTGTCTTTGGTCAAGTCACTTGACTTCTGTTTGCTTCAGTTTCCTCATCTGCAAAATGGGGATAATAGTAGCACATACCTCCCAGGGTTGTTGTGAGGATCCAATGAGATAATATTTCTAAAGTGCTTAGCTCAGTGCCTGATCATAGTAAATGATATATAGATGTTGGTGGTGGTAGAGGTATTAGTGTTGGTATTGTTCATATCACCTAACCCACCCCGGGGACCTAACAGTTGATTGCTTAAGACTGACAGCCAACACCACCCAATCCAATAAGCATTTATTGGGTCTCATTTATTGGGTCTCATTTATTGGGTCTCAGTTTCCTCATCTGTAAAATGAGGAAGGTCTCTGAATTCCCGACCAGCTGTTCATCTATGAGCCTATTAAGCACTTACCATGTCCATCCACTCACTCCCAGAGTTTAAAACTACAAACAATGTCACATCTGGTACTAGGTACTGGTGATACCCAAAGACAAGCCTTAGCACTTGCTCCCAGCTCCCACCAGCATCCCTAAGTGACTATTTCATTCTGCTCCAGTCTAGCTTTAGCCCTGTCTTCCCCACAGCTTTCTATAACCTCAGCTGTTATCTCCTTTTATTTTTTATCTAGTGATGAAAACAAATGTGTAGTGTTTCTCTCTTATGACAGATCACCCCATAGGCACAAAGTACTCAAAGGATGCTTTCGTTCCCCCTCACCCTTCTCCTAATCTTTATCCCTTTTGAAATCCTCACCAAAAGCAGCTCCCCAAACCCTTTAAGCTTTCCCTGGTCCCAGTTGAGCTACGATTGGTTAATAAGCTAATAGATTAAAAGCTGGGTCCATGGTCCAGCTTATTAACTCATTTGAGGAATGACCGGGGTGATGCATTGGCCATGGAAGCAGGGTGGCTACCTAGACCTCCCACTTGTCCTCACATAGTGTGTCTTACCCCTTCTCCTGCCCTACCCCCCATCTGAGGCTCAAACTCACTGACAAATTGTGCTTTTTGTGTAGCAATAGTCAGTTGAGTTCTTTGCTATTCAGACAAGCACATGGAGGCCGGCAGAAAAACACTCCCTTACATACCATCCGAATGACTAATGTGCTCAGCCAGCAGAGTTGGTGGAGTCCAGATCTGCTGAAAAAGCCAGAAGCCAAGGATGAAGAGAGGTTGGAGTTGTCTGCTGCCCAAGCCCAGAGAGGAAATGAAATGCCTTTCAACTGGAACTCACTTTCTGTCTGATGAAGATAAGGCTGCCCGCCATGTGGCCAAGCAACTGCCACGGAAAAAAGCCTATGAAGACCTCACCTCTCAAAACCTTCAGATACAGAGACCTGGCAGCTCTTGCATGTCTAAGTTTGGGTATACCTACTCACTCACTCAATCAATCAACATTTACCGATCACTTGGTGTTTGTCCTTTGTTCTCAAAGAGGACATCAGGGAGGCGATGCCATGACTTCCAAGTGAATTGGATTTAAGTGAGGGAGAGCTGTGCGAAGTCACCAGCCTCACTCTCTCCTCCGGAGCCATCTGGGTCCAGTGGCAGGATATAGATCAGGACGACTGGAGATGGCCCAGGATGCAGTGGGGGAACCTGGCCTTTTTACGCTAAGGGCTTTCCCAGGTCTCAGTTTGACTGAGGCAATGCCCATTCAGCAATGCTGCCAAGCACTGTACTTAAGCTGTCTGGGGATACACAGAAAGACAGATCCACAGTCCCTGTTCTCTAGGAACTCACATTCTAATGACAGAGACAACAAGTAAATAAACACATACATACAAGAGATATACAGTGTAAATGGTTGGGAAAGGTCTCAGACACAGCCCTAAGGCTGTATTAGTTGTTATGGGTCATCTAAATCAGAAATTCTCATGTAAAATCATAGACTTAGAGCTGGAAGGTTATTTAGAATTCATCTAATCCAATGTGGTGCAGTGGATAGAGTGCTGGCCCTGGAGTCAGGATGACCTGAGATCAAATCTGGCCTCAGACACTCACTAGCTGTATGACCCTGGGCAAGTCACTTAACCCTGTTTGCCTCAGTTTCTTTATCTGTAAAGTGAGATGGAGAAAGAAATGGTGAACCATTCCAGTATCTTTGCCAAGAAACCCCCCCCCCCCCAAATGGGGTCACAGAGAGTAGGACATGACTGAAATGCCTCAACAATAACAAGCCCAATCCTCCAACCCTCCACTCTCAAATTTTTAGATGAATCAACAGAAGCCCCGAAAAAAGCTAAATGGCTGCCCAGGAAGTAGATTGCAGAGCCAGGATTTGAACCCAGGTCCTCTCCCTCAAACCCAGGGCTCCTTCCACTGAACCACACTGCCTCTACTGTTGGGCTTGCTTCCATCATGCTATAGCTCTGATACGTAAGGGATTTAGGTGGTAGAACAAGGTCCCTGCCAACTTGAAAAGAGAGAACAGGCAAGTTAGAATCCCTTCCTTTCTCAGGATCAGAGAATTAGAGTGTTAAGAATCGAGAAGGGATGATAGAGGTCGTTCAGTGGACTCCCCCCCTTCACAGAGGAGAAAGCTGAAGCCCAGAGAAGCAAAGTGAATTGTATACGGTCACACAGCTTGTCAGAGCAGAACCGACATTGGGAGTCAAATTTCTGAACTCCGAGCCCAGCACTCTCCCTAGTACATGAAATTTCTTTATTTCCATCAATCACCTCTAGCTCCAAAGAGGCAAAAGATGAGAAAAACTCAATTCTCTTCTGCTCTAATTAAACTATGTCCAAGGGTTTAGATCTTCAGGCCAGGAAAACAGAAAGCCATTAGTATAAAAAAAAAAAAGGGATTCAGCACAACAAAGTGCTAGTAAATGTTAAACAAATGGCTCTTAAAAAAAAAAAAAGTAGGGGCAGCTAGGTGGCGAAGTGGATAGAGCACCGGCCCTGAAGTCAGGAGGACCTGAGTTCAAATCCGGCCTCAGACCAAACACTTGACACTTACTAGCTGTGTGACCCTGGGCAAGTCACTTAACCCCAATTGCCTCACCAAAAAGCAAAAAAAACCAAACAAACAAAAAAAGTAATTGCAATACATTCAAGTTAAATCTACATTATAAATAGCCAGGTGGTGCAGTGAATAGAGGCCTAGGCCTAGAGTTAGGAAGAAATGAGTTCAAATTTGATCTCAGACACTTACTAGCTGTATGACCCTGGGCCGGTCGCTTAACCACTGTTCGCCTCAGTTTTCTCATAAGCAAAATGGGGATAATAATAGCACCTACCTCCCAGAGTTGTTGTGAGGATCAAGTAAGATAATAACTGCAAAGTGCTTAGCACAATGCCAGGCACATAATAAACATTATATAAATATTAGCTACTATTAATATTATTATCATTATTTTCTCCACCATTTTCTTAAGTCCTACCTTCTTAATTT
Source organism: Vombatus ursinus (assembly GCF_900497805.2). Classification (NCBI taxonomy): domain Eukaryota; kingdom Metazoa; phylum Chordata; class Mammalia; order Diprotodontia; family Vombatidae; genus Vombatus; species Vombatus ursinus. The sequence goes on from NW_020948739.1 coordinate 6,641,625, forward strand.
CTTCCCTTTGTTAATTATTTCTTATCATATATATATACATATGTACATCTTTGTAGGTATTTGTTTGCACATCGTCTCCAGCTTTAGATTATAAGCTCCTTGAAGGCGAGGATTGTCTTTTGCTTCTTTTTGAATCCCCAGAACTTAGCACAGTACCTGACACAAAGTAGATGCTTAACAAATATTGATTGATTGACTAATCAAGTTTAGATAATCAACAAAACAATAAATAAAGTTTTGATTGATAGTATTTCCTAATTTCCAAAATGCTCATACTGAAAATTTAACAACCAGCTCTCTCATTGGTCTAGCGTATCATTGGCAGTATCTGTAGGCAATTGGCTACCTCCCTAGGGAAGGTCAAACTTACCTGCTGTAGCAATGTAAAAAAGTGGATGAAGACTTCACTTCTCAAGATTTTCGGATCCATAGGGACTGGAAAATAATGAACATCATTCAGAGTTAGCATGGGAAGATGGGAGAAGCCTGGCCCCGACAGCCACAATGCTCTCATTCCACACTGTATCCTAACCCGGGCATCTCACTGCAATGTAGGCTTTGAACCTTTACTCAGGCACTCTAGCAGGAATGGGGTCACCTCCAGCATGGCAGCCAACTAAGGCCAGTCCCTTTTGTCTAAATGTTAAGTAGAAGGCCCTCCCATTGCAGGAAGGTCTCCTTGAATGATAAACCTGAGAAATCACATGCTGTCTGTAGCACTCACTTGGACGAGCCAATTCAATTCTCCAAGTATCAGTTTTTTCATCTCTAAAATGGGGATTATAACACTTACATTACCTACCTCAGGAATATTGAGAGGAGATTTAAAACTATAAATCTAAACCTGGCAAGGACCACAGAAACTATCTAGTCCAATCCTTTCTTTTTACCAATGAAGAAAATTGGCCCAAAAGTCAACTAAAATCTCCAGTCACACAGGTAGTAAGCACAACTTACTGCATGGCTCAGAATGCAGAGCCAGGGTTATTTCAACTGGGCCATCCTGGTTCTTTGTGAACCTTCCAGTGCTCTATTCAATTCAACACTTCTGCGGCTACTATATGCAAGGCACTATACACATGAGTTATTACTATGAGTCTACAAAGTGGTGCGGTGGATAGAAAGCCAGCCCTCGAGTCAGGGAGACCTGAGTTCAAATCTGACCTCAGACACTCACTAGCTGTGTGACCCTGGGCAAGTCACTTAACCCTTTTTGCATCAGTTTCCTCATCTATAAAATGAGCTGATGAAGAAAATGGCAAATCACTCCAGTAGCTCTTCAATGAAAACCCCAAATGGGATCATGAAGAGTCAGAAGCAACTGAAATGACTGAACAACAATAAAAAAAGCCCCTACTGAGTGGTTCCATGTCACCTTCCACTACTCCTATTTGGAAATCTTCAGTCCAGACAAACAAATTTTTTCTCTTGTTTCTCATTGCTTCTGTAGAATATAAACTCTTTGAGGGCAAGGGACTGTTTTATTTTTCCCTTTGGACGCCTAGCACCTAGATTAGTGCCTGGCCTATAATTGATAATTAACAAATTGTTGACTTGAATGGAATTGCCAAACATGGGACTTTCCACACCTTCCTCCCACACCCCCCCCCAGAATGGTCTCCCCACTCTCCTCTACTGGTATCATGTCTCTCCTTCATTCAAGGTCCAGCTCAGATTCTAGCCCCTCTGTGAGGCTTTCCCCAGTCTCTCAGTGATTACTTCTCCTCTATTCTATGCCAAGGGCAGCTAGGTCTTGCAGTGGATAGCACACCAGCCTTAGGGTCAGGAGGACCCAAGGTCAAATCCCACTGTAGACATATACTATCTCTGTGACCTTGGGCAAGTCACTTAACCCTGTTTGCCTCAGTTTCCTCATCTGTAAAATGAACTAGAGAAGGAAATGGTAAAACCACCCTAGTATCTTTGCCAAGAAAATCCCAAATGGAGTCATGAAGAGTCAGATATGACTGAAGAACAACATTAATCCATGCTACACTTGCCATCTGTACTGCACATCTTGAATTTAATATATACTATCTCATGTTATTTATCTTTCTGTGTCTATGCCCTGTCTCCCCAGAGAGACTATCATCTACTTGAAGAAGAGGGATTGTATTTCATAGTTCAATGAATCCTTCCCAAATGCCTAGCACAGACTCTAGAACACAGTAGTTGTTTCTTACACACAGTAGGTGCTTTAGAAATTTTTACTGAAGATAATGATAATCTCAAGTTGTTGCTCCTTGTTTCTCTGTCCCAACTCCTCTATTACCTTCCAGGGACCTTCTGTACAATCAACTCAAATTTAATTCAAGTAAGTATAAAGCCTTCTTTTTTCTTCCTCATTAAATCTAACTGGGAATTCCATTGCTCTGACCCTCACCTGGAAAGTAGAAGGAAGGAAGGAAGAAAGGAAGGAATAAAATAAGGGGCAAGGAACAGAAGGAAGAAAGGAAGGAGGGAAGAAAGAAGGGAAAGAAGGAGGAAAAGAAGAGGGGAAGGAAAGGAGGAGAGAAGGAAGGGAGGTAAAAGGGAAGAAAGGTGAGGGGAAGAAAAGAAGGGAAGAAAAAAAGAGAGAAGGAAGGGAAGGAAGGAAGGAAAGAAGAAAAAAGGAAGGGAGGGAGGGAAGATGAGAGTACTTTTTAAGCAATTAACATGTACCATGCACCGTGCTAAATGCTAGGGATACAAAGAGAAGAATGAAACAATACGTGCTATCAACAAACTCATGTTCTGATAGTCAAACAGGTCACGTATAAGAGGAAACAGCATCATTGCAAGAATTTTAAAACCATAAAGGAAAACTTTTCAAAAATCCATACACATACCACTCTGCAGGTACTGTTCCAGCTGATCTCTCCTCTCATCAGCCATAGATGTAGTCATTGCAAGGTAATACTTTGGTGGAAAAGGCGGCAGGCAATTTCCAAAAACACGTTTTAGCTGGAAGGTCAGACAAGTAAGACTTCAAATTTAGTACAGTTCTGAGCCAAGTTAAGAAAAAACATACACACACAAAATATTACACACAAGCTCAGGGCAAAATTCATCCAAGCACTGAGTCATAACTAGTAATTCTTGTGCCTGGGGCAGGAAAAGGAGGAAGAAATCATTTGCAGCTATCAGGCAGATAAGAGTGCCCTAGGTTAGTTACTGCATGGTTTCTACAGCGCTGAAGGGTTAGTTGCTTCTTGAGAAGCAGAGGGGCAGGTGGGCCAAAGGCTGGAATGTGACAGAGAAAAGCTGTCAGCATTTCTAAACTTCAGTGCCCTGAGTCAACACAGCATTGCCCCACCCTAGTTACTTCTTGGCAACTTCCTTATATATAAACAGCCTTTTAATAGGTGAAAAAGTTAAAGTGATGGTGTTTGGACTTCCTCAAGTCCATCTTTTCTTTCCTTTTTTTTTTTTTTTAAGATTATCACATAAGTAAACCTAGGGTCAAAAATTTAATTCCCCCCCATCCCAGCCTAATAGAATGCTTAGATGACAGCTAAAGAAGCATAAGTGCTCTGATATAACTTTTACTAAACCCAATAAACAGGGCAGCTAGGTGGTACAGTGGATAGAGCACAGGGTCCTGAATCAGGAAGACTCGTGTTTGTGAGTTCAAATGTGGCCACAGACAGTTACTAGCTGTGTGATCCTGGGCAAGTCACTTAACCCTGTTTGTCTCAGTTTTCTCATCTGTAAAATGAGCTGGAGAAGGAAATGGCAAACCACTCCAGTGTCTTTGCCAAGAAAACCCCGAATGGGGTCACAAAGAGTTGGATACAACTGAACAAGGACAACAAAACCCAATCAATGCTTTCCTCAGAGGGCCCTCCTTGACAAAGCTCTATGGCATCATATAGGGACTGGGATCCTGCAAAGTAATAAAAATAATTGAAATTGTATCTTCATTCATTTGCTTACTTATTGAGAAAAGCTTAGATACAAGATGCATCTGTATTTTTTACTGAAGAAAAAAATGCACAAAATCCCTAGGGTCCCTAAGGAAGAGGAGGAGAAGTAGGAAGAGGGGGAGGAGGGGAAGGGTCCCAGCCTGTCACCTCTGAGATATGAACATCAAATTTGGAGCACGATTACAGAATCACAGATTTAGATCTGGGAGCTCCATAAGATCATAAGTCTAGAGTTCCAAAGGCCATACCTTAGAAGTCATCAGTTCCACTTTCTTATTTTACAGATAAGGAAACTGAGGCCCAGAAAAGTTAAGTAATTTGCCTCAAGATTACACAGATAATAAATGGCACAGCTACTATTGCCCCTGTTCAAATCTTTTCTACTTTTGTCCCATTGAACAAAATTTTGAGCCAGATATAAAATAACTTAGGCCATATGCAGTCAAGAATTGGAACTAAAATGGAAAAATATGACCTATGTATCATGTATACAGTGCCCCAATGCCCCCTGCCATCAGGTAGATGACTATGGCACTAAAAAAAGGTGAGTGAGACAGCCTGGCACGATGGATAGCAAGTTATCCTTGGAATCATGAAGACCTGGATTCAAGTCCTGCTTCTGGGTGACCCTGGGCAAGTCACCTGACCTTTCAGTGTCCCATTTCAGGAGGTCTGATATTTTGAATGACTTTTGTTAAACCTATCTGCAGGGCTCCTGCAATTTCTTCTAGGCTTAAATATGTGAAATACAGATTTCATGTTGGTGGTTTTGTTCCTGTTAGACAAATAAGAATGAAGCACATTTTATAGGAACACTCAAGGAAATGAAAGGGGAAAGGAGTGAAACTGACAAAAGTCCCATATTTGAAGCAGGGGTCATCTGGGAAAACAACTGGAGATTTCTGGATTAAGAACTCTTCTAATACGATTCAAATAGAAAGTAGAAAAAAAAATCCTTGTCTTAATTGCATCCCATTATTTCTTGATTAACTGATATTTAAAAGGTAATTGTCTGCCTTAGCATCTGTTCATAAAAGTCACAGATGTTTCCCAAATTGACTCTAATCTAATGAGCAGCATATAGTGCATGCATCAGCAAATTCAGCCCTGTTGTCAGGCTGGTATAGAGCAAGGCTGTCAAACACACATCACGTGAGACAGAGAGGTCAGATGCTAAGTCGACAATCATTTGAATTCCCATACTGGTTCCAACCTGAAATCCCTTCTAGTCAGTCCGACAGCTTAGGCTAGCTGCTCAAAGGATTCCCAAGCACCACCCTCCACTACCAACACTACACTGGTCTGAGTGGGGAAACAAACATGCTATAAATATCTGGGCGGTTCGCTTTGCCAAAAGTCAATCATTAACTTCACAGGTTCTTCAGGTTTTCAAAACTGGAGAATTTTTTAGGGGTTTTGAAAGAACCATTGGTTTCACCTTCAATAAGAATCAGCTAGTTCTAGTACTGAGTTTAATTTATCTCTTTTAAAACTGTTTGAGAAGATCCCTGAAAACAGTTGCTCTTTCACCATTTAAAAATCATTTTTGTTATGTATGTTCAATATAACTCAGCTTTACTGCAAGGTTTTCAAGAACAAAGATGTGGAAATTGAAATCTCATCATAATACCTGGAGTCCAGTGCTCAATAACCATAAAGTCATACTGTGCTGCTTGTATGATGATACTATTGACCTGCCATCAAAAGGACATGTGCTGTGAGTGTCCTATTGACCATCCATCTGGCAGCAGAGATGGATTGTGCTATGTCTCGTTTTCAGTCCCCAGCACAATTGTTAAATCATTAAGGATTGGGACTACGTCAAATCCATATTCTATATTTCCTAATGCCTGAGCCATCTATACCAGCTCACCTCGTGCCCCTTGTAACCAGAGGCACATTTTTGTGAGAGAGCTAACTTTAGACATACACATCATCTGAAAATAGAGTTTTTCGTTGTCATCATTGATAAATATGTATTGAGTTTATTGAAGAGGCAGCATAGGATGATGGAAACAGAGGACCTGTGTTTGAATTCTCCCTCTGACACTTCCTACCTATGTGACCTCAGACAAGTCACTTAATGTCCCTGGGCCTCAATTTCCTCTCCTATAAAATGAGGGGATTAAATAAGATGGCTCCTGAGGCTCCCTATAGGGTCTATATCTATGACCCAATGACCTCTCTTACAATAGGACAATGGTCTGGGAACACAAGGAAGCATGAGACATGATTCCCATCCTGAAGAGACTTGCAAGCTTAATTGAGATAGAATGTAGGCATAAAAGGATAAATAATATCACGAGTAGACTGAATGAGTGGTCTAGACATCAAATGGCAGAGAGAATGAGAATCAGTTCCCAAGAGTTTGGGCAGTACTGAAGGAGATCTCAGAAAGTAAGTGGTTCCACAAGGAGGAGTAAGGTTTGAACAAGCACAGACATTGAGAGAGAGATTTTTTTTTTGGAAGCGGGAACAGTTTGAACAAAGGTAGAGAGATAGGAATTCTCTTGACTTATTCAGAGAAAAAGGAATAGGCAAGTTTGGATAAAGTAGAGGGTCTACTTACGTAGGGGAGAAGATAGGGTCCAACTGCCAAGCCAACTATCTTGTATGAGGATTATGACCCTGCTACCAATTAACATCGTACACTGAAAAAAAAATGTATCATCGGCTGGAAGGGTCAACATCTTACTTGATTGTGAGGGACTGACATTGGACCTAGTACTCACAAAAAGAGACCTAAAAACTAAATGTAGAGACTTGAAGGCTCCCTCAAATGTCCCATGAGTTACACTCCTTTTCTGATAAGCCAATATTATGTATGCTCTTAACATACAATACATTCACACACACACACACACCCCAGTCACAATATTAGATGCTCATCTTGAATTTATGGTCCACAATTAGGATCTTTTTGCCTATTACTTACTTCTCTACATGTCATTTTTGAAGTCATTTTTATTGGATTTTAGTGCTAGAAGAGATCTTATAAAATATCTACTAATGAGCTGGAGAAGGAAATGGCAAACCAGTATCTTTGCCAAGAAAACCCCAAATGGGGTCATGAAGAATCAGACATGACTGAAAAATGGCTGAACAACAAGAATAATGTCTACTAGATTATCCTTTTTAGAAAAGAAGGGAAATGAGAAAATAAACTGCAGTTCAGAGAGATTAGGTTACTTGTCCAAGGTCACACAGCTAGTTACTAGCTAAACTGGGACTAAAACCCAGATCTCTAAATTCCCAGCCCAGTGTTTTTTCCATTACACCATGGAAAAGCTACCTCAGCTTTTAAAAAACTGTATGATTGCCATAAAGTCAGCATCTGTATTAATTCTCAAATAAGAAACCATTACTAGTGTTGAATGTTAAAAGGGAAGCTATTGTTTACTCCCAAAATATAACTTAAGAAAACTCCATCTCAAGAAAAGGCATGGAACTCCCCAGGCTCAAATAAATAAATTTGTACATATTGGTGGAAAAATTTAGTTAGCCTAAACACTATAATCACTTCCAAAGAGTTACATAGAACTTTTAGGTTTACAGAACATTTTTAGTTGACCCTCTCAACAACCCTGTGAAGTGAGGGCTATTATTATCATCCCAGTTTTACAGATGAAAAAACTGAGACTGTGAAAGGTTCAGTGACTTGCTCATGGTCACACAACCAACAGGTGTGTAAGACAGGATTTTCAGGTTTTCCTGACTCCATATCCAGCACTTGGAGGTATATTCAGAAATGACTGCAGTGTTAAAAATGAAAGGCATTTTAAAAAACTCAAGTTAAGGGAAGAATCATTTAAATCTTTACTTCTTGTTCTGGCAATTTTGCCAACTCTGAAAAGCCACTTAAGAACTATGCATACTGGAGAAATAGAAAGAGGAGAAATTTACACCAGCAAAACACAAGGAAGATGGATGTTGCAAAGAATATTGTCACTTTAGTACTTGGAAAAATTGGGCCCCACTGTTGGATACCACTTAAAATCCATTTAGTCTCCACAGGGAGCATGGCCAATGTCATTCATTAAATGCCATTTAAATATTCCAAAGATCCCTAATTTGGAGCTTCTAAAGCAGAAAACTCTAGAAAAGACAGTGCAGCAAAGGTTTACCCACCATCTCTCTTCCCTTTTGTCTCCAGATGGGATGACAGGAACCTCACAACTGTCCTACAAGTCATTTTTATCTGAGGCTACTGATTATGCACAGACCTATCCAGAAATTCTTCAAGATGCTTCCTATCTGTTGCCTTAAAGGAAGCCTATCTCATCATGTCATCCTATTAACTCATTACAGGCATACACTTGGATGTTTCCCTACTATATGACCCAAATCCCTAACTGTCGACAACCACCATTAAGCACCTACTATATGTAAAAAATTCATCAGACCTCTTGACTCCCATATTCCCAGTGACCATATGGTTTTCACATTATTGGTATCAAAACATTCCCAGAACCAGTTGTACACATCTTAGTCAAAAGCACCTAATAGTATTTCAATTTTCTGAATCCACAATTTATAAATCATCTACCACAAAGGACAGTACCATTATTTCCATCAACAAATACATTTCATACCAATATATTTAAAATTTACTTCCAAAATATAAGAGTAAAATAAATGCTTCCTTTAATCAGTTACCTTAGTTTATTCAGGTTTTTTCACCCCACCAAATTAGGAAAACAAAATGACAGATGGGCAATCCTAATCCCAGAAATAAACATCCTGTACAACAAAGTTAGGTAATTGCCAAGAGCCTAAATGTCATCCTGATCAGTCATTCTTTTTTGGCTTGGGCTTTCATACTTGCCAGTACTTGAATATTCTGAATATGACCACCAGAAAACAAAAAAAAAAAATAAGGACACACCTGTTTAATAGGAATCAGCTTAAGAAACTCTGTGGAAGGAGGAAGATAAACACTAATGTATAGAAGCTGCCAGTTTGGGGCTGTATTATCTGGGTGGAGAGAATTCAGTGAAGGAAGTTTGCTCATTTAAAGAAGGGGTATATCTCTCAGGGGTGATGAGGGAGGGATGGGAAATCTAAGCCTATAGAGGTGTCCCAGGTGTAGAGCATGGGCCTGAGAGTCAGAAATCTTGGGTTCTCTTCCTAGTGCAAACACTTCCTCACTAACTCAGATAAAGCAACCCTGTTACACACCTGGCTTCTGACTTTTTAAAGTCCTTTTTAAAGTCATTACACTCACTGAACTGGACAGGAGAAGATGGCCAGGATTTCAAACCAGGTGGGTTCGAAAGGTCATCCAGGCCATTCACACTATTATATGAGGAAAGGAGTATATAAGTTCTTTGTGCATCTTGAAAGTGTCACATAAATGTCAGAGAATATTAAAGGACCTAAACTGAAATCCCTCTCTGCCACTCACTACAAATTTGACCTTGGGCAAGTCACAACCTCCTCCCGCCTCTGTTTCTTCATCTGTAAAATAACCAGATTGGATTAACGGCTTTTGAGGTCTCCTTCTATTCTGGATCTGTGATCATGCCCCTCTTTTACAGATGAGGAAACTGAGACCTGGGGAAGTTATGTTTTCCTCCGATCACACAGATAAAGTAGGCAGTAAGGTGAACTTACTTAGGCAGTTAGATCAAAGTGTCTGTATCAGCAAATGTAAATTGGCTGTGCCGGTTAGCCGCGGATGTAACATCCCCTCCCCCAAGTTTCTCCTTCCCCACCCACCTCGTGTTTTCCCAGAGGGAAGGCAGGCGTCCTATATTTTAGTAATTGAGTCTAATCCTCAGAAAGGTTCCTGGTCCAAGAGATGCTGCCCTGACCCAGTGGATGTCAACCTCTGGTAATCCACCCTAGTTCTTGAGCCCCTTGGGTATCCTCTCTGGATCCTCTCTCCCCATTTCCCACACCCTACTCCCCACACCAAGGTAGAAAGGGGAGTCCTATACCCTTAGACAAATTCCAGTCCCAAACTGCTGGAAGGTTCCTGGGCTATAGGAAGGTGTTCGGGGACACTGGATGCTAGCCTTGGGGGACGCCCTTGGTTCGCCAGCCCCTTGGCTCCCCACGAGGTCTCACCTGCTCGTTCCAGCGATGCAGCTGGCTGTAGCGCACCTTGCAGAAGAGGAACCCTTCCAGGTACACAGAGTACAGCTGAAATTACACAGACGGACAGACAGACAAACCCGTTAGCAGTGAAAAAGAAGTCAGGAAACCTGGTCCGAAATGCTGCAGTCTCACCCTAGCCCCAGGATCCACGTACCACGTAGCGACCCCCCAGTGTGTCCAGCTTCTGCTGGGACACTGGGATGCTGAAGTGCATCTTCATGGTGCTTGGAGGAGATGGCTGGCCCCGGTGGCAGGGCTGGGGCTCGTGTTCCTTCTCTTCTGTGGGACCCTGCTCTGCACCCAACGTCCGGGCACCAGCTGCAAGCTTTGCATGCCCACGGGAGGGCGGAGCGGACCTCTCTTCTCCTCCCCTGAGGGGAGAGGGTACGCCCCAGGTGATGCGGCCAGGACCGAGCTGAAGCACCGCCTCTTTCCCCCCGCTCCACAAAGCGTTTGGAAGGAAAGGGTGGGGTGGGATCTGTGGCTGAGGCTGGGAAGGCTGTTGCTTCTGTCCCCTGAAAAATCAGAACTCCAGGGACCAGTTTGTGGAGCTGTTCAGGGCAAAGAATTGGAGAGCATGCTGATTCTCATTTTCATCCATCTCTCACTCTTGGTGTTGGGCTGCTGAAAAGACACAGCTCCTGAACCCAAGCACAGTCCAATCCGATTTGATCCAACAAGCATTTTTAAAATTCTTTTGCCTTTATTTTATTGTTCCCCGATTTCTCATGAAGTCATTAGCTTCCACTTGTCCAATTAAATTTTTTTAAATTTATTTATTGTTTTCATCATTCACTTTTATAAAATTTTGAGTTCCAAATTTTTATCTCCCTTTTTTCCTCCCTTCTCCCCTCCACAAGACAGCAAGCAATCAGATATAGGCTATACATGTACAATCATATTAAACATATTTCCACATTAGTCATGTTGTTAAAGAAGAATCGGAACAAAAGGGAAAAACCACAAGAAAGAAAAAAAATAGTATGCTTCAATCTGCATTCAGACTCCATAGTTTTTTCTCTGGATGTGGATAGCATTTTCCATCATGAATCTTTTGGAATTGTCTTAGATTATTGTATTGCTGAGAAAAGCTAAGTCTATCAAAGTTAGTCATTGCACAATATTGCTATTACTGTGTTCAGTGTTCTAGTTCTGCTCACTTTACTCAGCATCAGTTCATGTAAGTCTTTCTAGGTTTTTCTGAAATCCACTCACTCATCATTTCCTATGGCACAATAGTATTCTATTACATTCATATAGCACAATTTGGTCAGCCATTCCCCAGCTGATGGGCATCCCCTCCATTTCCAATTCTTGGCTACCACAAAAAGAGCTTCTATAAATATTTTTGTACATGTGGGTCCTTTCCTCTTTTTTAGTAATCTCTTTGGGATACAGATCTAGTAGTGGTATTGTTGAATCAAAGGGTAGGCATGGTTTTAAAAGCTTTGGGCATAGTTCCAAATTGCTCTCCAAAATGGTTGGATCAGTTCACAACTCCACCACCAATGCATTAGTGTTCCAATTTTCCCACATCTTCTCCAACATCTATCATTTTCCTGTTTTGTCATGTTGGCCAATCTGATAGGTGTGAGGTGGTACCTGAGAGTTGTTTTGATTTGCATTTCTCTAATCAGTAGTCATTTAGAGTATTTGTTCATATGACTATAGATAGCTTTAATTTCTTCATCGAAAACTGCCTGTTCATATCCTTTGACCATTTTTCAATTGGGGAATGACTTGTATTCTTATAAATTTGACTCAGTTCTCTACATATTTTAGAAATGACTTTATCAGAGACACTGGCTGTAAAAATTGTTTCCCAGCTTCCTCCTTTCCTTCCAGTCTTGGTCATATTGGCTTTGTTCCAACAAGCATTTATTAAATGCCTATGATGAAGCCTGACAACTAGTTGTCCTGGGTGAATAGACTATTAAAACAAACAACAACAAAGAACAAACAAACAAACAAACAGACAAAACCCATAACAATTACATAATACCCCTGGGAGCTTACCTTGTTCTGAAGTCTCCTGGAGTCAGGCTGGGTCTAGCTCCACTTGCCCCCTGTGCCTGATCAGGGTCTCTAGAAGGACCTGATTGGGAGTAGATTATATTGCCAGATAATTTTATTTCTAGTTACTGCAGGCTATGATCTGCCCCATTTTCTTATTTTTGTGTGGGGACAGTGTACTGCTGGCCATAGACTTAACCTACGGTCACTAGAATTTAATCTCCTTGAGGGAGTGGCTGATTCAAATTTTGTTTTGCTTTTTGTTTGTATCTTTCTATTCTTAAAGCTTAGTACAGTGCCTTGCAATGCTTTCTGAATTGACCTTAAATACAATGGGTCTTGGGGGTCTATCTATATTCCAAAATTTATTCTGCATGATTGAAAAGTCCTTTACCTCTAGAATCCGGGCTAAGGTCCTAGAATAGAAATCGGAAGAAGATTCTTCCCACCAAAGAGCTGTGTCACTTAACCTCTCTAGATTCAGAATCCTCATGGAGCTGTACTAAATCACACAATGTCAAAATTGGAAGGAATCCCTGAGACCATCCAGTCTCACAGGTTCCCAAACAGCAGTCTCTTCTATAACCTCCCTGACAAGTGGTCATCCAGACTTCACTTGGAGACTTCAGGTAAGGGGCACCCCTCTAAGATTCTCTTAGCTGTAATATTTTATAATTCTATGATGAATGGTTGACAAATGTTGGAGGTAGATGGGTTGGAAGGACCATAATTAATACAGGGAAACATCCTCAATGAGAAAGCTCATTCTCCCGCTGCAGGGAGAACTTCTTTGGAACTTAGAGTCTTGACAATTGCCTAGAACATTGATTGGTTAAGTGACTTGTCTAAGGTTACATAATCACTATATGTCAAGGGCAGGATGGGAGGGAACTTGATCCCAGATCTCTATCCACTATGCCATGCGGCCTCTGGTTAAGGGGTAGGGGGAACCCATACGTGTGGATTTTAACTAGAAGTTTGACAATACATATATAATACAGAGACTTAGTCTTAAATGAATTGTGGAATTAGAGAATACTACTAGCAATGGACCCCTTCAATCAGTCAAGAAAATCACAGGAAATAATGGAGATATTTTTGCTTATTTGTCCAAAGGGAGAATCACTTCTTGACCAGCCTTGGGGTGGAAGACAAAGAGAACCCAGAGGTTTTACACCATTTCAGAGTGGAAAATGTCTAAAGTCAATCTGCATTACCCCCAGTTTTGAGGACAGGTCCCTCTTCTATTGAAACAAATTATCAAAAATGGGAAATGGACAACAGAAATTATATTGATACTGACCATAATTTCATCCAGAAGCATAAATTAATTGCTATAGCAAAGAAGTTAAAAGGAAAAAAAAAAAGAAGGTCCCAAAAGCCTTAGTCAACAAACATCTGACTAACTTGCCAAATAGGGAAAGATGTCTACCAAAGGCAATACTGGCTTAGAATCTAAATTTGTATGTAAAATCTTAAAAAGAAGGATGTTGGATGATCATAAGCAGGATTATCTAATCAAGCAGAGAAAAGCAGCAAAGAATAAAACCAGTCTAAAGAAAACTTACCCCCCCTTATTTTCTTACTCAGTATTGCCTGTGAACCCCTCATAAAGCCTAAAAAAAGTCAAGAATAAAAAAAAGTTCATCTCATGCCAGTCAAATCATTATGTCAAAATCAAGTGAAGTGGATCAGAATAAGAAGAGCCTAAATAGGATTTGAAGACCATTCAAGAGTTAGATCTTTATGCCCTTCCAACATTCATTATGGAAGCAATAAGGAGATAAAACACATACCACCCAGCAGATTCCAAGAAATTTTTGGTAAGCAATGTCAAAAGAGCTGGAAGTACTCTTAATGTGCAAACTTATACTGCTTACAATGTTTCCTTTAGGAATTGGAATAGGAATTCCTCCAACTCTGCTCAGCTAGCCATCAAGATCACCAATCCAAATGTTTGACTGAGGAGTGAAGAAAATGAGTAAAATGTTTTGCACATTTTTATTTGTGTTAAATAAAATGTCAAACTACCATCTGGGGGAAAAATAAAGAAAAGTTGGCAAGATATTCGACTAAGCAAAGCTATCCCAAGGGCATTCAAGGATGAAAATGGAGAGAAGATTAAAAAGAGAAGAAAGAAATGGAAATACTTTGCAAAAAATGTTTACAATAAACCATTTTGTCCATCAAGGATGGTGGACCCACAACACTTGGACCCTGACCTCATAGTCCCAGAGGTGCTTGTAATGAAAATAGAAATAGCATTAATGACAACAAAAGAAAAGTCCTTCTTTGGTCAGCTTGGATGAAGTATATATAGTGAAGATTTGTACTGAAGACAATACAATTGTAAAGGCATCAAAGGACTGATTCATAAGGCATTATGACAAAATCAAATATTGATCTTAGATTTGATACTTGATTCCATTCTGTAATTGATTCTATTCTGTAACTGCCTGAGCCATCTCTTTTGTCTCTGAGTTAAGTTCAGAAGTTCGTGGGTCCTGAGGGTTAGCTTTCCTCTCTGTTACGTTTAAAAGCTAAGTTTCCCTATAAATCACTTTAATTGAAAGAAAATTGTGCTCTCTCTACCACTAGCTGCCCTTGTACAATTGGAAGAAATCATGTCCTTGAGAGATGCAGGTAGATGCCAGGGAGTCTGGTCTGTTATCTCTACAATGCTGGCTGTCCTTCAAAAAAATTGGGCCTGTTATCACTGTGATACTAAATAGCCTTGCAGGTGGACACTACCAATGAGCTTTCCATAACAACAAAATGGAAGGAAAGGTTGTTGCTAGCCCCACATTCCAAACTTCCATCCAATCATATTGTTTTCCATCATCTATGATACTTTGGAACTCATAACCAATTATATTGTGTGATGTTTTCCTATTCTCTGTTCTCTTATACTCCCCAAAACTATAGGAAGGCTAGTAAGCCCTACCTTGTGGTCTTTTGGCTGACTGAGAAGCCAAGACCAATTAATTGTAATTGTTGGCTTTACCAATAAATTGAATGTGCTTGGAACATAGTGCCTCACTTTACCTTAATTTCAATCTTGACAATTAAAATCTCAGACCTTATTGGCTCCAAAAAAAAAAAGTTACCAAAAGAACATCAGCAACTATCAACTTATATACCAACTACTAGCACATCTACATGAAATTAAGGGCATCCTCAATGAAGATATTAGTAGAGAACCCTCAAAGGAATTTGGCTTGTCTATCCACACAAGGAAGACCAAGTGGATGAATCATTATTGCCCAGATTTCAAAGTGTATCTGAAGGGACACCTTAGAGAGCTTATCCAACATTCTATCTATCTGGCACTGCCAATACAGATGGACAATTTAACTGAACCCAGAGCTGAAAAGGAGAAGGAGGGTCGACTGATTTGCTTTCATAAAATTACAAAGTACTTTACTAATCCCAAGCTTCCCATAATAGTAAAGGCCTATATATTCTTAAAATTTTCTTTATTTTTTGCTTACACTTTAGTTCTAAACTGTCTTCCTTCCTCCTTCCCCCCAACACTAAAGAAGGCCACCATTTGACACAGACTTATAAATACATACATACATATATATATATATATATAAAACCATAGTATGCACACTATCTATTTATTCTCTGGAGGTGGGTAGCATCTTCCTTCATAGGTCCTTTATAATTGATTTGAGTATTTAAAATACTGAGAATACAATTGGTTATTCACAATGATTCTTCGAACAATATTGCTGGTACTATATATGACATTCTCTTGGTTCTGCTCATTTCACTCTTCATTATTTCATGCAAGTCTTTCCATGTTTTTCTAAAATCACCCAGCTCATCATTTCTTATAGCACAGTTGCATGTCATCACAATCATATTCCACAGCTTGTTTAGCCATTCCCCAATTGATGGACATTCTCTCAATTTCCAGGTCTATGCCACCACAAAAAGAGCTGCTATAAATATTTTAGAACATATAGGTTCTTTTCCTTTTTCCCTGATCACCTTGGGAAACAGACTTAATAGTGATATGGCTGGGTCAAAGAGTATACACAATTTCAGAACTCTTTGGGCATGACTCCAGATTGCTCTGCAAAATGGTTGGATCAGCTCAGTTTCACTAATAGTGTATTACTGTCCCAATTTTTCCACATCCCCTCCAACATTTGCTGCTTTCCCCTTTTATCATTTTAGCCAATCTGATAGGTTATAAGATGAAATCTCAAAATTTTCTTATTTGCATTTCTCTAATCAATAATGATTTAGAGCATTTGTTCATATGACTATGTGTAGTTTTGATTTTTTCATTGAAAAGGTCTATATTTTCTTTTTTTCTTTTTTTATTAATATATCTCTTTTTTTTTTGAATTTTTGGTGAGGCAATCAGGGTTAATCAGGGTCACACAGCAAGTGAATATCAAGTGTCTGAGGTCTGATTTGAACTCAAGTTCTCCTGACTCCAAGGCTGGAGCTCTATCCACTGCACCACCTACCCACCCCAAAAAGGCTTATATTTTCAAAACAAACATTTCACCGTTGTTGTTTATGCTAGTAATCAAATGTAGAACACCACTGCCTCCAAAGAACTAAATAAAAGTATCCCATAGAAGACAATGGAAAAGCACAATGTTGGCTGTGATCAGGCTACAACATATAAACACAGAGAAACTCTGAAGGAGACCAGAAATCAAAACTGTCACCAAAAATGAAAGAATGAGAAAATGGAGTGGTCATGTGGTCAGAGTGAGAGATGACAGGTGGATGGACAAAGTGTTCCACTGATACTTCCGAGATATTGAGGAAAAACAAGGAAGGCCTTTATCTAGTATTTTGGCTGGACTCCATGTTGTGAAAATTTGGGGGAGGGCACGCATAAGAACTGGACAGGATGGACCAACTTGGATGGTCCCAATCTGCTTCAGCCAAAGGAACTCCTGAATCGATGAAATCACAGATGCATTTGAGGACTTTAGAGTCCTTCAACCTCATGCAGGCCCTCATGGGTTCAAGTTCAGCCTCAGACACTGGCTGTGAGACCCTGAGTAAGTCACTTAAACTCTGTTGGCTTCAGTTTTCTCAACTGTAAAATGGGGATAATAACATCATCTACTGCACAGAGTTAGTGTAAGGATCAAATGAGATAATATTTATAAAGTGCTTAGCATAGCATAACGCCTGGCACATAGTAGTTGCTACATAAATGCATGGGCAGGTAGTTAGTGCAATGGATAGAGTGCCATGCCTATAATCAGGAAGACTCATCTTCCTAACTTCAAATCTGGCCTCAGATATTTAAAATCTGTGTGACCCTAGGCAAATTACTCAACTCTATTTGCCTCAGTTTTCTCATTTGTAAAATGAGCTGAAGAAGGAAATGGCAAACCGCTCCAGTATCTTTGCCAAGAAAACACCAAATGGGGTCAGAAAGAGTCAGACACGACTGAAAAATGACTAAACAACAACATATAAATGCTTATTCTTTTCCCTCCCATATTCCCTGGCCACTCAGCATCTTAAATATGATATGCACAAGGCATGACTACAAATGAGATAGGTTGCTGGTGTTGCTCATATATTCATTCTCACTTTTTAATGGTCTTGACACATATGTGATTTGAAAATCTACACTATTATTCAACTCAACAGATATTTCTTAAGTGTCTCCTGTGTACATAGCACTATGTCAGCCATTTTGGGGGAGATAAAATTTAGATACAGCTGCCTTTGCTCTCTCTCATTTGACTTGTAGTCTATTAAGGGGATGTGACCTCTACAAATGATACACAAAATAGTACTTGAACAGTATACAGCAGAAGTGCATAATATAAAGACTGGGGGAGAAAAGGTCCTTACTGAAAGGAGCAGGAAAAGGGAATTAAGGCAAATTCATCAGAGATGAATTAGAATTTGAGATTAAAATTTAGGAATTGTGTAACCCTGGTCCTAAAACCCATTGGAGAGAATCTCTGACCAATGGGCTTTGAGACTGTGATTACCTTTGCATAGAGGGATAATTGAAAGTCTGAAAGTAAAGAATTTTGATGTATCCTGGATCTGATTCTCACTAACAAGGGTAAACTGGTTGCTGGCTTGGAAATGATGGGAAACTTGAAGAAACTACTCTCTCTTTCTAAACTAAGCTGCCAGCTCTCCTGTCATCCTTCTCATCCCTCTCCTTCTAGAACCTGGACTCTGCCCCTGGGACCCTGGGCTCAGATATGTGAGCCCTTCTTCATGGGAACCAACCCCCCCATATCACTCCCCCACCATTGGTAACCCCCATTCTGGTTCCTCTTTGTGTCATCCTCCTCTGTTAAAGGAAGCTCCTTGAGGAAAGGGACTGTTTTGCTTAATTGTGTTAGTATTCCCAGAACTTAGTGCAATGCCTGGCACTGTGCTCAACAAATTAAGTGCTCAATAAGTTATCATTCATTCTATGTTCTAATTTGTTACAGGGAAAGAGAAAAAAAACCAAACATGGCCTGATACACCCTAGATTTGGGGAGAGCAGATTTCAAAGGATTTAGAGAAAGGATAGTTAGGATCCCATGAACTAAAATTCAACCAGGCACAAAATGGATAATTTTGATTACATTAAATTAAAAAGGTTTTGCACAAATAAAGCCAATGCAATCAAGATTAGAAGGAAAAGCTGGGAAACAATTTTTACAGCCAGTGTCTCTGATAAAGGCCTCATTTCTAAAATATATAAAGAACTGAGTCAAATTTGTAAGAATACAAGTCATTCCCCAATTGATAAATGGTCAAAGGATATGAACAGGAAGTTTTCAGGTGAAGAAATTAAAGCCATCTATAGTCATATGAAAAAATGCTCTAAATCACTATTGATTAGAGAAATGCAAATCAAAACAACTCTCAGGTACCACCTCACACCTATCAGATTGGCCAACATGACAAAACAGGAAAATGATAAATGTTGGAGAAGATGTGGGGAAAATTGGAACATTAATGCTTTGTTGGTGGAATTGTGAACTGATCCAACCATTTTGGAGAGCAATTTGGAACCATGCCCAAAGCTTATAAAACTGTGCCTACTCTTTGATCCAACAATACCACTACTAGATCTGTATCCCAAAGAGACTATTAAAAAAAGAGGAAAGGACCCACATGTACAAAAATATTTATAGCAGCTCTTTTTGTGGTGGCCAAGAATTGGAAATGGAGGGGATACCCATCAGCTGGGGAATGGCTGACCAAATTGTGCTATATGAATGTAATGGAATACTATTGTGCCATAGGAAATGATGAGTGAGTAGATTTCAGAAAAACCTAGAAAAACTTACATGAACTGATGCTGAGTGAAGTGAGTAGAACCAGGAGAGTATAGTACACAGTAACTACACTGTGCGATGATCGACTTTGTTAGACTTAGCTCTTCTGAGAAATACAATGATATAAGACAATTCCAAAAGACTCATGATGGAAAATGCTAGCCACGTCCAGAGCAAGAACTATGGATTCTGAATGCAGATTGAAGCATACCATTTTCTCTCTCTTATTTTCTTTCTCTTGGTTTTTCCCTTTTATTTTGATTGGAAATATGTTTAATATGATTGTACATGTATAGCCTATATCAGATTGTTTGCCATCTTGGGGAGGGGAGAAGGGAGGAAAGGAGGGAGAAAAAAAATTGGAACTCAAAATCTTATGAAAGTGAACTTTGAAAACTAAAAATAAATAAATATGAAAAAACAATCAGGCAAGTCTGCCCAGGTGAATTAGCAGGCTCTCAAGAATAAAATTCTGAAAACATACAGAGAAACTATTCTGATATATACATGTATATGTTCCATGTACATGCACAGGGAACCAACCAATGAACTTAGATTTTTGAGAATATAGAAGATAACAAGGACAAGTAACAGAAGAAGAATTCAGAAGCATAGAATATATGCTATAAGAATCGTGTCAAAATTAACAAAGCTCAGGATGAGTTGAGGTTGATGAGGAAAGCTAAGCATAAAAAAAAAGCCTTTTAAAAACTATATTGGGGGCTGCTAGGTGGCACAGTGGATAGAGCACTGGCCCTGGAGTCAGGAGGACCTGAGTTCAAATACAGTCTAGACACTTACTAGATGTGTGACCCTGGGCAAGGCACTTAACCCCAATTGCCTCGCCCCCTCAAAAAAAAAAACTATATAGGAGGGGGGGGAAAGAGAAGTATTCAAGAAGAGATACGACTGCTATTCAGTCATATGATAACAGATGATTGAGAAAAGGCAGAGTTGTTTAACTCTTGGTGTTTTTCTCTTTTCTCTACCAAGAATAATGGGAATGTTTCTGGGAGGGGAACAACAAAATAAAATGACTAATAGGGAATTGATATCCAGGTTAGATAAGATGATTGTAGGAAAAGAGCTAAGTGGAATTGAATTCAAATCACTTACTTGGCCTAATAAGTGATATCTAGGGCACCGAAAAAATATATCCCTGCTCCATTACCAGTGATCTTTGTGACTTTTTCCCTTAATAGTATTTTATTTTTCCCCAATTACATGTAAAGATAGTTTTCAACACATTCATTTTTATAAAATTTTGAGTTCCAAATTTTTCTTCCTACCTCCCTCCATTCCCCCCTCCCCAAGACAGCAAGCAATCTGATACAGGTTATACATGTACAATCATGTTAAATATATTTTCACATTAGTCATGTTGTGAAAGAAGAATCAGAACAAAAGGGAAAAACCATGAGAAAAAAAAAGTGAAAATAGTGTGCTTCAATCTGCATTCAGATTCCATAGTTCTTTCTCTGCATGTGGTTAGCATTTTCCATCAGAAGTCTTTTGGAATTGTCTTGGATAGCAATGATCTTTGAAAGGTCATAGAGAAAGGGAGGGGTATTGAAGGACTGGAGAAGAGCAAATGTCCCAATTTTTTGAAAAAGGAAGAGAATGAAATTTGCAAACCCTAGGCTAGTGAGTTTGATTTTGATTATCAACAAGATTCTAGAATATGTTATTAAAGGGATACATAGAGCATATCTGGAAAAGAAAGTGGGATCATCTGGTTTCATCAAAAACAGAACATGCTAGGCTGGTCTTATTTCTTTATTTAATAGAAATAATTTACAGGGCTACTGGACTGGTATATCAAGAAAATGCCATAGATATGGCTTACCTAGATTTTATCAAAATATTTGACAAAGTCTCTCACGCTATTGTTTGTAGGAGAGATGGAGAGATGTGGGCTAGACAACAGTTCTATTAGGTGGATTCATAGAATCTCATAATTTCAGAATTGGAAGGGGCTTCAATGGCCATCTAATCAAACCTCTACCAGAAAAAAAAGATAGCTAGCCCTCTCTAGCATTACCTAGCAAATAATCATCTGAAAAATCTCAAAGGAGGGTTGAATGACCAGACACAAACAGTCATCTTTAATGGTTCAATGTCAATTTAGGAAGAAGGCTCCAGTGGGGGGGGGGGGGGGGAAGGGGGGGGGGGGGGGAGAAAAAACATTTATACAGTACCTACTATGTGCCAGGAATTGGGCTGAGCATTTATAAATATTATCTCATTTGATCTGCATGCAAGGTAGGTGTTATTACTATCCACATTTTACATTTGAAGAAACTGAGGCAGAGGTTTAACGACCTGTCTAGGGTCACACAGTAAGTTTCTGAGTCTGGATTTGAACTCAAGTCTTCCTGACTCCAGGCCTAGTTCTCTATCTACTATGTCACTAGCTGCAGTGGAGTGTCCCAGGGATCTAGGTACTTAACTTGGACTGCACTCAGGAAGAACTGAATTCAAATATAGCTTCTGACACTTACTCCTTCTGTGACCCTTGGGAAGTCACTTAATCTCTGTCTGCCTCAGTTTCCTCCTCTGTAAAATGGAGATAATAATAGCATTTACTTTCCAGGGTTATTGTAAGAATGAAATGTGATCATATTTGTTAAGTGCTTTGCAAACCTTAAATCGCATCATGATAGGGGCAGCTACATGGTGCAGTGGATAGAGCTCTGGCTTGGAGTCAGGAGGATTTGAGTTCAAATCAAGTCTGATTGCCTCACCAAGAAAAAAAAATGGTAGGTAGGTAGCATAATGGATTGAGCACCAGCCCTGAAGTCAGGAGGACCTGAGTTCAAATCCAGACTCAGACCAAACACTTGACACTTACTACCTGTGTGACCCTGAGCAAGTCACTTAACCCCAATTGCCTAAAAATAAAAAAAAAAATTTGCATCATGATGATGATGACCTATTATTATTAGGTCCTATTTTTTTTTCAAATGCATAGAATGCAATCCTTTCTCTCTTCTGCCTCTTAGAATCCCTAGTTTTCTCTACAACTCAGCTTACACTCCATTTAAATTTTAGTTACTTTTTTTATCAATGACTTATTACATAAAGGTATATATGGCCAGCTTTATAAAGTTGATGATAGCACAGAATTAGGAGGGATAGGTAAAACTCTGGATGACATAGTCAACATCTGAAAAAGTTCTCTGGCAGGCTAGGACATTGGACTCAGTTGAATAAGATAAAATTTAATAGAAATAAATGTACAGTCAGTGCTTGAGTTCAAAAAATTAACTTCACAATTACAAAATGGAAGAGGCATGGCTAGACAGCCATTCAGATTAAAAAGATCTAGGGGTTTTAATGGATTATAAGCTTAGTATGAGTCTGTAATATGTTATGGCAGCCGAGAAAGTTAATATAATCTCAAACTGCATCCAGGACTAGGAAGGTGAGAATCCCTCCATACTCTTCTCTGGTTGACTGCATCTGCAGTATTATATCCACTGCTGGGTATCACAATTTAAGAACATTGATAAGCTGCAAAGCTTCAAGAAGAGAACAATCAGAATGGTGAAAGTCCTTGAGTTCAAATTGTGTCTGAAGATTAGTTGATGAGAATGGGAATGTTTTTAGCTTAGAAAAGACTTGAATACCAATTCAAGTATTTGAAGGGCTTTTGGAGGGATTAGACTTGTTCTCCTCTCCTAGACAGGAGTACTTAACTTTTTTTTAATATATCATAGATCTCTTTGGAAGTCTGGTGAAGACTATGGAGACCTTCAAAGAGTACTTTTAAATGCACAAAATAAAATATTTGGGATTACAAATGAAACCAATTACACTGAAATATATGTTAACTCAAGTGAGTTAACATATGTAAGGTGTTTTATAAACCTTAAAGTACTATATACATTTTAGTTATTATTATAACAGCTATCAAAATATATTTTTAAAAAATTCATATACCCCCAGGATAAGACCCCATTTCCTAGAAGGTAGAATTAGGAGCAATGGGTAGAAGTTGCAAAGAGGCAAACTTGGGCTTGGTATCAGGAAGAATTTCCTAATAATTAGAGCCATCCCAAAGTGGAATGGACTGCCTCAGGAAAGAGAGAGTTCTCCCATAATAGGAGGTCTTTAAGCAAAGGCTGAATGATTGTGGGTCAAGGATATCATGGAGAAGATTCTTGTGCAGGTACCAGTGGGACTAGATGACAACAGAGGGACTGTTTCTAACTGTGACATTCTGTGACTGTGATTTTTCAGATTTTAATGAACAGCCTCTATTTTTTCTTCCCCACCACAGGATTGGTTGTAAGGCAGTTACACCAAACTCAGTAGAACTGCCCCAGTGTTTAAAGCAAGTCTTATGCAGTATCAGAGTCCTCCCTACTGTGAATCAACATTTTCACACATGACTTAAACCCAAACGTGCCTCTGATCATAAATGCCAGATGCTCACTTGAAGAACAAGTGAAGCTGAAAATAACAATACTGGAACCAAGTTCTTCATTCATAATTTACAGATGAAAAAAAAGTCATTAGATTGTATTTCACTTTGTAATTTTTCAAAATGACTTTGGTAAATGCGAAGGAATCCAGCCTTGTTTTTGTTGGTTTCTCTATGTAGGAATAGGGAAGAGAAATTGCTTTTTTATGTGGCACATATAATTTCCATTTTTCCACAATAGTCTGATGCTTGGAGCAATTCCTTAGCAAGCTAATGGAAAAAAAATTGTTCTTCTCTTGAAGATAGAGGGATTATTCTTAGTGATCTGGAAATAGAACAAGTGAACTTTCCTTGATAATATTACCACTTAATCATGACCAAATAACTACAGGTTAGTTAGAAAGCAATAAAAATAATAACAATGAGTTATTCCTAATGAACAGGCTTAGAATACACTGGGCATAACATTGGTGTGCTGATGCTGCTGATGATCATGGATTTTAGCCAAAAGTTGTAACTGAAAGGATGCAGCCACTAAAAAAAAAAAAAGTAAATAAATAAACAACAACACCAAAAAACAAAACAAAACTGGAAATATAGTAATTTATCAACTATTGATATTTTTCTTGGTATGAAAAGCTGAGGAATTATTTTTATAGAGACTTATTGCATCCTTTACACACTGGCTAGTATATGAACCAATTAATACTCCTATTTTTACATCACTAACTTCAAGAAGGAGACATTTTGCAAATGACCCAAAAGCAAATTCACTTTAGAGAAGACAATCTCTCTCTCTCTCTCTCTAGCTCTCTCCCTCTCTCTCATTCCCCACATGCACTATTGACCATGTTATCAGAGACTAGATCAATAATAGACAGTGCATTCAAAGGTAAAACACAGCTAGATATAGAAAGATCCAAGGGAGGAAGCTTTAAGGAGTTTGACCAGAGAAGAATACTAATTATTGATGTCAATTATAGACTCAAGAAAGGCAATCTAGTAAGCAAGAGTTGTGAGTTTATCCTTTAACTACATGACTTCCCTATATGTGTGTCTTCATACCATTGTACCCTAAATTTGAGCCCACTTTTCCCATAAACCTATGTGTATTTGTGGGAGAGTATGCTCCCGACTTTTAGAAGGGTGTTTTATAACAATTGTTCTTCGTATTACAAGCCTGTTTCTTATGTTAATAAATTTGATATTGTTGTTTAGTCATTTGAGTCATATCTGACTCTTCATGACCCTATTTGGAGTTTTCTTGGCAAAGATACTGGAGTAGTTTGCCATTTCCTT
Organism: Vombatus ursinus; assembly: GCF_900497805.2. NCBI lineage: Eukaryota > Metazoa > Chordata > Mammalia > Diprotodontia > Vombatidae > Vombatus > Vombatus ursinus. The sequence continues at coordinate 6,666,653 of NW_020948739.1, forward strand.
TTCTAGCTCATTTCACAGATGAGGAGCTGATGCAAAAAAGGGTTAAGTGTACCCAGGGTTACAAAGCTAGTAAATATCTAAGGCTGGATTTGAATTCATGAAAATGAGTCTTTCTGACTTCAGGCCCATCATTATTCACCACTCAACTTAGCTGCCTTATGTAAATAAATACCCTTTCTAAATTGAGATCTGGCTGAGATGTAAATGGGAAGCACACTGGTGGGGGCTCACCAACAACAATACTAGAAACTGAGACCCTTAAGGTTATATCTAGGACCCTGAGACTAATTATATCAGCCACTCTCTAGGGACACAATTCACAAATTTAAGTGGAACTTGAAACAGTCCTTGAAAGATTTCTACAATAGTCTTCATCCATTGGTGCAATAGGACCTCAAGATTCAGACTTGAAACCTTCAGTCTCTATCATTGCTTAGTATAGATTAAGAATTTTACACTTATCAAATCCAAAGGACATTATGATAACATTTGAGAATGATTTCATAAGACAAAGGAGCTGTTTAACTGTGCTGTTGTTGTTATTGTAGAAGGAAGGCCTTGGAATAATCATTTATGGTACCATTGGCCCTTATATTTGATACTTTAAAAACAACAATTACATTCTAGGCACTCAGACTGGAACTAAGCTGACTCATTCCCTTTTTCTGAATCCACCCAGCTTTCTGGAATGCCTTTCTGTGATCTTCTCTTGTTTCTTTTTCGTTCTTCTTACCTCCTGTTCCTCCATCACAGTAACAAGAATGTAACGTAAATTACAATGATACCTCTAAGCCTAGAAATAATCAACTTTGGGCTTTTATTGCCACTTGAATCCCTATTGTTTAAGCTTCCTTAAAAGAATATTTTGCTCCTTCAGCAGAAATTTGATCCCACTTTTACTTACAGGGAATAAAACAAGAAGCAGGCCCTGTCGTAGGACAGGATTGACTCTAGATAATAAATTAGTGGGGGTGAAATGAGGGAAGGGCCTAGCCAGCTGAGCCTGTTTTACTGTCCATGCAATTAGGGTTTAATATCAATTAAAAAAAAAAGAACCTGACACTCTTAGTAGCTTTTCTACATCTCTCCTTACTGAGTTGCAAGGCCAAAGTTGAGCTAGTCACTCCAGTGGTGAGCTAGTCAGACAAGTCAGAGAAGAATGCTGCTAGCAGCTGCGTGACCATAAACAAGAAGGGTCCTTGAGGGCCATCTCTAACTTTGGGAGGCTTCACATTCCCACTAGGCTGAATTAAACCTATTATTGAACACGTAGGCACAGAGCAAAATGGAACCTCAGAGTTATAAGGGACTGCAGAGACCATGTAATACAACCTGAACCTGAGCAAAACTTCTGGTGGGAAGGAGCTCATTACTTCTCTTTTTTTTTTTCAGAGAGATTTTTTAATTTAGTATTTTATTTTTCCCCAATTACATGTAAAAACAATTTTTAACATTCATTTTAAAAATTTTGAGTTCAAAATTCTCTCCTTTGCTCCCTCTCCACGCTCCCTCATCAAGAAGGCAAGCCATTTGATATAGGTTAGCAAAACATATCCATAAATAGTCATGTTGTGAAAGAAAACATAGACAAAAGAGAGAAAAATTAAGAAAGTTTAAAAAAAGTATGATCCAATGTGTATTCAGACACCATCAGTTCTTCTTCTGGGGATGCATTTTTCACCATAAGTCCTTCAGAGATGTCTTGGATCGTTGTATTGCTGAGAATAGCTAAGTCATTCACAGCTGATCATCTCACAATCTTGCTGTTTCTTTGCACGCAGTACATTTCATTTTGCATCAGCCCATGCAAGTCTTTCCAGGTTTTTCTGAGAGCATTCTGCTCATCATTTCTTATAGTACAATAATATTCCATCAAAATCACATACCACAACTTGTTTAGCCATTCCCCAATTGATGGGCTTCCCCTCAACTTCTATTTCTTTACCCCCAGAAAAGAGCTGCTATAAATATTTTTCTACATATAGATACTTTTCCTTTTTATTTTTTTATCTCTTTTGGGATATAGACCTAGTAGTGGTAATGCTTGGTCAGAGGGTTTTATAGCTCTTTGGGCATAGTTCCAAATTGCTCTACAGAATGGTCGAATCAGTTCACAACTCCACCAACAGTGCATTAAAGTTTCATTTTTCCCACCACCCCTCCAACATTTGTCATTTGTCTTTTCTGTCCTATTAGGCAATCTAATAGGTATGAGGTAGTACCTCAGAATTGTTTTAATTTGCATTTTTCTAATCAATAGTGAGAGTATTTTTTCATGTGGACATAGATAGCTTTGCTTATTTCATCTGAAAACTGATCATATCTTTTGATCATTTATCAATTGGGGAATGAGCCCATTACTTCTTAAGGAAGCCCATTTTATTTTTAGACAATTCTAATTATTAAGCTTTTCTTTCTTTCAAGTCTTTTGTATCACTTCAGAACTGGGGCTTTTAATCTAGGGTCTGTGAACATGTGTTTTTTAATTAATATTTTGATAACTGTAGTTAAATATAATTGGTTTCCTTCGTAATCATATTTTATTTTATGCTAAGTATGATACATTATTCTAAGAAGGGGTTCATGGGATCTGCCAGACTTTCCCATGACACCCATACAAAAACTTAAGAGCTCCTCCTGTAGATATACAACCTGATGAATGAATGGTTTAAATGGACTTTTTAGGATTTCAAAAATTTGAAAAACCTCCCTTCAAAGACAGTCTTTTAAAGTAGATGGAATAGATAGCCTTTTACAAGGTACAATGTGAGGAATTCTTGCTCCCAAATGTTCTTCCTATCACCTCTCAGTGCCTAGGCAGTCAGTGCTTTGAATCTTGATTTTTTAAGTCTTTAAAGAATTTGACGAGTAGTTATTAAGTGTCTAATATGTGTAGGGCCCTGTGCTAGGTTCTAAAAACAACACAATGCCTGACCTCAGGAAGTTTATAATCTAGCTTATAGGAGATGTTGAAGAGTTTTTATTTATTTTCTACTTATTTTATTTGTTTCTGATACTGGCAGAGGGGATGATTGAGGGTTGCAATCTGCTGGAGAAGATGGGAATGAATGGGATTAAGGGCATATGTGGAGCAAATGACCTTGGTAAAAACAAAGGCTCCCTCATAATCAGAGTGGAGGAAATTAGGAGAGACTGGAGAAGAGGGAAAGGAGTTCACAGTGAATGGTCTCAATTTACTCACTTGGGAGGGAAGGGAGCAAGAGGGAGACTTGAGGAAGAAGACTTGAAGTAAGGGCAGCTAGGTGGTGCAGTGATAGAGCACTGGTCCAGGAGTTAGGAGGACCTGAGTTCAAATCTGACCTCAGACACTTACTAGCTGTGTAACCCTGGGGAAGTCATTTAACCTCAATTGCCTCACCAAAAAAAAAGACTTGAAATGGCTTTTGGAGGAGGGTGAGATGGTAAATCAATTAGAGGAAGATTCAGAGAAGGCCTTTCTACTGGGAGTGCTCAGTTGAGGTTTATTGTTATTCAATCGTTTCAGTCATTCTGATTCTTCAAGACCCCATTTGGGATTTTCTTGGTAAAAATATTGGAGTGGTTTACCATTTCCTTCTCCAGTTCATTTTACAGAGGAGGAAACTGAGGCAAAGAGGGTCAAGTGACTTGCTCAGGGTCACACAGATAGTAAGTGTCTAAGGCCAGATTTGAGCTCAGGAAGATGAGTCTTCCTGACTCCAGACCAGGCACTCTATCCACTGTGCCACCCAGCTGCCCCACATTGAGGTAGCTAAGATAAATTTGTACCATACTTAGGCAAAACTTGTGTGAATTCCTTTCACTCCTTTGAGTAGCACTTGAGTAGGAACAGATGAGGTCAGTGGTAGGAGTAACATTAGACAAAGGATTAATGTTGATAGGAATAGCTCAAAAGTAGAGAACTATATGAGGTTGAAATCCTTACTACAGGATCAGCACTGAGAAAGAAGACAAGTGGAGAGAAGGCAAGTGAAATCAGAATGTAATGACCCGATAAAATGCTGAGGGAGGTTGAAATTGGAAATTGCAATGAGTAAGGCATGGAATGATAGGAGGTTATGATTAGATACAGAAATGAATGTTAGGGTTTTTGAGTAAGGAATAAATGAATTTTTTTTAAAAAAGCACGTGCTTATTTATACAGTACTTTCTATGTACAAGGACAACTAGGTGGTGCTGTTCAAGGGCTTTGGGGTCCAGATCCCAAAGACATGATCTTTTTCTTTTAGGGGTCCAGCGTGAATCCCATCCCCATCAGTGAGACGTGGGTCAGGTAGAACCTGGAGTCAGGAAGACCTGACTTCAAATCCAGACACTTACTTAGCTGTGTGACCTTGAACAATTCACTTAATCCCTGTTTGCCTCAGTTTCCTCAACTGCAAAATGTGGATAATAATAGCACCTACCTCTCATGGTTGTTTTGAAGATCAAATGATGATATTTACAAAACATTTAGCATAGTATTTAGTATGTAATAGGTGCTGCACAAATATTAGCTATTATTTATTATTATTATTATTAGGAGTGGGAGAGGATGAGGATGAAGGAATGGAATGAGAAGACTGGGTCTAATTTACTCCTAGGTAGTTAGAGATTGTGTAATACAGGAATAGGGGAAGTAATAGGTGGTAGAGTTTTCTAGCCATTGGAGTAATACTAGGTGGCAGAGGGATTGCAATACACACAGTCTCCATGGGGTGGTGTAGTGGACCAAAGGCCAGTCCATTGCTAGGCCTGTGCTTGAAGCCTTTCCAATTTATTAGGCCCTGCCAGAGGTTGTGCTTCATTGATTCGCTCTTCAATAGCAGGGATGATGAGTCTAGGACAAATAGACTCAATTCATACATGTATCAGCTTTCCACTGGCATGTATGATTTAGGCACTTTATACATTTAGCCACAGTGAATTTTTAATCCCACAGCTGGCTTCTGTTTACCACCAATCTCACTTCTGGTCTACCTAATAATTAGAAAAATAAACTAGCTGGAAAGTTCCTATGTGAGCATAAACTCAAATTCTGGAGCCTTGGTTGAACATTGCTCACAAGTACCCAGCTATGTGTCACAGTAGATAGAGGGCTGGTCCTGGAGTCAGGAGACTCATCTTTGTGAGTTCAAATCTGGCCTCAAGACACTTACTAGCTGTGTGATCCTGGGCAAGTCACTTAATCATGTCTGCCTCGGTATCCTTGTCTGTAAAATGACCTGGAAAAGGAAATGGTAAACCACTGCAGTATATCTGCTAAGAAAACTCCAAATGGGGTCACAAAGAGTCAGACACTACTAAAAACAACTAAACAACAACAAAAACTCCTAGTTTACTGCCCCCAAGCAATGACCCTTCTCTGTATTCCCAAAGTACTTGTATGTTTTTCCTTTTATTTGTGGGCCCTCAAATACTACTAGGGATGGTTGAGCAGTAGTTATCTATGCCTATATGGGTAGTTCATTCTAAAGTTGAAAACAAATTACTTTTGAATGACTTATTATCTATACTATTTCTTCCTTGATGGTATAGATGATGAAGAGTAGGCTGTAGGAAAAGGGATATAGGGAAGAATTTAGGCAACTTAAAACAAAAGATATTAAATAAATGTAGATATGGTATAGCTATAATATATAGAATACATACATACATACAAATACTTTTTTAAAAAGATTGGCCAGTGGTTCAAATGTTTTCATTCCTTTCAGCTCTCTCCCTCATCTTTCCTCCAGCTGCTAAGAAGTGAAATACTAAACTGATTTGTCTTTGTGACATTGTCTGTCCTCCAATGAACAATGAAATGATCAGAAGGTAGACCAGGCAAAGGGGGAAAAGTCAGAGGCCTAAATAATCTATAGTCTGTGTAATCAGCCCCTGAACAATCAAAGGTGGACCTTGGAATGATAAACAGAGAGCCTTTGGAAGCTATAGATTACCAGTCACCTTGATGTAACATTGATGACCTACCTGACTAACTTTTGGATCTGAGGGTGGGGAATGGGGGTAACTCACTTCCAGAACCTAAGGATACAGGAGCTCAACAGGGCTAAAGGTAAAGGGAGAAATTCCTTTTTGGAAAATTCAATAATAATGATAACGATAAGAATAATAATACTGATTTTGCAAGCAGATAGTCAAAACTGCAATGTATCACTGCAGATTGCAAACATTCACCACTTAACAAATATTTAGAAAGATACCATCAGGGGACCAGAAGTATATGAAAGAGGGCAGTTAGGTGGCAGCTAGGTGATGAAGTGGATAGAGCACCGGCCGTGGAGTCAGGAGGACCTGAGTTCAAGTCTGGCCTCAGACACATAACACTTACTAGCTATGTGACTCTGGATAAGTCATTTAACCCCAATTGCCTCATATAAAAAAAAAGTTTTCTGAACAAGTTGTGGTATATGAATGTAATGGAACACTATTGTGCTGTAAAAAATGATGAGCAGGCAGACTTCAGAAAAACCTGGACTTATATGAACTGATGCTGAGTGAAGTGAGCAGAACCAGGAGAACACTGTACACAGTAACAGCCACTTTGTGTGATGACTAGCTTTGATAGACTTAGCTCTTCTCAGCAATGCAAGGATCTAAGACATCTCCAAAGGTCTCATGATGGAAAATGCTACCCACATTCAAAGAAAGAACTATGGAGTTTGAATGCAGATCAAAGCATACTATTTGCTTTTTTTTTAATTCTGTTTTGTTTTGCTTCTTTCTGGTGGTTTCTCCTATTGGTTCTAATTCTTCTTTACAACAATGTGAAAATGTGTTTAATAGGGGAAAAAAAGAAGTATATGAAAGACATTCAATGTCTTTCATAAACTGACAGACATCAGAGCCCTATATTACATTATGGGCTTCAAATGATCTTCAAATATAGTGTACTTCAATAAAGCATTATTAGCTAGGCTGCCAGGTAGCACAGTGGATAGAGTATTGGACCTGGAATCATATAATCGTGTAAGTGTGTGTGTGTGTGTGTGTGTGTGTGTGTATACACACATATATATATATATACATATACATGCATACACACATATACATATACAGGGAAAGAGAGGAAGAGAGTTATTCAATCATGTCCCTGATCTTCATGACCCCATTTGGGTTTTTTTTTAGCAATGATACTAGAGTGGCTTGCCATTTGCTTCTCCAGTTCATTTTACAGATGAAAAAACTGAGGCAAACAGGGTTAAGTGATTTGCTCAAGGTAATACAACTAGTAAGTATCTGAGGCCAGATTTGAGCTCAGATCTTCCTGACTCCAGGCCTGGCTCTCTATCCACTGTGCCACCTAGCTGACCCAAGTTCAAATCTTGCCTCAGACATTTACTAGCTGTGTGACCCTGGATAAGTCACTTAACCTCTCTCAGCCTAAATTTCCTCACCTGTTAAATAAGGATAATAACAACATCTGCTTCCGAGGGTTATTGTGAGAAATCGAATAAGATAATATTTGTAAACCTTAAAGCACTATATAAATGCTAGCTATAATTATCATGGACAAAATTGTCATCCCAAATTACTCAGATACAACACTGAATCATAAAAATTTGAAGACAACAGTTTTAATAAATATCATCACGCTGAATATTCACTATCTCCAAACTATATGGAACAAAAAGGTTTTTTTTTAAAAAATAGATGTCTATATAAATGTAATGGAATACTTTTGTGCTTAAGAAATGATGAGCAGGCAGACTTCAGAAAAACCTGGAAAGACTTGTATGGTCTGATGCTGAGTGAAGTGAGCAGAACCAAGAGAACGCTGTACACAATAACAGCCACTTTGTGTGATAACTAATATTGATAGACTTAACCCTTCCCAGCAATACAAGGATCTAAGACATCTCCAAAGGCCTCATGATGGAAAATGCTTATCCACATGCAGAGAAAGAACTATGGAGTTTGAATGCAGATCAAAGCATACTATTTGCTATTTTTTTTCTTCTGCTGTGTTTTGTTTCCTCTTTCTGGTGGTCCTCCTATTGGTTCTAATTCTTACAACATGACTAATGTGAAAATATGTTTAATAGGAATGTATATGTATAGCCTATATCAGATTGCATACAGTCTTGGGGAGGGAGGTGGGGAAGGAGGGGGAGAAAAATTTAAAACTCAAAAGCTTATGGAAGTGATTGTTGATAAATCAAAATAAATTAATTTAAAAAATAAGAAAAATAGACATCTAGTAGAAGAAACGAGAACTGCCTAGGAAATGGATAAGGTATATTTCAGCCCCATCACCCTGTCTTCTGCTGGAATTATCCAAAACATGTTTTCAGACATGGCAGTTGAAGCCATGCAAGGGCATTTTGTACTTAGACTTGCCCTGCGGTGAGTGAGCTGGGTGGGAAAGAAAAATCAGGTGAGCCCTTTTGGTCCCTAGTCTCAACAGCTATTTATCCTGGGTCTAGGAGGCCAATGGCTGGTGCTTAGAAAAGGCCGATGCCCCTGAGGGAGACCAAATTTCATCAATATGACTGAAAAGAGCACCCATCCTGACAATCAGGAACCCTGGGTTCTAATCCCTGTTCCAACATTACCTCTGGATCGTCCTTTCCTCCCCTATAAAATGAGAGAGTTGGATAAAATTACCAAGGTCCCATCCGGTTCTCTTCACTCTTTGAGATTTGGGCACCATTTTACTTCAGCTCAGCCTCAGGAAGGGTTAAATCAGTCACCCACCATGACCCCAGGCAAGTTACTTCTTTTCTCTGGTTCCTGCTCTGTAAAATGAAAGCTATGATTCCCAAGATCCCTTCTAGCTCTAACATTCTGTCATTCTTTGAAGGCTGTGCTGATTTGGGAGAGGGCAGGAAGTGGGTTCAAACCCTTTTCCTAAAGTGTCTATCTATTTGCTGCCAAGAATACTACTTCATCACCAGCAGCTCCCAGAAGTCAGGCTTGCTGACTCTCAAATGTGAAGAAACTACTGTCCTTAGCACCCAGTTATGAAGAAAAATTAGTTGAAATAGGAAGTTGCCAAATAGCCTTGTTCCTCTTCTCTAGGGCGTAACCCTTCCTAGCAGTGACCTTCCCTCTCAACATCTCTGCCCATTAGAACTAGTTTGTAGGCTGTCTTCCTGCCAACCGAGAGTGCCTTTCATACCATCCGTTCCCAGCACCACATGTGGTACTTGCCCTAGGAATAAAAGTCTAGAACCTCAGTTAAACATTGCTCAGAAGTACTCCTACCTCAGCCCCAAGCAATGACTATTCTCTGTATTCTCAAAGTAGTAGCATGGTTCTCCTTTTATTTGTGGATCCTCAAATACTATTGGAGTTGGCTGGGAAGTAGTTACCTATACCCGAGCAGGTATTTCATTCTAAAGATGACAATAAATTACTTTTGAATGACTTATTATCTATACTATTTCTTCCTTGATGGTATAGATCGGGGTGGGGAATCTGGCCTCGAGACCACATGTGGCCCTTTAGGTCCTCAAGTGCAGCCATTTGACTGGAACAGTCAAAGGGCCAACTTCAGTCAAAGGACTGCAATTAAGAATCTAGTGGGCCACATGTGGCCTCAAGGCCTTAGGTTCCCCACCCCTGGTATAGATGATGAAGAGTGGGCTGCAGGAAAAGGGATATAGGGAAGAATTTAGGCAATTTCAAATGAAAGGTAAAAAAAAAAAACCCAAAAACCAAAAGATAGGGGCAGCTAGGTGGTGCAGTGGATAGAACTCCTGGAGTCAGGAGGACCTGAGTTCAAATCTGGCCTCAGACACTTGACACTTATTAGCTGTGTGACCCTGGGCAAGTCACTTAACTCCACTGCCTAGCCAAAAAAAAAAAAAAAGGTATCAATTAAATATATGGGTATGTGTGATACAGATGTAAAATATACATATATATGCATATACATGTATACATATATATATATATATATATATATATTTTAGGCAATTGGGGTTAAGTGACTTGCCCAGGGTCACACAGCTAGTAAGGGTCAAGTGTTTGGTCTGAGGTCCAATTTGGACTCAGGTCCTCCTGGCTTCAGGGCCCGTGTTCTGTCCACTTCGCCACCTAGCTGCCCCCTACATGTATATTTTTAAGGTTTCAACTACCTCTAAGCAAATGACACTGAAACCTCAGTCTCCAACCCTGACCTCTTTCATGAGCCCTAGACCCAAATTTCCAACTGTCTATCAGACATATCTTCTTTAATGTCCCATTGGCATCTCAAACTCAATACGTCTAAACTCAATTTCATTATTTTTCCCTAAACTCTTCCTTCCAGCATTACTATTTAGATCTGTAGTACCACAATTTACAGCTGTCTTATGTGATCAAAGTTGTTCAGTCTTTTCAGTTGTGTCTGACTCTTTGTGACCCCGTTTGAGATTTTCTTGGCAAAGATACCAGCAGAGTGGTTTGCCATTTCCTTCTCCAGCTCATTTTACAGATGAAGAACTGAGGTAAACAGGGTTAAGTGATCTGCCCAGGGTCGCACAGTTAATAAGAATCTGAGGTTGGATTTGAATTCAGGGAGGTGAGTCTTCCTGACTCTATCCACTGAACCCAGCACTCTATCCATTGAGCCACCTAGTTGCCTCATATGATCATGCACTGTGTTTGACTCTTCTTTCAACTTCACCTCTCATATGTCATCAGGTACCAAGTCTTGTGGATTTTACCTCAGTAGAATCCAACTCCAACTCTTTATTCCCACTACTACCATCTTAGAACTGAATTCTCCATTAGCATTAGGGGTTTTAACCTGGGCTCTGTGAATTTGTTTTAATCTATGTACATACATTTTGATAACCATATTTCAATATAATTGGTTTCCTTCATAAACCAATGTACTTTATTTTCTGCATTTAAAAACATTATTCTGAGAAGGGGTCCATAAACTTTACCAGATTTCCAAAGGGTTCCATGATACCAAAAAGGCTAAGAACATCTGCCTTAGACTATTGCAATAGAAGCCTTCTGGCCTCTACCTTTTCTCCCTTCCAATCTATTCTTTGTACAAATGCCTGAATAATCTTCTCTATACATAAATCTACTCATGTCACTCCTCTGCTCAAAAATATTCAGTAGTTCTTTATTGATTAGTGATTAAAAATTCCAACAACTGTGCCTGGTATTCAAGATACTTTGCAATCTGGTGTCACCCAACCTTTCCAGCTACATCTCATATTTCACCTCCACGCCTGGTATACACTAGCCAAATCTGACAACTCTCTGATCCCAGAACATTTTTGGCTCCAGGACCAGCATTCTATTCGCTGTACCACTGAGCTGTAAATCCTTCTTTGCAGAGATAGGGGACTATGGGTGTGGAATATTGTATATACTATCAAGTAGGATTGATGTCAAGTCTCATTAAGTCATTGAGCATTTATTAGGTGCTTATTATGTTGGCAGGCCCTGTGCTAAGTGCTGGGGATGCAGATGCAGATAAAAATAGACAGTGTTCTGTCTTCAGGAAGCTTACATTCTAGCAGAGAAGACAACACAATAAAGGGCAGGGGAGAAGGGAAAGGTATCAAAGGGTAGAGTGGCAAGGTCTGGAAAGCAAAGCTTCACTGATCTGAGTCTTTTTTCAAAATGGAGCTTCTGGGAAAAATTCACCAATGGGGGAAGGAGGTTACAGTGGCAGAAGGTCATGTCGGTAGGTTTTGCTAAACTAACTTTTTTTCTCTTTTTAAAATTTTTTTTTATTACAATGGATGGCTCTCAGTGGGAAGTGGGGTGAAATATATTGGAAAAAGAAGGTGATATAAAAACAAAAGATATCAATTAAAAAAAAAGAAAAACAAGATGGATTCACATACCTGCACACACACACACACACACATACACACACACACACACACCACTTCAGCCTTTAGTCATACACTCATCCAGTTATTTCTTTAGCAGCATCTCCCACCTTCAAACACTCCAACCATTGCCTCTTCTTTATCCGAAATGGTCATTACCACTCTGCCCTACCAAATGAACTGGCAAACAAAGTGAAGAAAGCTATACTGTCACAATATAGAGAGGACGCTTTGATATTTACTTATAACCAGATTTGCAGCAGGTGAGTTAAACCTATGAGGCCAAGGTATGGCACTAATGAGGCCAAGCTTGCAGGCTGAATTCTCGATAGGCCAATTACTACTCTGAGCTACCACAGACTATTGCTGTAAGCACAGCCAATCATAGAACAACTGTGTTCTGTCACTAAGGTGATTAGATGAGGGGTATGGATGACTCAGTACCACCTCACTCCTGAGAAAATCCAAGGCACTTGTCTCTAGCACTTTTAGGGCTTGTTTCTTGTCATTTTATTTTTGGTAAATATTCCCCAACTTTTCCAGAAGCAGAAAAAGCAAGGGATCTGGTGTTTTACTCTCTCACACACATACAAGTACACAAGTGTGCATATAGGAGTGCATTTGATTTTTTTTGTTTGTTTGGGTTTTTTTTGCTAGGTAATGGGGTTAAGTGATTTGCCCAGGGTCACACAGCTAGTAAATGGCAAGTGTCTGAGGCCAGATTTGAACTCACATCCTCCTGACTCCAGGGCCGGTGCTCTATCCACCACACCACCCAGCTGCCCCACACATTTGATTTTGATAGAATAATGGAAATTCATGGATCAACATTTATTAACACTTATTCTGTGCTAGGCATTGTTCTAGCAATGCAATACAATATAATACGACACAACACAACACAATACAAATACAATAAAATACCAAAGTGAATCAGTTCCTACTTGCATGGGGTTTACCTTCTTTTAGGGAATATATCATGACCCCATACAAGTAAAAACAGGGTGTGACCCCTAAAGGAGAGAAACCCCATGAGTTTAGGGACAGGTTCACTTTTGTATTTGAATTGCTAGAATGGTCCCTAGCATAGAGCAGGCACTTAATTTGATTGGAGTAGAAGAGACACTAACACCTGGGGAAATAGGTTAAGACCTATTGAAGGAGGCAGTACCTGGGCTGAGCCTCTAAGGTAGCTGGGGGTTCCAGGATGTGGAGGTGAGAAAGAAGAGCATTCCAGTCATGGGGAACAGGCAGCCTTCATTAAAGGTACAAAAGTGGGAGCTGGAATATCGTATGTAGAGAACGGCAAATAAGGTAGTGTGGAGGGAGGGTAGAATGTATGAAGGGGAATAAAGTTTGATCAACCTGGGAAGATCTCCTGAAGCCAGACTGTGAAGAACTTGAAATATCAAAAAGAGGAGTTTATATTTTACCCTTAGGGCAATGGGGGAATCACCAAAGCTTCTGGAATAGAGGAATGAGAATGTTAAGACCTACACATTAGGAATATCCACTTGGCATCTATGTGGAGGATGGAGAAGAGGGACTCAGTGGTAGGAAACCAATTAGGAAGCTACTGTAACCGTCCAGACAAGAGGTGATGGGGGCCTGAAGTAGGAGTGGTAGTTGTCTGAGTAGAGTGAAAGAAACAGACTTAAAATGTGAAAGTAGAATTAATGAGTCTTGGCCATTGATTTGCTATGGGGAGTGAGGAAGAGTGAAGAATCATGGATAATTGTGAGGTTGGGAACCTGGATAACTAGAAGGATGGTGGTGCCCCTGAAAGAAATAGGGATGTCAGGAATAATGGGTTAGGGGGAAAGATAATAGACTGCAATAGGTGGGTTAAACCATTGTGCTAATGAGGCCAAACTTGTAGGTTCCATCCCCAATAAGCCCATTACTACTATGAGCTACCACAGGTTATCGCTGTAACATCAGCCAATAGTAGAGTAACTGCTTTGTCACTAAAATGATTAGATTGCCTATGAAAACATATATTCTTGCTGCCATTTATTAGAACTGAAGGTCACCATTGCCACTGGGTGGAAGAAAAAGAGAAATTTCCTGCCTATCTCCCTTGCTGGAAGTCTTAAGAGATAGCTGGCAGAGTATAAAAGTGATGCATTCGAAAGAGAGAAAAAAGAACCTTTATGTAGCTACTGAGTTGTGGTTCCATGTTTTCTTCAGAATCCACATGGTACTCTACTCATCAGGTATTGATTCATTTTCCTTTGTCTCACAATACTTATTCAGAAATGTTTGATTCATTTATATATCCTAGAGTCTGTCTTTCTTATTAATTTAGCTACTTGTACTCAGAATTTTTTAAACTGTTCTCTTCCTCCTGAAATCTTCTGTAATTTCAGTCTTTTCCTCTTATATTTTCTCTATTGCTCATTTTTTTTGTCTCCTTTCCCTTTAATGGCAGACCCCATGCCCTACTCCACCCCTCCCCCAACTTCCCCACTCACAGCTGTCTCAGGCTCCTCCCACATTGGCAATTCACTTTTTACAGCCTTAGTCCCTTTCCAAGTGGCTTCTGGGGAGACAGAATTGGTCCCAGCTGGATGTCAGTCCCTTTTCCTTCAGGCTTGGTGCAGTCCCTCATCCATGCTGGTGCCCTGCCCCAGTTACCTCTGTTCTTTAGTTCTTGGCTGAGTGCCACTTCAGCACAGCTGCCTCAAGCAAAGCATGCTTTCATTACCCCTCCCTCCACCATCTTGGTCCAAGAGTTATTGACGTGGGAGGAGCTGAGTCATCATCGAACAATGGGAGGAGGTCAGGGGCAGAGAGTGCTAGCAGAGACTGCCTCAGCATCAGGTGATTGCACAAATTGTGCCAGATGATTAACCTTCTCTACTTTTAATTCATCAGGTTGTTATCTCATTAAAGTTCTTAATGTTATAGCCTATGGAGACAGCTGAAATTATTTCACCTCTTGTGCATGATTCTTCTGTTGTGGAAGTTTTAGAGTTTGTGAAGATCAGAGAACATATCTACTTCTCTATTTTGTGGACCCAGAAGACTTATTCTTTTTCTCCATCAAAATTAAGGATAATGTAGCACTTGCGTGAAAGACAAAATCCAAGTCTACATTCAGTCTTGATACCAAGAAAGTAAAAGGGGAATGTTTTCCCATTAAATGTTCACTTCATGGACTATATGCACTCAGATCTTTTTGTACTATATTTACACCTATTGTAATAAAGAAAAGGTATCATTATGTTAATTAGCTATCAACTATCTATATTTGACCTTTGGCATTATTACTAATAAAATTCTAGTTGAATGTAATGAGCTTTAGAGTATACGCTGTTCTAATAGGTAAGCTTTTTGAAGGGAGGGACTTTCATTTTTGTCTTTATATCCTCAATCAAGCACAATACCTAGCACAGAATAGACAATGAATTGGTGATTGATATATAAAAGTTTTTTTTTTAAGGCCACTGAATATCATTTTCTATTTTGGTTATTTGTGATATGCTCAGAAGTATCACACTGGATTTGCTAAGTTTGATTTTTTTTTTTGAGCTAGCCTACTAAGCCAACAACTTATCGGGGAGCTACATTTTGAATTGTGTTCACCCAGTTTCCCAGCCTTGAAGTCAGCTTCAACTCTTCCTCTCCCTCACACTGCACACCCAGTCAGATGCCAATTCCTGTCAATTCTACCTCGACAATATCTCTTGTCCTTGTTCCCCTCTCTACTCACACAACCATCACCATCTTTTTCACTTAGCCTATTTAATAAGCCTTTGAATTAATTAGTCTTGGCCAATATGATAAAACAGGAAAATGATAAATGTTGGAGAAGATGTGAGAAAACTGGAACACTAATGCATTGTTGGTGGAGTTGTGAACTGATCCAACCATTTTGGAGCGCAATTTGGAACTGTGCCCAAAGGGCTATAAAAATGTGCATACCCTTTGATCCAGCAATAGCACTTCTAGGGCTGTATCCCAAAAAGATCATACAAATGAGGAAAGGACCCATATGTACAAAAATATTTATAGCAGCTCTTTTTGTGGTAGCAAAGAATTGGAAATTGAGGGGATACCCATCAATTGGGGAATGACTGAATAAGTTGTGGTATATGAATGTAATAGAATACTATTGTGCTATAAGAAATGATGAGCAAATGGACTTCAGAAAAACCTAGAAAGACTTGTATGGACTGATGCTGAGTAAAGTGAACACAACCAGGAGAACATTGTACACAGTATTAGCTATGTTGTGAGATGACTAACATTGATAGACTTAGTCCTTCTCAGCAATGCAAGGATCTAAGACATCTCCAAAGGTCTCATGATGGAAAATGCTAACCACATCCAAAGAAAGAACTATGGAGTTTAAATGCAGATTAAAGCATACTATTTGCTATTTTTTTATTCTGTTTTATTTTGTTTCCGCTTTCTTGTCGTTCCTTCTATTGGTTCTAATTCTTCCTTACAACATGACTAATGTGAAAATATGTTTAATAGGAATGTATATGTATAGCCTATATCAGATTTCATGCTGTCTTGAGGAGGGAGGTGGGGAAGGAGGGGGAGAAAAATTTAAAACTCAACAGCTTATGAAAGTGATTATTGATAAATCAAAATAAATTAGTAATAAAAAAAGAATAGCCCAGCACTATGGAATTATAAAAAAAAAGCCATCTAGTTCAATCCATATATGACTAAGAATTCTCTTTATAACACTACTAAGTGGTCATCCAACCAGTGTTGGAAGACTTCCAATGAGTGAGGGACTCATTATTTCCTGAGACAGTCCATTCCATTTTGGATAGCTCCAATTATTAGGAAGTCTTCCTTAGCCTCTGCAGTTTCTACCAATTGCTCCTAGTTTGGATCTCTGTGACCAAGGAAAACAAGTTTAATCTCTCTCCCATGTGAGATGTATGTGTGTATGTATGTATGTATGTATGTATGTATGTACATACTAAGGCTCAAAGATGTAGATCTATCTACATCTAGAAAGAACTTTAAGTCGCCTAGTCCAAACTTCTCATTTTGAAGATGAAGAAACTGAGCCCTAAAGATCTTAAATGATTTTTCTAAAGTTACCCAGGTAATAACTAGCAAAGTCAGGATTCAAACCCAGGTTTTCTGACTCCAAATTCAGTATTCTTTCTGCTGTACCACATTGATGACAGAGTCAACTTAAATCTTCTCTCCTTCAGGCTAAATATCTCCAGAGGGATCCTTTAATTGATGCTCATAGGGCATAATTTCCAATTCTCGCCATTTTGATTGTCCTTTCCTGGATATGCTCCAGATTGCATATCTACTTCCTAAAATGTGAGGCCAGGACTGAACACAATACTCCAGATGTGGTCTGATGGAGGAAGGGTACACCAGAATGATCACCTCCCTTGTTCTCAATACTACTCATCTTTCAATAGCTTAGGATAGTTTTGGGGGTGGGTTGTTTGCATATCGATTTTTTTGGCCACCATGTCACACTTTTGTCTAATACTGAGTTTGCAAGCCAATGAAAACCTCCAGATCTGCTTTATTGGAGACTTTTGTCTAGCTATAGCTTCCCCAGGCTGTACTCGTGAAGTTGAATTTTTTTTTAACACAAGTATAGAATTTTATATTTATTCTTATCATATTTAATCTTATTAGATTAAACCAGTTTTTATGGTCTGCTGAGATCTTCAGGGGGTTTTGACTGTCATAAAGCTTGCGAATCTACCTCCCACATTTACACCATATGCAAATATAATGCTATTTTTTTGGGTCTAGTCATTTAACAAGTTCAGATCCACCTGAAACTGTATGATCATATAATCCTCTGCTCTCAATCTTGTCCACTGGGATAAGTCTAGCTGTTATTGTGCAGTCATTTTCAGTCATGTCCCACTCTTCGTGACCCCATTTGGGGCTTTCTTGGCAAAGATACTGGACTGGTTTGCCATTTCCTTTTCCAGTTCATTTTACAGATGAGGAAACTGAGGCAAATAGGATTAAGTGACTTATCCAGGGTCACACAACTAGTCAGTATATGAGACCAGATTTGAACTCAGGAAGATGGATCTTCCTTCTAGGCCTGGTGCTCAATCCACTGTACCACCTAGCCTCCCGACAGTCTAGTAATCCTGGCAAAAAAAGAAAATAAGGTTCATTTGGCATGGCATGCTCTTGCTGAAATTGTGCTGACTCGGTTTCCTTTTCTACATATTCAATAAGCAGCCCTTGGATAATGTGTTCTAAAATTTTGCCATGAATCATAGTCAAACTCACTAGCTTTTGGTTTGCAGACCCCATTCTCTTCTCTAATTTGATCCTTGGAACGCATATCTGCTCCTCTTCATTCCCAAAGCACATTTCCTGTTCTGCAAGTACTTAGAAAGATCACTGGCAGTGACTCAGCAATTGCATCAGCCAGTTCTTTCAGTGCCCTGTAACACAGTTACAACCTGATGACTTGAACTTATCAAGAACAAACAAATACTTTCTCACTGATTCAGTTAGTACCCAACAATCTTTTATTGAGCACCTAGTATGTTCAATACACTTTGCTAGGAACAGGGAATACTAGGACAGAAACAAAAAAATAATCCATTTTCAAAGAACTTACATTCCACTGGAGGAAGAAGAAGAAATTGTGTGTGCAGATAACACTTACATAAATAACAACACAAAGTAACTAACTCCCTACTTTTCTCTTGATGTCCTCCATGCCTGAAATGCTCTCCCAGCCCCTGGATTTCCTGACTTCCTTCAAGTCCCAACTAAAATCTCACCTTCTACAGGAAGCCTTTCCCAGCCTCTCTTAAAGGCAGTAGACTGATTGCTTCCTATTTATCCTGTAATATAGCTTGTTTGCACATATTTACCTGCATATTTTCTCCCCCGTTATGTTATGAACTCATGAAGGCAAGGGCTGCTTTTTTGCTTTTCTTAGCATCCCCACCCTTAGTGTCTGGCACATAGTAGGCACTTAATAATAATTATTAACTGTCTGACTGACTACTTTCTTGGGCTTCAGCACCCTGCTGACCATTTTTGCTCTGTCCTTTCTAGTACAGAGGTGATGCTCCTTTGCAGAGATAACTGAAGCAAGCTATGACCTAAGTAACTAAGCCTTCTATCCCTCCTGTTATCATTTTCTCATCATTAAACCCTTTGCCCTTTAATAGTGATTTTGTCCTTTCTTTGATACTCCTCTCTTCTCCAATCTGGTTTAAAAAATAACCACTTTTTATTGTCCTTGGCATTCCTTCCTAGCCTCAGCTCATTCTGAGCTTCCTTTCTCTTAAAATTATTCTTCCGAGAGTGGGCTCTGCTTCTCTGTTCATACTCCACGTCCTGCCTGTGCTTCCATCTCCTGTATATGTCTTCTAAAGTTGGTGGATGCTACTTCCAGAGTCATATTCCAGCCATGAGTCCCATCTCACCAAGTCTCAGTTTGCCCATGAGGTCACATTTGCCTCCCTGAGATCTCTAGTTCATCCTGCATGTTCCCCACGCTTACCAATACCAACAACAAAAGCTACCATTTATATAACACCTTAAAGTTGACAAAGTACTTTACGTACATTATCACATTTATTCCTCACAACAGCCCTGAGAAGCAGATGCTTTTACTATCCCTATTTTACAGATGAGGAAAGTGAGGCTGAGAGAAATTAAATCACTCGACATTGGTCACATAGCTAGTAACTGTCTAAGGCAGGCTTCAAACTCAGATCTCCCTGACTCCAGGTGCAGAATTAGATCTACTGCACTAACTACCATTTGCACAACTCATGAGTTTGATTTTTGGATGAACTTCCTGGATATCATCTCTTGTGAATTCCTGATTCTTTTCTGAGTTCTTCTTCTGTTGTCCTTGCTACTCTCTCCCATGGAACGTAAATTCCTTGAGGGCAGAGACTGTTCTGGTTTTTGCATTTCTATATCTAGGGCTCAAATCATAGCTTGCTTCTGTTATCTCTGCAAATAAAAACTATATCTGCACTCCAAAGGATAGAAAAAAAAATTGCTAGTAGGGAGCAGAGACCCAAGATAAATAGTCAAGGGGGTTGTCAATATTTATTAAGCATCTACTATGTACCAATCAATATCAGTGCCTGGTACAAAATGGGTGTTTAATAAATGCTTTCTGACTGATTATGTTATAATCTTAGAGGATTATTCATTCTAATCCAATTCATCAAACATTTCTTAAATGCCTAATATGTGCTAGACACTGGGGATAAAAAGACAAAAAGAAAAACAGCCTCTGCCCTCAATAAACTTACATTCTACTGGAGACTTTCACCACATAAACAGAATGCATGATCATTTGAGGAGGAAGAGGGAAAAGAAATTAACATCTAAGGAGAAGGAAAGGTTTCTAATAAGAGACAACACATGAGCTGGGATTCTAAAGGGAAGTTTTGAAGAAGTACTTTTTACATGCAGGACACAGCCTTTGCAAAGGCTTGGAGGTGGGAAGTGGAGTACTTGAGTATGAGGAACAGTAAGTAGGGCAATTTGGTGCAAGTGAAAAGGAGTAAAATTTAATAAGGCTGGAAAGGGAAGCCTTAAGTGAAATTGCAAAGGGTTTTAAATGAGAGGCTGAAGAGTTTGCATTTTATCCTAGAAGTTATAGGGAGCCATTAAAGTTTCTTGAGGAGGGAAGTGACATGCTGAGACTCAACTTTGGAAAGTTTCTTTTGTCAGCTGCATAGAGGATGGATTAGGAGGGAGAGATTGGAAGCTGGGTCCTCTTAGGAGGCTATTGCACTATTCCAGGTATGAGGTAATGAGGGCTGGAACGTGGGCAGTGACTATTTGAATGAGAGAAAAGAGGACAGATGTAAGAGATATCCTAGAGCTAAAATTGATAAATATTTGGCAGTTGATTCTATGTAGGGCTTGTAATGATGAGGGAAAATAAAGAGTTAAGAATGACTGTGGTTGTTAAGTCATTTTTCAGTTGTGTCCAACTTTTTGTGACCCCTATTTGGGGTTTTCTTAGCAAAGATACTGGAGTGGTTTGCCATTTCTTTCTCCAGTTCACTTTACATATGAGGAAACTGAGGCAAACAGGGTTAAGTGACTTGCCCAGGGTCACATAGACAGTAAGTATCTGAGGCCAGATTTGAACTCACAGAGATGAGTCCTTCTGACTCCAGGCTTGGCATTCTATCCACTGCACCACCTAGATGACTAGGAGTTAGTAAACCTAGGATATGGGAAGTATGGTGATGTCCTTATCAGAAACATGGAAGTCAGGAGTAGGAATGGGGTTGAGGCATAGGGAAAAGAAAATGAGTTGCATTTTCAGCACGTTGAGTTTGGAATGCTTATAGGACATTTTGGCAGAAATGTCTGACAAGTCATTGGTGACATGGGACTCAAATTCAGGAGGGAGACCAGGAGTAGATAATTTCAGAATAAATATTTTCTATCTCACGGTCTCTTTCTCCGTCTCTGTTGCCTCCTGTCTCTGGATCTGTCTGTCTCTTTCTCTCCATTTGTGAATCTGGGAGTCCTCTGTCTAGATCTCCAGCTCTCAATTCATTATCATACTAAGATCCTCTGAACCCATAAGAGCTGGTGAGGCCATCTAGAGAAAAAAGAACAGAGCCCAGAACAGAATCTTGGGGACACCTACAATTGGTGGAGGGACATGACCTATGATCCAGCAAAGAAACCCCAAAACAGCAACCAGGAAGGAAATCAGGAGAGCATCACAAAAACTGGGTTAGATACATACCCTATATCATATTGCTGAAATGAGGGAGGGAGAAAAAAATTTGGAACTCAAAATGTTATAAAAGTGAATGCTGAAAACTATCTTTACACATAATTGGAAAAAGTAAAATACTATTAAGTTGGGGGGGGGGGGAAACCTGGGTTAGAAGTCAGTGTGAGAGAGCCTTCAGGAAGAATGAGAGGTCAGCAGTGTCACAAGCTGTGGGGAGATCTAGAAGGATGAGGATTTGCCTTGCTCACACTCTTCCCTAGCCTGTGCCCCTCCCACTCCTCAGATTTTGTGCCTCCTCCACGAAGCCTTCCCTGGTTCTTACCCTCTGCCTCCTCATCCTTCCTTACTGCTGAGTCATTTGCATGGAACTAACTTATTAAAAATTCTTTAGATTTGTAATTAGCCTGTATGTGTAAATAGACAGCATAGTCCAGTAGAAACAACACTGGTTCTGCTGTCAGAGGAGGTGGGTTCAGATCCTACCTCTATGTGACCTTGGACATAACCTGCCTTCTTTGTAAAATGGGTGTGGGGAGGTGGGGGTGACCTCAATTGCCTCCAAGGTCCCGCCTAGCTCTAATTCTCTGATCCTACGATCCTGCCTTCTCTTCTCAAATAATCTTTGCCCTCTGGTGGTTTATATTATTGTTTTTTAGGACCTGTAATTCTGGTAACTGTAGGAATTTCCCTTGAGTAACTGTTACCAACCAGTTTATAACTTATGTAGGCTTACAGAGATATTTGAGACTCATAGGCAAAGTGATTAATTAATATCAGAGTCAGGATTCAAATCCATATCTTCCTGCATCCCAGTCCAACACTCTATCCACTAGATCATACATACTTACATGCCCAACAGTGGGCATATAACACAGAGTCTTGCACACAGCAGGTGCTCTGCACATATTTGTTGTATGGATGCCTACGTCTCCAGAGGAACGCAGAAGTGCACACTATGAAGCAACGCAGAATGCTGGGAAATGGTTTTTCACCGGTTTCCAAATACAGTAAAACCTGGCCTTATCTGGCATTCCATCAGCTGTAACCGTTAATTGGCTCTTCTGCATACACACAGGATAATACAACATAATAATTGAGGATCAGATGCATAACCTGAGGCTGAAATCTGAGCTGCCTTCTGAATCAACTAAAGACAAAATAGGATTAAGTATATTTTATTGCATTCTCTTTCAAAACTGATAATGTAAGAATACATACACATGTAGACATTATCTTCCAAATAACTAAAATATTTCATTAAAGAGAACATGTCCTCCTTGTGTGATATAGTAGAAAGACCCCTGGACTGGTGTCCGAAGACAAGGGTTCACATTTGGTTCTTGCCACTGTATGACCTTGGGAAGAGTCACTTCCCCTTTGGGGCCTCAGTTTCCTCCTCTGTAAAAGGAAAGCATGAGACTAGATCTAGGATGGCAGCTAGGTGGCATTAGGGAAAGAGTGCTGAGTTTGAAGTCAGGAAGACCTGAGTTCGAATCCTGCCTTGGATACTTATTAGTTGTGTGACCCTGGATAAGTCATTTTTATTTTCAGTCTTGGTTTCTTCATCTTTAAAATGAGGACAGTTCCTACCAGCTATAAATCTATGATCCTATAGATCATGTTTGCTGTTTTCCTTCTAGATGGTAAAGTGACCTACCAACAGTGAACAACTTGGAGATTCATAACAAGAAGACCTTCAAGGGGCAGCTAGGTGGTGCAGGGGATAGAGCACCAGCTCTGGAGTCAGGAGGACCTGAGTTCAAATCCAGCCTCAGACACATAACTCTTACTAGCTGTGTGACTCTGGGCAAGTCACTTAACCCCATTGCCTAGTCAAAAAAAAAAAAAAAAGACTTTCAAGTGAAAGTGTCCCTTCAACAAGAAGACCAGGGCTTATGGGTTTGTTAAGGTTTATGTGTGGTTGAGCCTGAGGTCAGGGTGAGTACTGAGAGATGCTAGAATATTTCTTGTAAAAAATAATTATTTTAGGAGAAACAATATTGAATAACAATACAATTGCTTGAACTGACTTTGCAACTATTTACATTTGATTAAATGAAATTCATGTCTTAGCAACTTTTATTTTCTCTTATATAATAATAATATAATAATTATTATAATCCATAAGGATTCTTTGTCCACTCATTCCCATTCATGTTTCCTTTTATGTTTCACAGTGAAAGGCATCATGGTATAGTGGAGAGAGAGCTGGCCTTCATACCAGAAAGACCCTCCTCTAACACACACTGGCTATGTGACCCTGGGAAAATCGCTTAACCTCACAATGATCTGGCAACTAATTCTCTGAAACTATAATTTGCAGAGAAGGGACTGACCTGCATTGGTAGGGGGAGTTTTCCTATGGAGAGCTCATTATTGCGGTGGTGCCATTTTCAGTCATGTCCAACTCTTTTGTGATGCCTTTTGGGTTTTTCTTGGTAAAGAGACTGGAGCAGTTTGCTTATTTTACAGATGAGGAAACTGAGGCAAACCGGGTTAAGTGACTTGCCCAGGGTCCCACAGCTAAGTGTCTGAGACTGGATTTGAACTCAGTTCTTCTTGACTCCAGGCCCAACGTTCTATCCACTGTGCCACCTGGCTTCCCAGAGAGCTCCTTATACCAATGAAATGTCAAGTCCAGTCCTTATCCCTGTAGTCACTTAGTGAGAATGAATTATAGCCCAAGCTTATCTGGTCATACCTTTTGGGTAAAATAGAGGTGCCCTTGAGAGGTCTTTGGAGTACGCCCAAATTGCTACTGTGGAGGCCTCTTCGATTTCCTCCCCCATGGGTAGGGTGGCCCTAATTCTAGTAGAACAAAAAACACAGAACAGAAACAAATACCCCTGAGCCCATTTTTGGAGCCAGGATAAAATAGAGGGAGCAGTGGAAAGAATGTCTTTTCCCTCTTACTGATTCAGCTCATGACACCCATGCTGTGAGTGAACTGTATCTTCACCCTCGTGACTCAATAGCTAAGAGTGGCCCAAAAGAACCAAGCAGAAAAAGATGGTGGAAAAGAGGAGTGATTGGTTTGGTTTCAACAGTTTTTAAGATATTGGCAACCAATCAAAAGAAGCTAAGCCCACCCATAGGGTTTGGGACAGGGAGGCTTTCACAATCTGGACATGTCCCAAAGGCCCTCTTAAGGTCATCTCCATGTTGCCAGAAGTGCCATACAAGCCTGGGTTATAAAATTAATGAATAAAAAGGCATTAATCAAGTGCTGTTTATGTCCCAAGCTCTATGCTAAGTGCCAGGAATACATCTTTGAGAAAAAAAAAAAGGCAACTGCTTTTAAGATTCCCATCAATTCTGGATCTGTGCTGTAACTCAATAAACAGCCTCTGCCCTTAAGGGGCTTGTGCAGGCTGTTTTCCTGGTCCTGTTTTTTCTTCAAAGTCTCTAAATCCATTGCTTTTTTCCTGGTTAACTTCTCAATTTTCATGCAGCCTTGCAAATAGAACCAGCCCACTCCTTTTTTCTTTGCTTTCTTTCCTCTCCTCCTCTGGCCCTATAGGAACTAATAAAAAAGCCTTTCCATATTTCCTGATATTCCATAGACAGATGACTTCAGCTCCAGCTGGATCCCAGAGTTCATTCCAAGTTCCAAGGTTTGCAGTAGCACTGCTCTAGGGTGGAATTCTTTAGATAATCCTTGCCTCTCAGGCCTGCCTCAAATCAAAAGTAATAAAGGATAGCAAAGAAAGGGCTCTTGCAAATCACAGTACTTTTGCACTGGAAAGGTGCTTTGGCAGGGACCAGAGGCTCCCATGGGCTATGACAGCAAGCAGGAGGGCCTGCAACAGCCAACCTTTTTCATGTTTTCAAACCAATTGCAACAAACTGAGTATTTTCTTTCCTCTAGCATTTTTCCTGATACTGTGCCCATTTTAGGTCCAGGAAAAGTGTAATGTGAGATACATGCTTCAAAAGGCCACATTCATAGAAATGATGGCACAGGGCCCAAGACAGAGGCCCAGATATTCAGAAGTGGAATAAGATCATAAATTTAGAACTGGAAAGGACCTCAGAAACCATCTAATCCAATGCCTGCATTTTACAGATAAGAAAACTGAGACCCAGAGATGAAGTGACTTGCTTAAAGCTACATAGCATTAACAGGGAGAGTTGGGAATTGAATTCCTTCATTTCTAAATCTATTGAGCTTTCTCTGGTTAACTTCTTGTGGCCTTGCAAATACCAGTAAAATGAACTAGCCCACTCCTTTTTCTTTGCTTTCTTCCCCAAATTACTCTCTGGCCTTAGATGAACTACAAATCTAGTGAATGCATATTTATAATTTACTATAATAGATCCCAGGCCCTGGACAAAACTTCGAAGTCAAATTTAGCGTTCTCTCACTTCTTTCAATGTATCTTCCTTTACCCTCAAGGCAGCCACTATCAGGGTGTCTCCCATCTAGTCATGAATTCCTCCCCCCCCATCCCATACCCCAATGTTTTCCATTTTTTCTTTGCTAATCTGATTGCCCCTAGTCTATATGAAACTCCTTTATATTGTGCTTTCAAAGCTACAAAGAGCTTAACTTAAGGTGAATCTCACAACCCTGACATCCTACATATAGTCATCCTTGCCTTACAAATGAGGAAACTGAGGCTCACTAAGTGTGAGACATGACCACGGTTACATAGCCAGTAAGTGTCAGAATAGAGATATGAACCCAAGTCTTCCTGATTACAGCATCAGACAAGCTGCCTTTGCACATAGTATCATTTAATGATAGGTGTTTTAAAAATATAATTTAGTTTTATTATTTTTTTCAATTAACAAACATTTCCTCTCCCTCCAATCCCTGCCCCCCCAATTGAACATTTTTTTAAAGGAAAAAGAACCCTCATAAGAAATATGCACACTCAAACAAAACAAATTCCCACATTGGCCATGTCCAAAAATGGGGGCCTCATTCTGCATTTTAAGTGCATCAGCTCTCAGTCAGAAGGTGGGCAGCAGCTTCATCTTTGGTCCTCTGGAATCCTGGGTTGTCGTTGCATTGATCAGAGTTCTAAAGTCTTTTAAAGTTGTTTTTCTTTAAAATCTTGTGATCATCATACAAATTACTTTTAGTTTTGCTCACTTCACTTTGAATCAGTTCATTGAAATCTTTCCAGTTTCCTTGGAAACTCTTCATTTTGTCATTTCTTATAGCACAATAATATTTGTTACATTCATATAACATAATTTAGCCATTCCCCAAAAAGGTGTGGAACTCTTTCTTAGTTTCCAATTATTATTATTTTTATTTGCTACTACAAAAAGATAGCTCTAAATATTTTTGTAGACATGGGTCCTTTTCCTCTTTCTTTGATCTCTTTGGGGTATAATGCCCAGGAGTGGCATTGATGGATTCCAGTTTTAGTGACTTTGGGGGCATGTTCCAAATTGTTTTCAGAATGGCTTACCTAACTCACACCTCCACCAGCAATGCAACAATGTGACTGTTTTCCGATAGTCTCTCCAACATTTGTCATTTTCTTCTGCCTTATTTGTCAATATAGTGGGAGTGAGGTGGAACCTTAGAGTTGCTTTAATTTGCATTTCCCTGATTATTATAAAATAGCTATTGATAAATAGTTACCTCATTCTTAGTCAAGTGCTAACGTGTTACCTCTTCTGGGTAACATAATTGCATTTTAACAGGCACCTTCTAGAAACAATACCTGAACTCAAAGGACTAAATTTCTAGTGGTGCTATGATAGGACACGCTGGGCTGGGGAAAGCTTTTATGTAGGGGAAGAACATTTCCTACTGAACCTCAAATCATAACCGGTCAGTGAGTAAGTAGGTGGATAGCTAGGTACATTGACACAATTGCTTTCTGAAGGTGCTATATGCAAATAACTTTGCAATGCTACAAAAGGGGAAGTGAGTCTGGTTTTTTTTTAAACGGGGATTTTAAAAGGATTTAACAGAATTTGACAGGATTCTGTTAAATCCCACAACATTAGGGATTTAAAATTCCTATTCAAGTTTTTTTTCCCCATGTGTGAAGCCTGATTTCTCTAAGCCTTTTCAGTTCTAGGCAATAAAAACAATTAATATTAGTTACAATAATAATACAACCTAGCATTTATGTATCACTTTAAGGTTTG
This sequence comes from Vombatus ursinus, assembly GCF_900497805.2. Classification (NCBI taxonomy): domain Eukaryota; kingdom Metazoa; phylum Chordata; class Mammalia; order Diprotodontia; family Vombatidae; genus Vombatus; species Vombatus ursinus. The sequence continues at coordinate 6,694,244 of NW_020948739.1, forward strand.
CAAAATACTTTGTAAATATCTCCTTTTTATCTTCATACTAACACTGGGAGCTAGGTGCTGTTATTATCTCCATTTTACAGTTGAGGAACTTGAGACAGAAGTTCAAAGATATGCTTGGGGCCATACAGCCAGTAAGTGTCACCCTGATGCCAAATCCCACACTCTATCCTCTGCACCATCTACTTGCCTCCAAGGTATCTTAGAGACCATGTTAGATTCTACAACTTCCCTAAATCCTTTATGGGGATAAAATAGGGCCTTGCATCATTAAGTCCACTTAAGATACCTTTAATAAACTGGCAGCTGCATGACTATGAGTCATGACATGCCACCATCTTCAGAAAATTAAAGGTAAGGGTCAATCAAAGGGCAAATGGAAAAGGTCCAGCAATGGCAGGCTTGAGCATGCACATCACCCACAGAACACTGAGGAAGAAAAGTAGTATAAAGGATATTACCAGAGGCATATAAAAATGGGCCAGTCTCAAAGCGAAACCTATTGGCATCCAGACAGTACCAAGATCTCGACAAAGAAAGTCCTCCCCCCATCCTGCTTTTGGATGGAGGATATCTGTGGGGACACAGACAAAAGTTACCCAGGATGAGAAAGCATGGAAGGCTTAGAATCCGTATCTTTGGAGGGAGGCCCTAAATTAGTGAGCTTACAAAGCCAATGGAATATGGATTTAACAAGCATTCAATTTATATGTATCAGTCATCATCACAAAAATATTTAATGAGCATCACTGACGTGATCCTACTGAGTAGGAAACAAGGCCCTGTCCTCTCCAAGAATGCACGCACACACACAGGCTTTGGGGAAAGGTCTGATGATCAGGGTTGATGCCATTGGCTGTCATCCACACCCCTTAATTCAGGCAGGTACGGGCCAGATTGTCCCTACCCACCAGAGGAAGCAGAATAGGAAATGGACATGGTAGAAGCTTCAGCCAATTTGGATTATCAGATTATTGATCTTGAGCTGGTGGGGGCCTTAAAGGTCATCATGTTCAATCTCCTTGGGTGGGGAGGGGGAAGATAAGGAATCTGAGGCTCAGAGACATTAAGTTCATTGCCTAAGGTCACCCAGGTATTAAGCAGACAAGTTAGGATTTGAACCCAGGTCCTCTGACACCAGATTTCCAGTGTATCCTGCTGCTCACTGAATAGAGTCCTGGCAAAGGGATCCTTAACCCCAATCCTACCTCCCTAAACACATACACACACTCCTCGCTATGACACGCTTCCAACCCTGTCAAATGATGTCATGCAGACACGAGACCAGGGAAGAAAATGTCCTTTGTTTATGTCAGTTCTTTATTTCCACTGTGTCTGGAAGTATCTGGCAGATGAGTCAGAATTATAAACTGTAACGATAAACCATTGAGGTTAAACTGACAAGAACTGGTCTTTCAGGGTTCCCTAAGGTTCTCAGTAGAACCGGTTCTATTAATGCCTGAGGGAAAGAGAAGTCAAGCTGCTCTGGAATTTTGAGAAAATGATGTCTCTTTCCTGGGATCCAATGGAAAAGATGAGAAAGGATCAGGATTTGGTGACATCTCTGGAAAAGGGGGTCCTATCTGCTGGGGATACATTTGGCATATTGATGGAGTGTGAGGGACTGTCTGATGTTGGCAGCTACCAGGTTGGGCGCTGTGGCAAGGATAGGGTAAGATCTGGGTATTTTGGAAGTCGAGGCAGGGGCTGTGGTAGGCAAGAGTCATGGTGAACTGGGATGGGCTGGATACGGAGAAGCCCTGAGGCAATGGGCAGTGCTATGTGAGATAAGCTGGGTACAAGGAAGTAGCCGGAGCGGGGGCCACTTGTACAGGCCGCACGCCGGTACCCGCTCCTCCTATAAGGAGCACACTACCAGAGTCATACTCACACTTGAGTCTTCGGTCCTCTGCCGGATAACCACACAGAGACGAGCCATCAGGAGGTGCCAACACCAGAGCTTTATTCAGAGGCCATCACAGCAAGACATCATAGCAAGCCCAAGCAGCAAGGCCAGAGCAACAGGGCAGGAGCCAGGAGAGAGCGCGTGTGATCTGACCACGCTTGTTCCTAAAAACCTACCTAGCCCCTCCTCCCCAGCCCGCTTACTAGCCAATGATTGTAGGGTCAGATACCGGAAGGGGCTGTCTGAGTTTAGCACACCAAGGGGGAGGGAGTGCCGTAGGAGGCTAGGACCGGATACAGGGAGGAGGCATCTGGGATTGGCGCATAGACAAGAGTACGTGACCTAGGAAGTCAGACTCAGACACTGGGAGGAGGGGTCTGGGTCAGTGCTGCACAAAGGGACCCAGGAAGTCAGGAAGGTCACAAGAGGCGTCTGGGGATGATGTTGCATATAGGGAGGGGACTAAGCAAAGGGAACTCAGTCCTCTGCCATCCCACTCCCACGTGGCACCGCCCCTTGCCTCAGGAGTTCAAGCTCCAGCTACTTCCTTGTACCCAGCTTATCTCACATAGCACTGCCCATTGCCTCAGGGCTTCTCCATATCCAGCCCATCCCAGTTCACCACGACTCTGCCTACCACAGCCCCTGCCTCGACTTCCAAAATACCCAGATCTTACCCTATCCTTGCCACAGCGCCCAACCTGGTAGCTGCCAACATCAGACAGTCCCTCACAATGGAGAAGGATGCACATGGGGTCTAAATTGTATGTGTTGCTACCTTTTTCAGATCTGCGGTCATTTTCTTGGATGAGTTCCTTGGGAAGAGGTAGAAAACAGGTCCCCAGCTCACAGGGAGGGAGGGAAGAACCAGATCTACTTTAAAAAAGCTCATACATAGACTGAAAACAAAATGTGAAAGCCTCAAATAAAGGTTGATCAAAATTTGTGAGCTGAAGATATCTTTTTTTTAACCATCACAGAATGGCTCTAACCTTATAGAATGACTGTGCGATTTCATGACTACAGTGCTAAGCAAGTGTTACTGAGGTAGTGGGACCATACTGTTCAGCAGAGAGGCAGTGAGGTATATCGGATAGAGAGCCAGCCTTGGAGTCAGGATAACCGTGTATCCCTGGACAAGTCACTGAATTTCTCAGTATGCTGAGTATTTTCTCTAAGCTGCAGAGTATGTATTGGTAGAGGGACCGCCATCACTACTGAGTTCCTAAACCAAAACAAGACTTCAGTGCTATAAAGTATTAGAGAGGGTGTCTCCAAAGTAAGACTTTGTAGAAAGGCAGCTTGGTGTGAGGTTAAGGCCAGATTTTGAGAGAGAGGAATCACGTCAAGCCCTGCCTCTAACAGACCATGGGGAAGTCACTTGACTTCTCTCTAACACTGTAATTCACCGAGGAGTTGCTGATCTACATCAAGGAATTTCAACACTGGAAGATCTGTATGCTGGTCAAGCCACATATCTGACCCAAAATAAAAATATCCTTTTAAAAGTAAATAAGGGAAATTGAACATTCAAAAGAGAAAATAATGAAAATACTCAAGAAAATTGGGGAACTTGGTTGTCTTTTACTGACATCTGAAATCTGAGCAAAATCTTAGTTTGGACCACTGTCTCACTCACTTGCTCATATCCAATTAGTTGCCAAGTCTTGTAGTTGCACTTTCTCAACATCTCACACACGGCCTATTTTCTCCAGTCACACTACAGCCGTACTAACCTGAGCCCTAATGACTTCTCTTCTGAACTATTATGATGATCTCCTAAATTGCTCTCCCAGCATCCAGCTTCACCCTTCTTCAATCTATCCTCCACCTAGCTGAAAAAGCTAGTGATTCCTGAAGCGTGGTCTGACCAAGTTGCTATCCTACTCAAAAAAACCTCAGTGGTTACCAACAGACTTGAGGTCTAAGGAATAAACCAATCTCTTCAATTTGGCATTTAAAGCCCCTCAGAATCTGGCCTAACCTCTCTTTCTGGGATGATTACACATTACTCCCCCATGCACCCATGCATGGTCCAGCCAAGCTGAGCCATACCTGCTCTTCATTTGCACAGGCTGTCCCCCATGCCTGACACACGTCCCTCCTAATCCCAACCTGTCTTCAAAGCTTAGCCCAAGTACCACTTCCTTCAAGGGCCTTTCCTGATTTCCCCAGTTGCTGGTGCCTTCCCTCTTACATCACTGTGTACATGGTGAATTCCCATAGTAAAACACTGGTTCACATTTCTATTTGTATTGAGGCCTAGCTATGTGGCAGGGACATAACAGGCGTTATGTTAAATCATTGATTTAAGCAACTCCCTAAGACTTAACTACTAAGTCACTGATATGTCTCCATCTCTTCTGGTGGCACAGCCAAGGTAGTCAAATAAAGAGCCATGCTGGAGTTGGCATACTTATCTCTACTTTGGTGTCAGTTTCCAGGACAGCTAACCCACCTTTCCTCTAGGCCTTTGCTTGTGCTAGTCTCAGTCTAGAATAACCCTCCTCACTCCACTTAGTGAATTGCTACCCGTCCATTAATACAAAATCCAAATGCTGGGTGTTCCAAGAAGTCTCCCCTGTATCAGTTCAGGTGGTAATGACCTTTCCCCACCTTGGATTGCAGAATCACAGAATGAAGGAGTCACAAGGGACAGGAGTACACCTCTAGTTCAACTCTAATAGTGCTGGGAAAATGGCTACTGGTCAATTAAATGGAGTAGAATGTTAACTCCAAATTGTCAGCCTTCTCCTTTAAGACTCCTATGTAACTTTTAACTTGTCTTGTTATCAAAATGTCCAAAGGCACAAAGAGACTGTTGGGCTGGACATTTCAAGTAGAACAATGGTTTAATTTAGAATGTTAAATTAGGTAAAATTGCTTCTAGCAGACATGCCTAAAATGCAGAGCATGGGAGTTCAGTGGCGGCATATATTATGTAGCTGCTTTAAGTAGTTTGGAAACAGGCTGTCTGGTTAAACAAGCTGACCGGCCCTGTACTTTGAGAGCTGTTCAAACCGTATACTCAGCCAACTTTGGCAGGTGATTATTTTCTTTCACGGATAAGGCCATGAATGTTTAGGCTCTGCGCACATTTGTAAGAAGTTACTGTGTGAATGAGAAAAGAAGGCCATCACACACACAGACACACACACACCCTAACTCCACCATTTACTAAACTCTCCATGCTAAAGTAAAGCCCGAATGTAGGCTCCTTGAAGGTAGGTGAGAGGCAGGGGTGGAGGGGGTGGTGTTGCTTCACTTTCTTATAGCCCTGGAGTCTTACATGCAGCAGCTTAATACAAACCTCTGAGTATTTTGAACTAGAATCACTTCTGATGGCAGGTATTCCAAGGGTGAGTTCTTGTCACTCAACTAAGTCTCCTACTATTAACCTACTACTACTAAGTCAAATCTTGATTCTACCAAAGTGTTAGGTTATACTGACTGACAGAAGAAATGTTAGCTGTCCAACTACCTGCTACTTTCTATGAAAAAAAGTTGAACGCTGTGACGAGCTGCATTTTACCATGATCAGGCCAACCCTAGGACCTACTATACACAACTCTTAAGATGATTTGGTACATTTTGCTTCCTTCCCAGGCATCTCTTGGGGGTAGAGGGGTTGCAGTGCCAGTCTGTTAAGCTTAACATAGCCTTGCACCTACTCCTTTGGAGTAGCCTCCTCAGTGGCTATGCTTGGGTGTAAAGCTAGGATGGCCTAAGACTATGAGTCTGATTAATTTTTGATGTTCAGACTCCTAATAAACTTAACCCAAGCTGGTCTCTAAGGTGCTGAAGTAAGAGGCTAGACCTGGCTTTCAATTACAGCTTTTATCTTCTGTGTTACTTTGGGTAACCCCTTCTGACCTTCGAACCTTCAATAATACGAAGGGATGGGGAAAAAGTCAAAAAGGCTCTGGAGCTAAGTGGCTAGTGGATAGAAGGCTTCAAGTGAACCAGAGTTAAAATTTGGCCTCATACATTTACTAGCTGTGTGACCCTGGGCAAATCATTTAATCTGCCTCATTCCTTCTTTTAAAAAACAGGGATAATAAAACCTAGGGCACACAGCTGTGAGGATTAAAGAAGATATTTGTAAAGTACAGTATCTGATACATACTTAGTAAGCACTTAAATGCTTTTTTCCATCCCTTCTTAACCTGCAATTCATGGACTTGTTTAAAAAATACTGATAATGGCATTTCAATGTTTTCTTTTGTAACCACACATTTTATGTATTTAAAAACAGTTCTGAGAAGGGGTCCACCCATAGGTCTTACCAGACTGCCAAAGAGGTCCATGATACAAAATTAGGTTAAGAAACCATGCTAGATGTTTTCTAAGGGACCATTTTAGGAGGCTTGTATTCTCATAAAATGGGCACACTAGCCATCTTCTTCAAAGGATTACTGTGTAAATTAAGTAACTTGTCTTAAGTACTTTGCAAATCTTATATAAAGTTTTTTATGTATGTATGCTGGTATTATATGTAGTAGTGAAGGGGGCCTTTGAGGTAATCTTGTCCCAACTCTTTTCCAGGTGAAGCTGACTTGCCCAAGGTCACATAGGTACTAAATTTGAGATGAGAAATTCTACTTCCAAAACGTGCCTCCTATCCACCTACTTTAATTCAAAGATAACATCCTTAGGTTTTAGTCCTTTTCACCTCTTCCTGTGACTATTAAATAGCCGAACTGGTTTCCAGTTTCTCCAATCCTACCTCTATAAACCGACAAATTACCAAATGATAAGGTTGACCACATTACTCTTCTGGCTCAAACACATTGTTCCGAGGCCTAATTTATGCCCGAGTCCATTTACATGACCACTGGGGAATGCCTGCAAAAAGTCATGCCCATCATTCATTGCATCGTCTTAAAGAAACTGCTGAACCTTCTTGTCTATTCCTCATCAGCAATGAGGGGCGCCTGGACTAAATCGGCTTCCCAAGACCTTTCCAACTCTCGCTGGCCTGGGTTTCTACGTCCCATTGGCATCATTTTCTAGAATCCAATGACCTGCATTCTTAGGACTTTAGTTGCTTAGATGTTTATTAGGGATTTTTGACATGGCTACCTCTTTCTTTAACTGAGCTCCCAATAAATGAGTTTTGGTCTGTCAGACCTGGTTATTTTCATTTCCAGTTCCTAAAGCAGCTTGATCAAGGCCTATGAAAGCCTAAATGGTTGTTTTTCAAGGACTTAACTAGAAAAGAACATCAGTAGCAAAATCAAATTTTTTTAATGTGCAAAATGTGTTAATTTTTTAAAAAGATGTTTGTAGGATTTGATTAAGTAGTGACTTAAATGCCCTCTTTGTGTCCCTTTTTGACAACTAATCTTACTAAGATTTAGGTTGTATTAATAAGACATCAAATAGTATTGTAAGGAACCTACGGCAGTGGGGAAGCAAATTCCAAGGTCTTAGCAAGGAAAGAATATATTGCAGCCTGAGGCCCAACAGTCCCCTACATCTCTATGGTCCTAATCTCTTCACAGTGAAATAAATGAACTGTTTTAAAATATTTTTACCCATACAGTTCAGGAAACATCTCCCCTCAGGTTGTAGTTGTTATCCTTCTTTCCTCCGATCTTAAATAACACTGGTGCTTCTCCTGTGCTATTGTGGTAGTCTACCTGGAGGTCTCAAACGGCATTGCAGCTTGAATCAGATTAAAATGAAATTGGGAAACATGCAGGCCTCCAGGGACTCTTAAGTCTCATTGCCTCCCTCCATTTTGGAGTTTGACACCATTAGGCTACATTATAATGATCAAATATTTGAATTCTAACTATCTGCTGGCTTAGTGAGTCATTGCTATCTATTAAGCCTTTGAGTGCATGTGGTACAAGACCTGCCACCTGTCAACAAGACTCATAGCACCCACCTTGTTTCCTTGTCAGTAAAATGGATGTTTGGTTGGTGCTCCTTATCAGGTCTGCCATTTTAGTGATGTAAGAAACACTTAGGAAGAAATGCCCTCTAACTAATGCAGACTATTACCATCCACTTGCTCTGCAATTTATGGTCAGCTGCCTGAAGGTACTTAAGTTATACACCAAGTGTATATCTTGCCCCAGGGTCACAGAGCCAGTTATGGGCCTAGAAGTTGTCCCCAGAAGTTAACTCAAACCACACACCACACCACACCAAACTGGTTTTCACCAAATATTAAGCTTATTAAATGACCCTAAACTGATAAGGAAAATTCTGTTCATTAATGCTCTTTCAAGATGGAATGTTCACAAAACAGCTGAAAATATAAAGAGCAAAAAGCCTTAAAATATATTTAGTCAAAATAGGATCTTTTCTTATTCCATGATATCTCAAGGATCTACAGAACTGCAGGCTTAAAGGTAGATTAAAGTGCATGGGCTTTATAACATTTTGGCTACTTGAGCCTTTTCTGCTAATGAGGTAAACTATTCCAGAAAGGAAAGGTAAAGTCAGTCTTCATTCTCTGGATATATCACTTCTAGCTCTAAAGCTCTGTGAAAACAGCTTATTTCAATACTATTTTTAAAACACTGGAAAGAATAACCTTCCTTAAAGACATCAAGTCAGACTGAGTTCCCATGTAATGTCAGCACTTTGTTAAGAATCTGAAGAGTTAAAATTTGTTACATTTTTTTCCAAATTGAATATATTCTTAGACATGTTTTTTAATCTATGTCAGTTCTATTCCACTCTTTCCTCTTAAGTTTTGAAGGGGAACTCTAAAAAGGGACATAAAGATTTATTCACCTCTATTGCATTAACACCTGATGGTTCACAAACAACAACTAATTTGTAAGCTTTCCAACTGAAGGCCTGGCGTTGTTGGCTAAATTCCAGCTCAGGACTCAAAGATGCTAGCTACTTTAAAGCATGCCAATATAAAGAAACTGAAAAGAGTATAAAAAGTCATTGTCCACTGTTTAAGGAATTTTTATTAAAGCAAGAATTTTATAATCCAAATTACGTTTCCTTGCTCAGCTATCAATTCTGTTATCTAAAACAGTGGTGATATTCTGAGCTTTTCCACAGTAAAGAATTACAAAATTAAAGAAAGGAATGCTTTAAATTTTTGTACTGTGCTGAAAATTCTTTTCCCCCCGGGTCTATAAAACATTAATTTGTTTTTATATATTTTACTATTTTTTTGGGTTTTTTGTTTTTTCTTGTTTTTTGTTTTTAAATCAATAAGTAATCTAGGACTAGCATTAAGTTTGCTAGACCTGGCATTTGCTCGGTACATCAGGTTCAAAGTTTCCTTTCCTTTTTTTATTTATTTTATATTTTGCAATGTTTTTTCACAATATTTAAGTTTTTCGATGTTTAGATATTTTTCTTCGGTGAAGCAGAGGTTCCATTTCGTGGTCCCTGATCTTTCTGTAAGTTAAGAAAAAAGAAAGTTTATCTCCCCTTTCTTTTTTGCAACAGCCAAGACTCTAAGCCAGGGGTCACCAACTTATGAAATGTGTACCCAGAAGTGGCATGGCTGGTACCTGCAACCACCCAAAACAGTAAGTATGCCATTGTTATCCTAGGTGGTCATTAATTTCCACCCTCTTACCATAGAGCAAACTAGTTTCCTAAAGAAAATTATCCATTTTTCTAGCCCTTGGCTGGCAATGCCTGTTCAATAATTTGGTAAAGTTACTCCTTAAGTCTGTTTCTTCTGGTTGATTTATCAAGCTATCAAATAAGACAATGTAGAGCAGGAAGGGAGTATAGCCCCCTATCACAAACATGAAATTTTGTTCTTTCTTACTACAATTTGTAATTGTGATATATATTAAGTGAAGTGGCCAGAAGTATTCTTGCTACATAAGGCATTTTAAATTCTTCATCTGATAAAACTTGAGGACAAAGTAGGAAAACCAACTTGTTTTTTCCTCCAAAGTACTTACTCTTTTAAACAGTTGGAACGCCAGTGGCACTAACTGCTTTCTGGGCAGCTTCTTTAGCTTGGTGAGCTTGCAGTACGGCTACGGCTTCATCAACCTGAGGATCAATTAATGGAATTAGAACAAAGGAGGCTCTATCTGGTAGTGTATAAATAATTCTCAGTGCATTCCACCACTCCCCACCCCCAAACACTGCTGAAGTATATTAGTTGCCTCATGACTACAAAAAATGCAAAGATGACAAGGTGTATACCAACAATAATCTTATCTTGTCCTGGCTATGCGTCAATTAGGCAAAATGGGGGGGACTGGCTTTGGCTGGCCACTCAGGACACAAGCTAGGCCTGACAGTCAAGTATTTACAGCTTGGTAGAATCCCTCCTTCCAGGGCTTATGCTGTGAAATAGCCTGTCAGAGAGCACCACAAACAAGAACCTTAGTGGAGGGAAGACATTAATCACTTATGATTGTAAACCTTATTAATAAGTGGGCAAATTTCTGCTCAAAGTGTGATATGGGGAGAGCACTAGAAGAGTCAGGAAGAAATACAGGTCTATAGATCTTGTCAAGTCTAACCCTTGAGCATATTACCTTCTATTACTTGTTCATTTTTTAAGTAAAGACCTGAAAAAAAAAAAAAACATTCAAGCACTAGTCTAGGTCAGAAACCAAGATTACCTTAGAGCGAAGAGACTCGGGAGACTCAAGCATATGAAGCAGCTCAGAGTTGTCAATTTCTAGCAGCATGCCAGTGATTTTACCAGCCAGGGTAGGGTGCATGGCCTGAATGAGTGGAAACAGCCGTTCACCTAGGGGGTAGGGTGAAAAAAAAGATTTCAAATTCATATTTTATGTTGGTGCCTTCCAAAACTTCAAATCAGAACTATGATACTAATACTTGTAACTATGAAAAAAAATACAGGAAAAGCTGCTTTAAAGAGGACTTGTTTCTTTCATGAAAAAAATACATCTAGAAAGTCAGATTATCCATTCACAGTTCATCTAATCACTCCAGGGTACATCAGTTTTTCCCATGAAAAAACTACATAATATTAGATGAAAAATTAAAGTCTGACAAACTCAGCAATCAAGTTTTTCCCCCTCCCCGTTTTGGTTCAAATTCCCCTTTCTAGAAACTAGATATGATCCTCTTTTGTGATCACTCCAAATCAGCTAAAACACCCTACTGCCTTCTTGGATGCTACCAAGGCATTAAAAATCTCATTTCTGCCTGAAAAGTATATGGCTTAAATTTCTAACCCCTAACTCCTTGATTTTGTCATTAAATACAAATGAATACCATCGAAACTAATCAAAGAAACTGAAATAAAACTCATGATTGCCTAAAATCAAACACATACCCAACATCTGCTTTTGCTCTTGAGGAGGGGCAGATGCCAACATGGAAGCAGTTAAAGGTTCCTGACCTTGCACATGAACAGCAGGCTAGAAATAGAATATTAATGAGCAAATGCATAAATTGACACTACTTTGGTGTTTATATGTACAAATGAAAGCATAAATGAAGACTGTAATCTGGCTACTTGAATATGTAATCAATGGGTAATACAGAATTTCCAAGGCCCACAGCCCATTCCAAAGTAAACCCTGAACTTTTTTCCCCTTCTGCAAATGTTTCCACCAATATTTTGCTAAACTGCATACCAAATAGGATAAAGAAACTAGGATGACTTGGTTCTCTGACTGAAAATAAAGCAACTGGTGGTTAAGCATCAGCTGTTTTTACCTCTACGTTCTGTAGCTCAGAAATATAATTATCAACATGTTCTATTTTTTTTAATTCTATCACAAGGTAATCCATGTTATTCATCTATTATGAAAGAAATATGCATTTTACATGCTATTGAAAAATGGAGACAGATGCTAATAAACTTTTTTTAAAATCGCCCAAACTGCTTTATTGTGCTGCTGCCTTCAGCTCCTGTCGGGATGGCCACCATTTATAATCAGAATTAAATCCATACCTGCTGCATGGTAACCTGTGGTTGTGCATTAAGATGCTGTTGTGGATTGCGAACACCTGCAGCATACTTATACTGTGGAACTGTGCGGACAGCAGGTGTAGCTGCAGCAGCAGCTGCTGCGGGACGTGGACCCATTGTCTGAGTTGATGTGTTTGCTGAGGGGGAGGAAAGGATTTTTAAATATATAATATGAAATTAAACCCTAAAAATATTTTTTTGCTATTTATTACATCCCAAAGATTAAACACTCACCAACACGCTGTGTTGACATGACTCGTGGAACCTGTGAAGAAGCTGGTCTCATTGTACTAAATGGTGGCCTAGGAGCTGCTGGGCGGATAGCACCGGGCATGTTCTGGAATGCTTAATTTAAAAAATGCAGCCATGTGTTACTCATATTATCAAGAAAACACATATTTATATACTTTAAAACTCAGTCTCATTTACCTTACATTTGCAGTGTTAAGAGATGTGGACACATAAAAGGAGTACAAAACTAAGTTATTAGCTAGCAACAACCTTCCTAACACACTATCTAAGGGCCCTAGGATGACACTTCCTAGATCCTTAAACACACTGTGAAAAGAAGTTAAGGGTAACTCAACTGTAATAGTTTGAAGAGCTTGCTAATGATGTGCACTGCTAAATTTATGTTTTATAAAAGAAAAAAAAAAAAGGGCTTACGATGAGGTCTGGCACCCTGAGCAGTCCAGCGAGGACTTGGTCTGAGTTGAGCAATTTGGCTAGCAGGATAGTATGCAGCACGGTTCTGAGTCTGCAAAACAAAATTAAATAAACCAATCAGTTACATTATCTTCAACTACTTCCCAGACACTATGCCTCTACTAAGCAGGTACCTCAATTAAATCCTTACTAAAATATACTAGTAAAATATATACCATCAATATTTATGGCTTTAACTCTACATTATAAAATATCTTCATGTCAAAAGTTATCTTTTCTCTAGTACATACCTGAGGAATAGCTGCCATGAAGTAACCTGAAGGAGGCTGATAGGGGTTGATCACAGGGTTGGGCACAGCTCTGACACTCGCCATTCTCTGCATGTACTGGTTTGTGAGGTGAGCCTGCCTCTCCTCTTTGCGCTGGGCTAAAGCTACATACAATGGCTTAGTGGCAACAATCCTGCCATTCATTTCTGTGACTGCTTTGGTGGCTTCCTCTGGTGAAGAGAAACATACAAACCCAAACCCCTTGCTGCGGCCACCTTCCATCATCACCTTGTTGAAAAGAGGGGGGAAAACAACACAAAAACCATTGAAATTAAACACATCACTAAAGCGGCAATAATAAGCATGAACAAAGGGCTCTACACACAGTCTCATTTCTTCCTTATCCTAAGTATTTAATCTTATTTTTGTGATTACAAAATTGGGGCTCAGACCAAGTTGCTCATGTCAGTGGGAGCTAACAAGTTGTGGGAACTTCAAGTCAAATGCTCATTACATCATACAAAGAACCACTAATGATGTCATTTATTGTTCCTGGATGATCTGCGTACGAGGGTTTACTGTAGGGGTGTTCCGCTCCTGAGTTTATCTTTCCAAAATTAAGTTATATGTCTCCTACATACAGCCCAGTACAACATTTGGGGTTGAGGTTTATTTTTCTTTAAATGACCCCATATAGGAAAAACCAAAGAAACTGCTTCCTCTGTCAATTAGTAATAAACAAAGCTGAATAAGGGCAATGCCTTCACCCACAGGCACAAAGATGAAAAACTACAGGACTCAGTCTAGTGCTCATTCCACCATAACCAGGAACCACTAATGACATGATGTTACATTGTTTCCAGATATTGCACAATGGGGTTTATTGCAGACATGTTCCGAATCACTTGTGTTCTACAACATCCAATTTTTAGCCCAGTAAGAGATCTAAGGTTGAAATTTTTTCCCCCTATTACCCCCCAAATTGGAACAAGCCCACGATGATCTGCTTTCTGTCAATTAGCAATAAATGATAAAATGTTGAACAAGAGAGGAATAGGATAACCATTTGGCCAAATATTTTCAATAAAGGACTAGATTCTGTTCACTGAACGTCCAATTTTTCATTTTATGTTACTCAGTTCCAATGAAATTCCAATTTCAAAACTCCAAAGTTCAAATGGAAGTGTCAATGTTAATATGAACAAGCCAAGTTGCTTTTCTTGTAATTGTCAAGAAAGATTTGATTGTTCTATTTCAAAATACACGCCAAACCACTGGCTAAGTAAGGCCCTAAGGTGAAGCGTAACAGTCATGAAAATTTAGAGTCCTATCTAAGTTAAGGTGTTGTCATTTAATTTACTAGAAGTCACAGGCTTCCTTTTAAGTAATTTGGTTCAAATTAATTCAATTTTCAATGGATACACCTTTATATACCAAGGCACTCAGGTACTAGACTTAAGGGAAAATGCTTGAGATGCAGTTATACTTACATACAAACCTCAAATGAAAACAGAAACCTGTGCATTTTTTCATTGTAGAGTGGAGACTAGAAAAGTGATGGATCTCTAGAATGCAAATTACTCCATGGAAAAAAAAATCAAAAACTGTACCTTAAATGGTTATCACAAATAGAGTAGGCCATCAGCCTTTCTCCTTCTGATACCCAAACCGTCATTAGTGATCTCATAACCACTTCCCTGAAATACCTACTAGTACCTTCTGTACTCACCAAAATTTCTATTGTTAGCTCATTTATGTCTGACAACTAAATATTCAAAACATGTGGTCCACTGTCCCAAGAGCAAACTTGGAGAAAAGTTATCAGAACCAGACTCCTCTTAAGCTTTTATCTTGTATTAGAGGTTCTTAACCTATGGTCTAGGAACTTTAAAAAATTACTAATTATTTCAACAAATGGAAATCCTTTATAATCCTATCTTACCATAAAGGATAAATCTATATTACCCTTTAAGGTTTGCAAAGTGCTCTGTAAATCTCATTTTATCCTCATAACAACCCTAAGTAATGCAATTATTCTCCCTATTTTATAGAGTGATGAGGAAATGGATAGACTTGGCCAGGATCACACAGCTAGTAAGAATCTGAGAACAGATTTTAATTCAGGTTCCAGCATTCTATCTACTGTACCACCTCAGCTACCTCTATTTTATTTTATTTTATTTTTGGCTAGGCAATTGGGTTAGTGACCAGGGTCACACAGCTAGTAAATGTCAAGTGTCTGAGACTGGATTTGAATTCAGGTCCTCCTGACTCCAGAGCCAATGCTCTATCCACTGTACCACCTAGCTGCCCCCTATTTTATGTATTTTAAAACATTTAAACCATTATTCTGGGAATGATTCCATAGGCTTCACCAGACTGTTAAAGTTAAGAATGTAAAAGTTAAGAATACCTGCTTCAGATCAAGCAGGTGCTGGTTCTTCCTTTTTTTTTTTTTTTTTTTTTTTGGCTGGGCAACTGGGGTTAAGTGACCTGCCCATGGTCACACAACTAGTAAAAAATTATCAAGTGTCTTGAGTTCAGATTTGAATTCAGGTCTTCCTGCCTCCAGAGCAGGTGCTCTACTCACTGAGCCACCTACCAGCCCCTGGTGCTGGCTCTTAATCACAGCCTGGTGTGTGTATGTGTTAGTGTTACTGGTTATAGAAGTAGAAAATTCTCATAAATAAAATTGCTTTTCACAAAATTAAATTACCATGCCATATTACACTATTTGAACTTCCATTTCTTGTTAACATTGCTCTCTCTCTCTCTCTCCTGGTTCTCCTACCTGACCACTCCTGCCTTCTTTGCTGGGTCTTCTTCCACCATCATGTCTCTTGATCATGGGAGTTGGGGTCCTCCCCAAAGTTGTCCCGGGTCTCCTCTTTGTTCTCTATACTATTTTGCTTAAGCTTCCCAGCTCCCAGTTTCAATTATCTCTCTGCAGATAACTCTCAAGTCTACTTGTCCAGCCCTAGTCACTTTCCTGACTTCCATTATACTCCTACCTCCAGCTGCCTATTAAAGGCATCTCAAACTGGCTATCCCCTAGATATCAAACTATGTCCAAACCCTCCCTGACTTTACACACTCTCATCCCCCATTATCCAATCAGTTATCAAGTCCTATCATTTTCATAGTACATGTTCCCCTCCCATCCCCTCCTGTCCCCTCCCGACACATCCAGGACATCCTGTGCCTGGACAGCCAGCTAGTTGGGTCTCTGCTTCAAGTCTTCCTACACTCTAGTCAATTCTTCACTCAGCTGCCAAATTGACCTTTCTAAGGCACAGGTCTCTCCTATCCTCTCCCCTCAATCATAACAACTCCAGGGGCTTCAAATCACCTCTGGGATCAAACATAATATTCTGTTTGTCATTTTAAACCCTTTATAACCTAGTCCCCTACCTTTCCAGCCTTTACACCTTACTCACCCCATGTACTGTGCAGTCTAATAACACTGGCCTCCTTGCTCCTCACACGGGACTGTCCAATCTCCTAATTCTGGGCATTTTCTGCCTGTCTCTCAGGCCTGGATGTTCTCCCTCCTCTGCCTCCTGGATTCCTTCAAATCCCAGCTAAAATCCCACCTTCTACAAGAAGCCATAGATCATATATCTAATTACAGTTATGCTTGAACTTGATTACAACTGTTTTCGAAAAGTGTTTATTGGAGAGCATTTAGTCTATGTATTTGTTACTGTGATGAGAGCTTAGATAATTAACTTGTATCCAGTCATCCATCTACATATATACACAAATGATATAAGCAATCCCACTTTACAAAAAGAAGTATTTTCAAAATCTATTACCCAAATTTTTACCTTTGCACTAGTGATTGTACCAAATGGTGAGAACTCTTTTCGAAGACGCTCATCATCAATACCATCATCCAGATTTTTAACATACAGGTTAACACCCTAAAAAGAAGCAGTTAAGCATAAATAGTATTTAAGGAAAAGTCTTGATATTAGAGTTTAAAAGTGGGCATCCATGCTTAATTTAATCAAGCCAGTAGTCTAAGATACTTTTATCTGAGGAAATTTCAAGAGCTTGCCATGAAAGTCTTATTATGTTCTTTAGTCATTTCACGGGTCACTTCTCACTTTATGCCCCCCAGAACTAACATTTTAGCTTCCTTACTTTTAAAAATAAATGGGATAAAAAAATAAGTGGGACAATTAAAAAATTAAAACCCTAAACAGTTTATTTTTTACCACAGTAGCTTTTCAGTTTTATTTTTCCTCTCAGCTCATAAAAAAAAAAAGCTTCCCCAACCTGGCCTTAGTCATCTTAAAAAAACAAAAGAAGAAAAAATAAAACTCAAACCTGGTATCTGGTGATCCTATCCTGCTTCATTTGTTCAAATTTGCGCTTGAGTTCCGTCTGTCGCTCCACTTTTTTCTGAGCTCGGCCAACATAAATTTGTTTTCCATTCAGTTCTTTTCCATTCATCTCATCTACAGCCTTAAAGATCATAAAGATAAAGCACTTTAGATCTACATGGAGTCCAGTAAACTGTGGCTGAGAATGACCAATCAACTTGTCTACTTTGAATCAGTGGACAAAGCTTGTTCTGGAACTAAAATTTCTCCAATTTATGACATCACAAACTCCTCAAAAACATAAATTTCTCATAAAATATATGCATCCAGAAATTTAACAATAGTCTTCACAGTACCTACTAACTTGGATGCCACAATTCAAGATTAAAATACCACAATACTCTTTTTTCTTTCAGAGATTATTTGTACTCTATTTGCATAGAAGATGGTCATAATTTGAGAAAATTAAAGGCTTACTTTTTGTGCATCTTCATGTCTTTCAAAGCTCACAAAGCCAAAACCTTTGGATTTTCCACTTTCATCAGTCATTACTTTTACACTTAAAGCAGGTCCTTTAAAAGAAAAATTTAACACAGCATTCCAAAACTATTCAAAAATTGCTAACTGATTTTCCAAGATTCAACACACATCAGAAGAGATAAAGAATTAAGCATGAAAAAATAAAACTTGGCTTTTATTCAGAATACTGAACACCACAGGAAGCTCTAGTACTATTAAGGCTAGATTAAACTTGTAAATGAATACATCTTTAATGTTTGCAAAGCCCTCTCTCTTGTATGATCCTTTATACTCATCTCTAAAAACTACTTGTTTCGACTTAGAACAAATTTTCATATGAAAAATTTTCTTACTGGTATTGAAATGTTTTTGTAAACACATGAAAATGAAATACCACCACTATTGGTTAAGCCTTGGCCCAACTTGAAACAAGTAACATATGTATCCTCAAGCTGTCTGAGTGTGTTTGGAGTAGAGTTTATCCTACCACCCCCTTAAACTGGTCCCTGTCTTCACCCAAGCAAATGATTTTCAATATACTCTTTGTCTGGACCTGTGATTTCTTAAGTCGAGGGAAAACTTCTACCATACACACAGGCCACTTAGCCTTACAGAGTTAAGTTGCTTCAAGTTCTCAGAGGTAATGCCTCATATACTAAGCTAGCAGGTGTCAGGGATAAGACAGGAAACCAGCTGTTTCTGACTCCAAGGTCAGTTCTTTATCCACTCCACCGTGCGATAGAATACTAGGTATACCTAGGTTAAAAAAAAAAAAAAAAACAGCCCCAAACCTTCAAACCTGTATGGCTTCCTAGTGTAAGAGAAGACAACAAAGGTTGGGTAAGAAACTGCATTTTCACCAAGTTTAAAAAGTTTAAGATGGTCGGTCTGTGCTTTTCAGAACTAGCAGAAAATTATGTTATGGCAAGGCAGACAAGAGCATTTATGGATAATGTACCATTATCACTCAAAATGTGGCCACAAATTTACTATGCCTAGTGCAAAATTCATAGTACATAACCTAAAAATCAATAGCATTGCCTCTGTAAATTAACCACAACACATAAATGCAATGACTTCTAACTTAAAACCTAATTCTATCTCAAAATACTTGAATCCTTTGCTTAAATAACATCATTTCTTGAACTATCATAAAATTATCAGTAACTCCTCCCCAAACTAGCACTAGAATATTTCCTAGTAAGTACGCTGGCTCTAATCACCTGGAAAAATTAATTGCTGTTGATGTCAATATTTTTTATTCTTAATTAGAATCACATTTACCCAAATTTTTCAGTAGACTAAAGTGTTAGTTTAAACTAAGAACTTATCGTATTATAATATAAATTTTAATTTAAATTTAAGAACTTTATTGTAACATACCATGTATTTTTTATGAAAACTAATAAAAATCAAAGTTACAGCTTAGAACATTATAAATATAAAGAAATGTAACAGACATTACCAAACTTGCCAAAGAGCTCCTTAAGTCTTTCATCATCCATGTCTTCACCAAAATTTTTGATGTAAACATTGGTGAACTCTTTTGCTCTAGCTCCAAGTTCTGCTTCTCTTTCTTTACGGGATTTAAATCGACCAACAAAGCTAATGCAGAAAAGTAAAGACCAATATTAGTTAGTTTTGTGGGTTTGTTTTGTTTTAGTTCAGAAGGAAGCTAGCTTGATTTTATAATAGTTATTTGACAATCTTTATTGTAGTCAGAAGCAGCTAGGTGGTGCAATGTATAAAGCCTGGAGTTAGGAAAACGCATCTTCCTGAGTTCAAATCCAGATGCTGTCGACACTGTGAATCTGAGCAAGTCGCTTAGCCCTGTTTGCCTCAGTTTCCTACTCTGTAAAATGAGCTGGAGAAGAAAATGGCAAACCACTTCAATATCTTTGCTAAGAAAACCCCAAATGGGGTCATGAACGGTCAGAAATGACTAAACAAAAAACTCTGATGTAAATTAGTGCAAAGCCACCATGATTTGGGAAGAAGGGTGAGGGGGATTAGCTGCAGTTTCTAATAAAATATTTTCACATTGCAGTTTCTATTAAAACTTAAAGTATTTACATGCGGACATTTCTACATATTGGTTTAATTTTCTGGTTTGTGTCCAATCTTTCCTTTATCTTTCTCTTTCCCTTTATGGCTGTCATTTTAAGTCGAAAAATGCTCTTAGGACGGATTTTAGAAAACACATTAATCCTAGAATTGCATAGTAGTGCTGTCTCAGCAGGAATTATGCTGATAATGGAATTAACTTTTTACTAGTAACAACAAAATCACTTTAGTTTTTAGGAGGTATAATCAATTAGATTGCGTTCCTTGAGAACAGGGGCTGTGTTTTGCCTTTCTTTGTATCCCTATTGCTTAGCACAGCGGCTGGCATCCTTGAAGGCTTGACTTTTCATATGGAAAAAGCATTTATAGAGCTCCTACTATGTTCCAGCACCATGGAAACTTTTTTTTTTTTTAACTTGATAACTTTGGGAGATAGGTGCTATTATTCCAATTTCCTCAGTTAAGGTCTAGATTTGCCCAAGATCACATTAGTTAGTAAATGTCTGAGGGTGGATTTATACTTAGGTTTTCCTGACTCCAGGCCCAATGTTCTATCTATTTTGCCATCTAGCTGTCTTAATGTCAATATATATTGTAAATCTCCCGTCTGTATAGCTCCATGGACAAAAGGGTTCTATATTGGTTTTTAAAATTAAAAAAAAAAAATTGGGGGCAGCTAGGTGGTGCAGTGGATAGAGCTTTGGCCTTGGAGTCAGGAGGACCTGAGCTCAAATCTGACCTCAGACACTTGACACTTACTAGCTGTGTGACCCTGGGCAAGTCACTTAACCCCAATTGCCTCACCAAAAAAAAAAAATTTTTTTTAAAAACTGATGTGAATAATGCTATCAATTTTGGTTATTTCACTCACAACCCAAATAAAAATACCTAGAAATTTCATTGTTTTTGATCAAATTGTCAATTTCTGGCCATTTGTAGCAGAAAGAACCTAGGTTTTTACTTCATTTATCCAAAGGTATAAAATGCTTGGTCCAATGAATTTTTTTTTTTATTGCTTAACTAGTTATTCAAGATATTTAGTTTTTGTTCTCATTTTCATCTGAGAGCAGTCTTCTCAATCCTAGAAATGGGTTTCCAATGGGCAAAACTCTTTCCAACACGTAGGCCTTTCCTATAGTGTTGCTTTGAAGCATACCTTTGAGGGCCTCTAAATAAAATCTGCTTTGGTTTTCCCTTCTGCACTCAAGTTATGTCAAAGTCGGAAGACTGTCTTTAGTCTCAAGGTTGTTTTCTGGGCATGTTAGATGAAGAATGCTACAAAAGCAGGTTCTTTCTTATTAGCTAATGAATTACCTATCAAAATGAAACCTGAGTCTTTTGGCATTTATGTACAACTTCAAGGGCTTCATTAACCTATTTAGCCAAAAATCTGATAGAATTTCCATTTAAACCATTTTTGGTTTTTCTTGCTTCAAAAGTTTACCTACTTTGTAATCTAAAAGTCATTGGGAACATTTAGGAAAACTAATCAATTATTTGTCAGTAATTAATCTTATAACCAACTTTCAAATTTCAAATTATTCTGGTTATATACACACCCCCTTTGTTTCATTTTTGATCACTAGTTCTAAATTCTGCATTTAATTTTAAAAGTCTTACCTCCCACAATTTTTCCTGGCTGTTCAGTATTATTTTCCTCATTGCTATTTACCAGTTTAGTTACTTATGATATTCAAGTTATATGCACATTATCTTGAGCACTTTTAAATAAAGGCAATATTAAAACAAAAGTATATTTTATCAGTAGAATGTAACCTCCTTGGTGACAGCTAACTTTGGTTATCTTTGTAGCATGTAGCATATCCCAGTTCCTTGCACATAATAAAGACTTGATGGCTATATACTTACACTTTTCGATCATTAAGAAGCATTCCATTCATTTTTTCAATAGCTCTTTCAGCAGCTTCTTGTGTCTCAAAGTGTACAAATCCATAGCCCTTTGACCCATTTTCATCACATACCACCTAAAAAATTATCATGTTACTAAAGTTATTATTTGCTTAGTAGTTTCTTAACATTATATTCTTATCTCTTGCAATTTACCTCATCTAAACACAACTAAACACTACAAACTAATATATTCATTAACTGGAGTTTCAACTTACCTTACAAGAAAGGATGTTTCCAAAAGCAGAAAATGTATCATACAATGCTTTATTATCAATGGATTTATCCAAATTTTTGATGAATATATTGCCCACACCACTTTTACGCAGTGATGGATCACGTTGAGACCACATGATACGCACTGGCTTGCCCTTAATGACATCAAAATTCATTGTATCTAATGCCCGTTCAGCTGTGGAGATAAAGAAAATAATCAAATTATCTACATGTAAGTGCTTTCAAGATTTTGTATTCTGAGGGAAAAAAATGCCCATAACACCTTAATAATGATCTCAGATCAATGCTCCTTCCATGTAACTTTTGTGAATACTGGGCAAGGAAGAAACTGCCAATACTTTAATCTGTTCAAAGTATGATAAATGAAACATCAGAAATGGTTTCCCATGAACAAAAGATGATAATACAGCAGAATTTTTAAGTTAACTGACATTATCTTCTTTAAAGATCCAAGGCATTCTTCTACCAAATAGCCACTATTTCCCCTAATTTTTCCAAAGTTATATAAGATAATTTATGGTAATTCTTATATTCCACAACCTCCTTCCCTCAATGTAAATACTCTTTTATGGTATACTCTGCACATCACTTGGCCCAAATCCTTACTAAACAGAAAGAATTTATATTTTAATAATTTTGGTTACAAGTTGAAGTTTGATTTAGCAATGATAGGCTCTATAAGGCATCTCAAGATGTCAGGAAAATCTAGCCCTTGGGTCAAAGGACAACTATTTCCTAAGTAGTAGTACCTTTTCCCAAAATTTAAGTAAGAAAACCACTTTCATGATGCCCCAGGCACTTTTCTACAAATGACAGTTCCAGTTCCTACATTTTGGAAATCAGCTAGCCAGCCTATTATCAATTGACTACTCATACTCAGTTTCTCCTGGTTTAGCTGACTTTGCTTGAACTTCTTTTGAATGAGTCACCACTTCCTACTGAAGCAAGCTGGTGACTTTCAAAGATTAGTATATAAGCCCATCCTGTCAGGCAGTGTGTAAGCAAAAGTCAGCTCTGAATGATATCTGCTTAAAATTTTTGACCCTAAAGCCCACAAATTACAGAACTACAATCCCACAGGAGAAATGCTTTCTGCTTTCTGTTGATTGGTTGCTGCACTGCTCTTTAACTACTAGAAAGGACTAGTAATGTAAACAGAACCCTGTATCCATGGCAACCTACAGTTCTACTTTTCCAAGCACTGAGTAATTTTTATTTCTTTAAAACTTTACAGTCCCAGCTCCAGATCTATGTATGAGCCAAAGAATCACCTCCAACTTGCCATTTTCTGTTTACTAGTGATGACCACATTATTGTAACTCATTTTATCAATTACCTGTCAAAAAGTAAACAAAAGTCATTTAAATAAGAGTCAGTTAAATAATATATATTTTGGGGAAAACCATTTGATACCATTTACAATTAGTCTAATGGATTTTAGTCCACAACTAAAATTCTATTTTCAAAGGAATGTACATCTAGAAAACAAAAAGTTTAAAGCCTTCACGTTTCAGAATGATTATAAATTCTCCTTTACAGCATATAAAAGCTGTAAATATGCCATTAAATAAAATTAATCTAATTTTGAAAAAGGTGATTCAAATGCCAGGCCATTTCTGTCACTTTAACAAGCCACAAATTTGATTAACTTGGCTGAACTTTAGAGTTGAATTCATAATACTTTTAAAAATGTCAAAATTCTAGTAATCATGAATCCCGACTATTGATACAATGTTTCACAATGTCGATTACAGATGAATACCCTGTTAGTGATTTCACATCAAAATAAAATTCCTTATACTCTGAAGATAATGGTACTAAGCAATGGTGAAACTTTGTAACATAGAAGAAAAGAAGAAACCTCAAAGTCCTATCATCAGGTGAAACATAAGAGAGAAAATACTGAGCGAATTTCTCAATAGCTTGAAGCCAACCAAATTCAAGTTAGTTATACTGTTTCGAATTTTGCCATTTACAAAGATAGACAGCTCCTCTTCAGAGGCCAAATTGGGGGGAGGGGGAAGGGGTTCCACCCAGAGGCAGTCCCCTTCCTCAACCTGCCCCACCCCTACAAACTACCCCTCACCCAAACACTTTCCAATAGGCTTTATATTCTGAACTTTATTTCAAGGCCCAGAGGTCTCCCCTCGGAGGATTTCAGCAGACACAGGCCTCGGGCCTATGGGTTAGAGTTCAACACGTGGTATTCGTGGGCACCTGATTTCTGTCACGAACGTCTTCCCCTGCTTCCTCAAAGCTGGAGGCCCCCAGTATACCTGAGGAGTCACATCACTGGCAGCCGTGGAATGGGCCGGCGCCCAACGCCCCAAACCAGCAAATCCCACGCCTTGGAGAGGGAGGGCTTGGGAAATACTGGATCCCAACCCCCAAACCTACGCGTCATCAAAGTTTGGAAGTGGCTTTGCGGCCGAGAAAATGGTCGCAAAGGAGGAAGTGCTCGGGGCGGGGGGCGTGTGGGTGCCGCGTGTGTGTGAACATGGCTCCAGGGACAGCCCAGCCCGGACGCGTCCTTTACCCCAACTTGGACCCCAACCCTTAGCCCGCCCGCGATTCTTCTCCCACCCCTTAAGAGCTTCCCTCCCAAACTGTCCCCTCGGACCCACCCCCATCCGGTCCTCGGCCAGCTCCCTCGTGGCCTCTCCGCCCCCGATCCCTTCCCTCCCGGCCCCACTCTCACCGTCCGCCGGCTGCTGGAAATTGACATAGGCGTAGCCCAGGGAGCGGCGGGTGATCATGTCCCTGCAGACCCGGATGGAGAGGATGGGCCCGGCCGGGCTGAACTTCTCGTAGAGCATCGCCTCGGTCACATCGGGGTGCAGATCCCCCACGTAGAGCGAGGCCATAGGATAGCTGGGGGCACTGGGGTTCATCTCGGCGCCGCCGCCCGAAGGGCCACAAGCCGCGAACTTTCCGTGGGAAAGGTAGGGGAGTGTGGGGGGCCGGAGTCCGGAGTCGAGGGGCTGGGGGGAGGGGAAAGGGCAAGCGCAAAGGGACAAAAATCAACCAGAATCGAAAACTACTCAACGGCCACGGAACGGGTACGATCCGCCGCCGGCTACCGGTGCTGCTTGCTCAGGGGTGGCTCGGGAGGTGGCTGTGGTCCTGGCGGCGGGGAAGGCCTGTCTCTTCGTTCCCTCTCGGAGCTGCTGCGGGGCCGCGGGCGGCGGGTCGGTCTCGGCTGCTTCACCGGGTTATTTTATAAAACAGGAAAAAAAATAAAAGTCTCCGGCGGGGGAGACGCGGATTTTTTATGATTTTTTTTGTGGGTTTTTTAAAAGATTTTTTTGTATTTTTTTGTATTTTTTTAATAATAAATGTGTGTTCCGGGGCCGGAGCACACACTCCGCACTCACAGCACTAACCGCCGGGGAGAAGGGGACGCACCGCCTCCCGCACCCTCTACTTATACCCGGCGTCGTACTCGCCCCGCCCCCGCGCGTCTGACGCCGGCGCCCGGCGCGAGCGTCAGTCCAGAAGAAGGGGGAGAATGAGGAGGAAGATGAAGGGGAGGAGGGGAGAGAAAAAGAAGAGGAGGAGGAAAGAGCAGAAAGGAGAGGGAGAGGCGGTGGCGGCGGCTGCGGGTGTAGGGAGGGGTAGGGTGGAGAGGACAAGGGGTGGAGCCGCCGCGCATGCGTCAGAGGATGGGGCGGAGCGAGCGTTAATGCAGGGCTGGGGGAGGGGCGACTCCCTCGCAGAGGAGGTCCCCGACCCACCCTCCAGTAGGGGAAGCGTTAACCCGTCATAGCGGCGGTGGGCGGCGCGCGGCAGCTTCCTAGTTCCCTCGGTCTAACCACCCCCACGTGCTCTGGCCTCTAGAGCCTCCCCCTCCCCCCTTCCCCGCCCTCGGGTGCACCCCACCCAAGGACCCCCCCCCCGTCAACTCCCGGCCCGCACCTCCCCCAGCGTGGAGGGCACCCAGAGACCAACCCCCCAGCCCTGACATATGCATGGGACTGAGCAGCGAGCAGCTCTCGGTTACCCCAGGCCGGCCAGACTACGAGTCCCAGCCTGCAGCGCTTCCCCGCTCTGACGACCCCAGGAGGCGGCGCGGCGCGGCGCCGGCCGGGATCCGTAGTCCAACGGCCACATCCCCCGCCCTCCCCTAGGCGGGCGGACTGCGAACGCCCGGGGCGTGGGCTAGCTGTCTGCTGCTTCGGGCCGGGCGGAGCTCGCGTTCCCTCCTTTGGGGCTCGGGGATCCCTGACTCACCGCACCCCCACCCCCACCGCCACCTCCCGCGTCCGGACTTCCGTCTTCGGTTAAACGGTCGCTGCCGCTTGCCGCCCTGATGGGCAGCCCCTTTCCACGGGGGCTCGGGATGGGGCGGGGGATGCGTGACAGCCAGCACGTGCCCATCCTGGGCTCGTTAAAGGTTACGTTCCTGAGTGATAAACTGAGCCTTCAGGACCCCCTGTTTCCTTTTCTTCATCTCCCAGTCGGGGATGGTAGCCTGGCTTCCCACACAGCCACCAGAAACTTGCTATTAGTCAGATGGCTCTATTTGGGGATTTTGCAAATCAGGCTTTTTTTTTTTTTTTTTGCTTATATGGATTTAACATTCTATGCTAGAGGTTGCTTCCTCCTAAGGCAGGAATCCCTAACTTTTTTTGTTTTTTAATTTGGGGAAGGGGGCGGCAGAAGAGGGGTCATGAACCCCTTTGGCAGTCTGAAACCTCTAGACCTCTTCTTAGAATAATGTTTTTAAATACAGAAAAATAAAACATGGGAAGCTAATTGTATTGACCTACAGTTTAAACATTTTAAAAAAAATTTTGTGGATCGGAAGTTTAATCCCCTCTGCCCCAGGTCCTGAGGATCAGCTGTTACCTTACTGTGCCACTTGGCATACTTTTTCAGTTCCGTTCAGCCCACGTGTAAGTGCCTTCTGTGTATGAGCAAGGCGCTGTGCTGGCTTCTTGATTTTCTATTCCTAATAAGGTATATGTACACGTTTTTCACAGAGTGTTTTAAAGACCTGGAACATATGAAAAGTGAATGGCGTTTTCCCTGTCCAACCCCAGGAACTCTGGCTATAAAGAACTGTCACTTAGGAAAAACGGAAATGCCATATGGTAAAGCTTTAAAAATAATTTCTATAAATTCCATTAAGGCTTTACCTTAAGCAGTGCTAAAGATCAAATACTGGCAGACTAATTACAGTAATGACGTCGTTAGTACAAGGGTACGGGTCCTTATAATGCAAAATAAATAAGCCCACAAAACCAATAACAAAAAAAACAAACTAATAAGCCCCTCAACTGCAAACTCCATCAGGGAAAAAGAGTTCTTTTTGCTTTCCTGAAGCAAACTACATGCTATCACCCACTTAAAAGCTAGTTCAGGGTTTCTCCTGTGAGTTTCACAGCCGGTTCACTTTCATTTTGAGGTAGGAATAAAATAGCTTTTGGGGGACGAAACTGTTACAATAACTTGAATATTGGTGGTTAATTGCTAAAAGGCAAGGGAACTTTATAATTGAACAGTTGAAAGAGTACTCGATTTGAAGTGAGAGAACCAGGTCTCCTCAATTCAGTCTCTTATTTGAGTAACCTTTAACTTTCTCTGTGCATCAATTTCCTCATCTTTATAAATAGGATGTTCAGCTAAATGATCTCTGACATCCTCTTCAGAGCTAAACTTATGATCTTGTGCTTGATTGTTGGTTTATTTGGCATTTCCTGTAAATGTTTATAATAGTAAATAAAATTGACAGTTGATTTATGTACTTCATTAAGCAAACAGTGGGGCATAACTTATGTTTCTGTTTTGAAAGAAACATAACTATTATGAAATGATGAAATTGAATTTGTAAAGCTCTTTACAACTTACAAGGCACTTTCTTTATAACAATCTTTTGAGACAGTTATTGGAAATTACTGTGCAGTTTTTATAGGTAAAAAGGAGGCTCAGAAAAGTTGCCTACAGTTACCCTTTAAATGAGAATAGACTGGGAACCTAGGACTTCGGACTCTTCAATGCTATGTTCTTTCCCATGTATGATGGCTATCATTAGACTTTTGTATGGAAATCAGTATCATCAATATATTTTTAAAAAGCCTGATGAGCAGAAAATATATGAGGTGACATAGGGAACTACCCAAAAAACTCAGACTCATTCCCTGCCCTCAAGTAGTTTATTATAGGTCCCTATGTTTTATAATTTTGAGATTAATAAATACAGTATTTCCATCATAGCCATAAAAATAAGGCAAAAGTTTGCTCAAATTCTTCTTTTGTTGAACCAAAAGGAAAAAAAAACCCAGTAGAAACCAAAGACAAAAAAGAAATTAAATTGTGACCCAGTTATAATTTTGTATTGGGTTATGATATTTATTATTAAAATAAAAATGTTTCAAATTCATAATTCTTAGTTTAAAAGAGAAAACACTTTATTTTGTGACTCTACTTAAGGATTGTAATTTCATCAATAAGGATCACCCTCCAGTTTAGTAGACTTTAGACTGAACTATAGACTGTCTTGTAGCATTGTTGTGTCGGAAAATTTCATTACCCTGTGTCCAAGCTGGTTCAAACCCCTTTGAATTTAGTTTAGACTGGTTCTTGGATGACAGATGTAATAGTCTGTCTTCTTTCCATTCTTGAAGCCTTTCCCAGCTTGGTAAGACCAATTTCTGAAATAATGTTTAAGACGCTAGAATTTCCCCTACTCTTCAAGGAAGCATTAGAGAACTTTAGTGTTAATATTCTTACTAATTTATTAAGAATGAATATTTTAGAAGCCTTACAGAACTAATTTAATGACAGATATAATTGGTGTGGTTAGTCCCTAATAGAACTTATTTTTTACAATCTGATAAAGATGATTGGCATAAAGGAAAGTAATTCAACCATTTGTCTGCACCTCTTTTCATTCTCTGTATTCTTTTCCTTTTCCCATCAACTTCTTTTTTGGCCTCTTTTTCCTTTTCAGTTCCCTCTTTAAAAAATCAAAGTGCTGTCTATGTTTATCTGGTTTGGCTATATTTATCTAATTTTAGATTGCAAGCTGTGGGACAGAATAATTTCTCTATGTGTGTACAGCATCACCCTGTGGGTGCTTAAAAATGTATAATGACATCATTACCATTCAGTTTTCAGCTCAATGAATAGACTGCAGAGTTTTCTAGAGAACTTTCATCATTTAAGCTTTCTTAGATTTTTATAGATAATTTTCAGGCCAGTGGTATTTAGAAGACACCAAAAATACTCCGTAAGATTTCATGTAATATAGAAGACATGATAGTTGACTGCTTTAATGATGTCTTCAGCTAACTGTGAAAGGCCCACTTTATGTGACTAAGAAAAGATCTCAGGAGAGCTGATCCATTGGAAAGGGATACTTTAAACATATTCCATCTAGTAATGAAATAATAATAACGAGTGATGTGGGATGCTTTAAGTTTACTGTATTTTCTTCATTTGATAGCCGGAAGGACATTCTTTCTGATGAGTAGCATCATAAATATAAAACTAGAAAGGACCTTAAAAGGATTTATATCAACCCCTTCATTTTACAGATCAGGAAACCAAAACTTGGAAACCCTGCTTCTCTAACTTTAAATCCAACAGTCTTTCCATGGCACCAAGCTTCCCTCAGAATGATTGATAAATGGATGAATAAGTATTTATTAAGTACTCACTAGCTGCCAAGAATCAATCAATTGGTTGATTGAATGAAGAATAAGCACTAATTAGATGCTAAGTGCTAAGAATACAAGTACAAAGAGAGTTTCAGCCCTTAAGGAGCCTACATCCTAATAGTATTTCTGGAAACCACACTAGGGGCCAGGGCAAGTATTTCAGTTTAGAAAATTACAGGGAGAGTAGTGAAGCCATAGAAAAGTACAATGACTAGCCTTTCTAGGAATAATTGTGTAAGTGATCTGTCAGTCAGGCAAGGAGCATTTATTAAGCTCCTACTATGTGCCAGGCACTGTGCTAAAGAAGGCAAAAAAGATAATTCCTGATCTCAAGGAACTCACAGTCTAGCCTATTGGAGAAGACAGCAGGCAAACATCCATATACAAACAAGTTGCACACAGGCTAAATTAGAAGGAAGTTAACAAGGAAGACATTAGAATGAAGGAGGTTGGGGAAAGGCTTCTTGCAGAAAATGAAACTTAATCTGAGATTGAAGGAAGCCAGAGAAGCCAGAAGGCAGAAATATGGAAGGAGAGAATTCCAGGCATGGGGGACATCCAGTGAGAAGGCATGGAGTCAGAGATGGAATGTCTAGTGTGAGGAAAAGCAGAGAGGCCAGTGTCCCGGGGTCACAGAGTTGGGATGTGGGATGGGGTGTAGAGAGGGCAAGGTGTAAGAAGTCTGTATAGATAGGAAGGAGGAAGGGACGAGGTTATGGAGGGCTTAAAATGCCAAACATGGCTTATATTTATTTCTGGAGGCAATGGGGAATCATTGGAGTTGATTGAATATATGGGGGAATGGTATGTATGGACATGGTCATACTTGAGCTTTAGGAAAATCAATTTGACAGCTACATGGAGGAGAGGCTGAAAGCAAGGAGGCAGCTAGGTGATGAAGTGGATAGAGAATTGGGCATGCGGTCAGGAAGATCAGAGTTCTCTTTACCTCAGTTTCCATGAGGATAATAATAGCACTTACCTCCGAAGGTTATGCTGAGGATCAAATGAGATAATATTTGTAAAGCACTTAGTACAGTGTCTGGTGCCTAACTAATGCTTATTCTCTTCACTTCCCCAGGGAGACCAACCAGCAAGCTATCACTGTACTTCAGTCCTGAGATGATGAGGGCCTGCAAAAAGCTGATGGCAGTGTCAGAGGAGAAAAGGGAGCAGATACAGTAGATGTTATATGAAGGTAGAAATGTCCTCTTATCCAGGCCTTAAATGTGGACTAGGATTTATCCCCTGCTACTGTTTAAGCCAAGATAGTAAATCTGTCATCTAAGGACTGATGTGACCTTAGACGAGTCACTTGTAAAATGAGTTCTAAAGCTCTGTTAAGGTCTGTAATATTGGGGAAGCTATTCTCTCTTATCTGAGGACCAACTTTTCTAAATTTGGAGAGGCATAGAAGGTTGGGCCTCTGGTAATTAATTTTTATCATCCACAGCAGGCAGTGGTATAGTGGACTGACCTTTCTTAAAATCCTGTCTCTACCATGTGTGTATTTGTGTGACTTTGTTAAATCAGTCCACCTCATTTTCTGTCATCTGAAAACTGAGGGATTGTACTAGTCTCTAAGATTCCTTTTAATTCTAAAACTATGACTTTATGAGTTCAGGAAACCATTTCCTAAGGCACAGAGGAGCTAATTGGTAGAAGGTTTATTCTCACTGATGAAATCAAACTGTTTCATTAGGCTCTGTTCTTGCCCTATGTTTTGTGAAGGAAAGGGCTGCTGTCATTTTTTGATGCAGTTAAGATGGTGTTCATTTATCCATAGTTCCAAGACCTAGGTAAAATGTTAACTTATTCATGAAGACTTCCTTCATCCCCCAGCTGAAAGTTTTTTCTTATTTATCTGATTTCATAGAATTTTATATTCTTCTGTGCAGTCATTGTATTCTAATTTGTATCATATTTATCTTGTAACCCTCCACTAAGGTCCTATTTCTGGTTATTCATTGTGGAAGGAATATTTATACTGATGAGATCAGAAATCTTCAGAAATTATTAGTAATAGTAATTTGTGTATGTTCTATTTTCTGTACTAGAATATAAGCTTCTTGGAGACAGGAACAATTTGTTGTTTGTCTTCGCATCTAGCCCAACCTTCTGCACGTTGTGGTATACCTAGTAAGTATGTAATAATAAAAGTTTAATTAATTAATAAATAAATGCCTCATAGAATATTTGTACCTTGTAGTGATGATCACAGTTCACTGTGGTAATCAGGATCTGAGGAAACAAGTCACATTAACCGAATTCATAAAAAGATATTTTATTTATTTATTTTTTAGAGGGGGAATGTATCTGGCAAGATTACCATTATCAGGAAATCATTCATAGCCCTGTCTTCTATACCAAATTACATTAATATGTACTTTATTGAGAACAGAATTAGAACAAAGAGGATTAGAGATTTTTAAGGGCTACCAATCAACAATAAATCAATCAATAAGCATTTATTTAGCTCTGTGTCTCTAACAACATGCTAAATTTAGGGGATACAAAGGAAGGCACAAACAGTCCCTGCCCTCAAGGAGCTTACATTCTATTGGGGGAGACAATATGTAAATAACAAGATGCACATAAGATTTAAAAATAATAGCTAATAACATCTCTAGTCTTTCTGTATTTCTATAAAGTTGTGGCTATGGGGTAAATGGCCCTTCTCCACTCTAGGGCTATTTCTTGTCTAGACAACTAATATTATTAGAGTCAGAGTACCCACTATTTTGCTCCATGCTGGACATATTGACAAAAATCTTATGTTCTGGTTCTTCTTTTTCTAGAGTTAGACCCAAAGTAGACCATAATCCTTTTGTTTTCTGTATATGCTTTGTTCCTGTATCCAGTGTAGGTTGTAAATTTATCTTAGAACTCCTTTCATCAGCATGAGGAACTCCTGGATGTCACTACTCTCCATTCAGATCAGCACTCCTCTCACTTAGTGTTAAGTTGAATGGGACATTGAAAAGTTAAGTGACTCGCCCCATAGTAAGCATCTAAAAGATATTTGCTGCTCTTCCTCCTTCCTTCCTGGTAACACTTGTAAGAGATAGAACTCAGGTATTCCAATCTCCAATGTTAGCCCTCCATCCATTAGACTCTTTTGTTATATTACAATTAATGAGGCTATAATCTAATTGCATTGCCATTTTTATAAAATGTAGCAATAGATTTTTATTAATAACTTTTGTTTTTCCATGACTTAGGTTTTCTCATTTTCTTCTCTCCCTCTCCCAGAGAGCAAACCCCTGATAACAAAGAATTAAAAGGAAAAAAGAAAAGGAAAAAAATGAGCAAAACTGATTAACACATCCAAAAAAATCTGAAATGATACGTAATGTTCTACAGCCATGTATCCACCACCTCTGCAAGGGAGGGGAAATGAGGGAGAAGGGATGTATCTTGTCAGTATCATTTTACTAGGGCCAAGCTTGTCTTTTATACTTTTGCAACTTTCAGTTTCAGTTGTTTTGTGGTTGTTGTTCTTTCCATTTACATTGTTGCAGTTATTGTGTATATTGTTTTTACTGGCTCTGCTTACCTGTTATCAGTTCATAAAAGTCTTTCCATGCTTCTCTGTATTCACCATGTTTATCAGTTCTTAAATAATAGGTAACATTTATATAGTGCTTGCCATGTGCCAGGCACTGTGCTAAGCACACTTTATGATTATGCATTATGATCTCATCACTATTCCATTACCTTCATGCACCATAATTTGTTAAGCCATTCTATTCTCCAAGTGATAGACATCTACTTTGTTTCCAATTCTTTCTTGCTTCCAGAAGTACTGCTATTAAGTATTGAAGTATATATGGATGCTTTCTTCTTGCAGTGGCTAGGTATATGCCTAGCAATGGAATTTCTGGGTCAAAAGATTTCAATCGCTTTATCTGAATAATTCCAAATTACTTTCCAGAATGGTTGTATCAGGTTATAGCTCCACCAACAATGTATCTTTTTAAACTTTTTTTTGTACATTTTGTACATTTTAAAGCATTATACAATTTTCTCATTTTCTGACCTATAAAGGTAAATGGAAATTTTAAAAAATCTACATTCATCCAAAATGCAACAATTATACATATGACAAATAATATATAAAATATAATTAACATATCTTAAAAGTTCTGGAGGTAATCTGACTCATTTAGTAAGCAATTATTTTTGTTCTGAAAACAAATTTCTCTTTACCTCAACTTCCATGTTGGAAGCTGGGGAGATTTTTTTTTTAAATGGAAGAAAGGAGGTTATGATTCACACCTATCCAGCATGAACATCACTTGAACCCAAACTCTTAAGTTATTTTGCAGCCTGTCTTTGATAGGTGAGGATCCTCATTTCAGTCTGTCAAAAACTGAAATGTCAGATTTATGCTCTTCTGTGCCTAGAAAATCTTATGTGCTCTTTATTTTTTTTGAAGTTAAAAACAAGTGGTTATTAAAATCCTATAACTTCCCAAGTAGACAACCACCTTATATCTACATATTACTACTATCCTTATGTCTACTTAATATTCTCTGCAAATAAATGCCTTTTAACTGAGATTATGGCTCCTATGCCTCAGGGATAAAGTTGAGGAATTTGAAAGTTGTGCTGGTCTTTCCACAACCTCTCCAACATTGACTATTTCTGTCTTTTGTCATCTTTGCCAGTTTGCTGGGTATGAAGTGAAACCTCAGGGTTGTTTTGATTTTATAATTCTTTTAGTATTAGTGATTTTGAGTATTTTTTCATATTAATAGTTTGCAATATTTTTTGAGAACTTTTTGTTCCTAGCCTTTGACCAATTCTTTTTTGGGGAATAAGCAATGCTGTCTTCTTGATAAAATTTAGGAACCACAATATAGAGAGTGACTTCAGCATTTAACGAATACTATAACATTATAGAATTTAGAGATGGGAAGTCCATTCATCCAATCCCTTTATTGTACAAATAAGGAAATTATGGCCTAGAGAAATTAAATGACTTGTCCTAGATCACAAATGTAGTAAGTAGTAGCTCCAAATGACAGTCTAGTATCCAGTTAAGCACTAGATTTGGAAGGTAGAGGGGCTGCTCAGGTTTAAATCCTAGCTCTGCCACTTAGTACCTATTTGATCTTAAGTAAGCCACTTAACCTCAGTTTCCTCATGCTATGATTTCCAGTCTTCTGACTCAAAACCTAGTGCTCTTTCCACAATTCTTGAATTGTCTCCCATGTTCCTGAAAAACTACCTAAGGGCTTCTGAGGCTCCATGTATTTAGGTAAGGTTCACTGAAGGATTTTTCTTTTTAAGTCTGGATCTATGATTTCATTGGCTTGGAGGACTTCACAGAGCTATTCAACAGAATTTTGTCTTATGATCAAATGAATAAGCAAATGACTAAAAAGAAGTGCCTTAACACTCACATAACATACTTTGTAAAGCAAAAGGAATGGAAAAATGTGACAACAGAGGCCACAAGGAGCAAGTGTCATGTGCAAAAGAATGAAGACAGGAAAAATTCCCATTATGATATTACAGTTATCCCTTCCACATTTCGACTTTCCCTATTGCAGTTTCAATATATCGAGGGTCAGCATAAGAAATTAAATGAGAATTTTTTGGGAGTTTTGTGGAAGCCACAGATGACATGGGAAGGCTAACAGACAACACAGAAAAAATTTAGAAACTCAGGAATGTATAAAATATATGTATAGTATTATATAATATTAACCCAAACTTTACAATAAGGTACTATAAACACCCCATAAAAGAGAAAGAAAAAATTCAGACTTCTTTTCTGGTGTGAAGGGAGGGTCAAATAATTTTACACAGATTGTCCAGATCCACAGGGGTGCCATGCCCCTAATCCCCAGGATGCAGAAGGGATAACTGTAGTTCTGGTGGGTTAGCCAGGAAAAATTAGCATTGTAGCAAAATATAAGGTTCATCTATGGCAGTAATGAGAAATGAGGTTTGTAAGATGTAGAAGAAGGTTTGGAGATGAAGAGCCTTGAATGTCAATCTGAAGAGTTTGGATTTCATTTTCCAAGAGTCAGCATAAATTTTTGAGCAGAGTGTGAAATGATGAAAATGTTTGATAACATTTTTAGCAACTGTGTATAGGAGAGACCCAGGGAGATTTGAGGCAAAGAGAACCACTAGGGAGCTGTTGTATCGGTTTAGGTGTGAGGTAATGGCAATTAATTAATCAATAAGCCCTTTATTAAGCAGTTATAATGTGCCAGACACTGCCTGGTACAAGGAATATATAGCAAAAATAAAACAGTCCTTCCTTGCCCTCAAAGAGCTTACATTCTAGTATGTATGGAGATAGACTAATATGTCTACTGTGGAAATGACAATCAATCAATCAATATGCATTTATTAAGTGCCTACTATGTGCCAGGCACTAGTCTAAGCACTAGAGATATAAAAAGCAAAAGACAGTCCCTTTCTTCAAGGAGCTTACAATCTAATGAGAGACACAGTGTGCAAACAAATAGATACAAAGCAAGTTACATACAGGATGTGCAGGAAATTATTAACAGAGGGAACGCACTAGAATTAAGAAGGATTGGGGAAGGATTCCTGTAGAAAATGGGATTTTAGGGACAGCTAGATGGCCCAGTGGATAGAGCAGCAGCCCTGGAATCAGGAAGACCTGAGTTCAAATATGACCTCAGACACTTGACACTTACTAGCTGTGTGACCCTGGGCAAATCACTTCACTCCATTTCCTTGCCCCCCAAAAAAGAAACTGGGATTTTAGTTGGGATTTAAAGGAAGCCAGGGAGGGCAGTAGTTGGAGCAGAGGAGGAAGAGCATTCCAGGCATGATAGGGGACAGCCAGAGAAAATGCCCAGAGGTAAGAGATGTTTTATTTGTAGAACAGCAAGGAGATCAGCATCACTGGATCATAAAGTATTGGAGTAAGGTCTAAGAGGACTGGGAAGGTAGGAGGAGGCTAAGTTATGAAAGGATTTGAATGCCAAATAGAGAATTTTATATTTGCTCCTGGAGGTAACAGGAAGCCACTGGATTTTATTAAGTAGGGGGATGACATGAAAGGACCTATGGTTTTAGGAAAATTACTTTAGTGGCTGAATGGAGGATAGATTAGAACAGGAAGAGACTTGAGGCAGGCAGACCCAAAGTTAGCAAAATTTTGTAGAAGAATCATCAGGACCTAGTTTTAATCTATGGGGGCAAAGGAAGAGATAAGTAAAAAAATACTTATGATGTTTCTATCCTGTGGTTCTGTAGGTAGCTGGGGATTAATTGGATCATGTCATATGTTTGGGGGAGGAGTGAATAGATTATTAGCTAAAAGTTCAAGTGTCATCCTGTTAGGACATCAAGTTGGATCTAGATTCATCCCTTTCCCACCCCTCTAATTGAGTGTTCTTTAAACTTTTACAGCCTACTCACAAAGCTTCAAATGATCTTTCTTCAGTTTTTTTTTCTCATTTAGACATTTCATTACTCATAAAAGCTTATTGTCAGTTTATAAATTTGGAGTTGCCATCCTCCACTTCCTTTTATGAACCAGTTTTTTAATGCGTTAACACTTGGTCCAGAATTGATCCCCACAATTGACCACACTGTTTACACTTTTCCATAGTCTAGATTAGGACCAAAAAAATGACATAATTGGACAAAGACTAGAGGGAACTCCCTTTACCAATGCTGGTTAATGCCTTCTCTGTAACTCAGTCTCAGAGAGTTGTCAGTAGTATTGAGAAGTAAAGTGCTTGCCCAGGATCACACAGCTGGTGTGCTTTACGGGCAGGACTTGGATGCAAGTTTCCTTGGTTTATGAGGCTAGCTTTCAGTTGATTATGTTGTGTACCCTTGTACTATAGAACTGAGTCTGATAAAAAGTCTGGTGCTCTTTTGGAGGCCTTCAGTTGTTTAGCATCATGATGCAACTTCTGCTCACTCCCCTCATGAAACAAGTGCAGACTTTCTTTATTCAGGTAGGATAATCCCTAGGCAATTTTAGAATTTGGGTAAATTTTATCTGTTGAAATTTCCCACCTCTCTCTTTAATCCAATTCAACAACATCTATTAAGTCCCTACAAGGTGCCAGGCACAAAACAAAAAAAAACGAGGCGCTTACATTCTACTCGGGAATTATAACCTATAAGTGTAGTCTGAGGAAGATTGAGGAGAGACCACTCACAACTAGGGGGAAAGGAAGGAGGAGGACTCAGGAAAGACTCCCTGGGCAAGATAGCCCTGTACTGAGCCTTGATGGAAGACGAAGATTCTGAGAGGCAGAGGTGGGGAGGGGGTGCACCCCGAGAATGAGGGAGAGGTTGTGAAAATACATGGAGGTGAGGGATGAATCATCGAGTTTGAGGAACTCAGTGAGGTAGCCCAGTGTTGCTAGAATGTAATCAATTCATGAAGGGGAATAATAGGAAATAAGGCTCCACATGCAAGTGTGAAGCAGATTGTAGAGTACGCTAAATTCTGTCTTTCCTCCGTTTTCGGACGTCAAGTGATCTCTGGCTGTTTTGGCAATGCTGAACTCCTCATTCGGGGGCCGGTGAGGGGAGACGGGGACGGTGGCAGCTGGAGTCAGCTCTCTAGAGCCAATTGTTAAATTTCCGGTGTAAGCATTTACATCGTGGAAATCGGCAAATGCTGCAAATCAGCATGTGATTTATTGTTTTGTTGTCTAGACTTAAGGAAGTGATGGAGAAAATGTTAATAAAATATGAAACTGAGATGTTAAGCTTAAAAATGTGTTGTGTGTACATTTTTCCCCACAGAGAGCTGGATGGTGAACATTTACCAGTATCCCTCTGCCCCCATTGCAGTTTCTAACCCAGGAAGGCCTGGATTAAGTAGGTGGGTCTTCCATTCTGAGACCTTAACCTTAATCTTCTATTCAACATTTACCTTTTTGGCATCCCATTCTTGCTGGGGATGTGCTTTCTACTAATACAGAAATAATAAGAGTTGACATTTATAAGATATTATGTATATAATCTCTTAAGGTTTGCAAGATGCTTTCATAACAATACTGAGTGTGTTTGTCTCATGACAATCCTTTAGAATAGGTATGTATTATTCTCATTTTATAGATGAAGAAGCTGAGGCTTAGAGACGTGAGTGACTTGCTCATAGTCACACAACTAGTGTGAGTCAGGATCTGAAACCAGGTGTTAGCTGACAGACAGACTGAATTTAAAAGATTTATTAAGCATCTACTGTGAGCAATTACTGTACTAAGTGTTGGGGATACAAATACAAGTAAACAAGACAGTCCCTGCCCTCAGAAAACTTACATGCTAATAAAGGAAGACAACTCATAGAGGAGCGCTTGAATTGGAAAGGAGAGAAAGGGGCAAGTACATATATGGCAGCTTATGTGGTTTGGACATAGTCAGGAAGTGGTGTGGTAGCTCAGTTTCAGATAATTTAAGGTGAAAGCTTAATGTGTTATGTTCCTGGCAGCAGGGCAGTTAGGTGGGTGCCAGGCCTGAAGTCAGGAAGATTCATTTTTCTGAATTCATATCTGCCCTCAGACACTTGTTAGCTGTGTGACCCTAGACAAGTCACTTAACCCTGTTTGCCTCAGTTTCTTCGTTTGTAAAATGATCTGGATAAGGAAATGGCAAACCAGACACACCTGAAAAATGACTGAACAACAACAGCAACATTCCTGGCAGCATGATAGAATGAATAGAGCCCTGGATTTGGAATTAGGAAGACCTAGGTTTGAAATGCTTACTAGCTCACACACTCACTAGCTGGGTGACCTTGCATAAGTCACTTAATTTCTCAGCTTCAGTTTCCTCATCTGCAAAATAGGGATAAAAACAACTGTAGCAATTATCACACAGGCTTCTTGGATATAATGTCAGTCACTACTATCAATCACCTACTTTGAGCAGGATACTTTCAGAAGCATTGTTGAAGAATAAAAAGGAAATGTAAGATGCACGTTTCCTCCCAAGGAGCTCATGCTATTTAGGGAGACATAATATATACCTACAACAGCTGAAGACATTTTTATGAAACAATTGTTTCATAAGCAAATTCATGTAACAAATATTTAATAAAGCCTCCTTTGTAAAAGACTCAATGGAACATATACAAATACATTGAGCAAATTTTATCCAATACAGCTTCAGCTAGGCCCTAGCTATCCTTTAGCAATTCTGCCTCACTATTATTTCCTTCTTATCTCATCTCCCAAGAAGCTTTTCTAAATATTTGCTTCTTGGGTGGCTAGGTGGCGCAGTGGATAGAGCACCAGCCCTGAAGTCAGGAGGACCTGAGTTCAAATTCAGCCTCAGACCAAACACTTGACACTTACTAGCTGTGTGACCCTGGGCAAGTCACTTAACCCCAATTGCCTCACCAAAAAAAAATAAATATTTGCTTCTCTTTTTTCACCTATACCCATGATCAGATCCCTCCACCTCCAAAGTGAATAGCACATAGCCTAGCATCTATTAATTTGACAAATAGCGACTTGAGGGCAAGAACTGCCTTTCTTTGTATTTGTATCCCAAGTCCTAGCACAGTACCTGGCTCATAACAGGGACTTGATAATGCTTGCTGATTAATTTAACAATTACTTGGTGAAACGTACTTTATCAGTCAAAGGATACAAAGGTAAAAAAAGAATTTCCATCTTCAAAAAACTTAAGTTCTATGTGAATCCAGCAACTTCTTTCCTTTATTGCAGAAACCATCTCAACATCATTAACCACTTGTCCTGCCTTTCCTTTCCTTTGGTTACAGAAGAGGAAGTATCTTTCTACTCACCAAGGCTAATTCTTAACTTTTGATCTCCTTCCTTCCCATCTCTTTCAGGACCTTGCTCCAGGTCCCCTCTGAAGCATCTTCAGTCTCCCTCCCATTGGCCTATAAACAAATACATTTCTTCCATCCTAAAACAAAAAACAAAAACAAAAATAAAATTTTCCTTGAACTTTCTACTTTGTTTAGTTGCTGTCCCTTATCTTCTATACCCTTCACTGCCAAACTTCTTGAAAAGATTGTCCATCTGACGTGCCCTCCACTTCTTTCCCATCCATTCTCCAGTCCAATAAACATTTATTAATAGCCTTTTATGTGCCAGACACTGTGCTAAGCTCTGGGGATACAATTAATAAAAAGAAAGACAGTTCCTGCCCTCAAATATCTAACAACCTAATGGAGGAGGGGGGGGAAACAATACACAAAAGGAGGCAGGATGGGGACGCCAAAGGGACATCTTGTTCCATGGAATTGAAAAACCAAGATGGGTAGCAAGGAGTGAGCTCCAAAGTCCAGTTTCTGTCCTCTGTAAAGGAAGGCATTGGGTAGAGTTTGGTACTCCACCCTCCACCCCTCTAAATCTGAGGAGAAACAAGGCTGAAAGAGGTGGTGTCAGGCTCCACTGGAGTTAACTGCATGGTGATGTGATTTGGAGTGATGAGCTCAACCTGGGAGTGGCAGCTTGTTGTAGTTGAAAAAACCAAGACAGGGCAGCACCCTTCTGTCAAAACTTTTCTGTCCTGGTCACCAGTGACCTAATCACCAAATTGATGGCCTTTATCTATCATCTTCTTTTACTATTCTGTAGCTTCTAAGATACTAGAAATGACTTGCTGCAATTGACTATTTGATCTTCCTAAATTTCAGAGACACCCCACTCTCCTAGTTCTCTCTCCAGTCACTCCTTTGCCTCCTTTGCTGATTCCTCCTCCTCCTCTAAGGTTCTGCCCTTCCCCCTTTTATTTTCTTCCCTACTCTTCTTTCCTTGGAGTATTCCTGTACTCTCAGTTTCAATTCTTACCTCTATGTAGGTGATTCACAGATCTACATCTCTAATCCTGACCTCTCTTCTGAGTTCTGCACTTGCATCTTCCACTATCTCCAGCACATCACCACTGGATGTCTCACTGGCAACCTTGATTTGAACATTTCCTCCTAAACCTGCTTTTCCTTCTGACTTCACTCTTTTGTTTGCAACATTACTGTTGATCCAATGTCCCATGTCTAAATGTTGGTATCTTTGGTTGCTTACTTTCCCTCATTCTCA
Source organism: Vombatus ursinus (assembly GCF_900497805.2). Lineage (NCBI taxonomy): Eukaryota > Metazoa > Chordata > Mammalia > Diprotodontia > Vombatidae > Vombatus > Vombatus ursinus. The sequence continues at coordinate 6,735,729 of NW_020948739.1, forward strand.
TATGCTACCCTTACCAGGTCCTGTCTTCAACATTTCTCACATATATCCTCTGCTCTCTATTCCAACTGTCACTCTCCTGATTAAATGGATGAAGGATACCTAATGTCTAGTTTATAATATGTCTAGTTGTGTGGACAGCCCATAGTCCATCAGTATTTATCTTGGATGAATGATAGATAGTGAGCTAAGCCCAGAATCAAAGAGGAAAAACAGAGAGATTGCATTTAGAAAACTGTGCAGTGCTTTCAGTGATCCCCAAACTGCTCAGTAACACAAAAAATCCATTCTTTTATTTATTTATTTTTAATATTTTAATATTTTTCTGATTACACGTAAAAACAATTTTTAACCATTTTTTTGTTTTCTTTTTTACACATTTTGAGTTCCAAATTCTCTTCTGCCCCCTCTCTGCTTTGCTGTCATTGAGAAGGCAAACAATTTGGTAAAGGTTATACATGTGTAGTCATGCAAGACATATTTCCATATTAGTCATGTTGTAAAAGAAAATACAGACAGAAAAAAGCCCAAGAAAAATAAAATTTAAAAAATTATGCTTTGATCTACATTTAGATTCCATCAGTTCTTTCTCTGGAAGTGGATAGCAGTTTTCATCATAGGTCCTTCAAGATCTTCTTAAATCTTTGTATTGCTGATAATAGCCAAGTCATTCACAACTGATCATTGTACTGTATTGCTGTTACTGTATACAATGTTCTCCTGGTTCTTCTCACTTCACTTTGAATCAGTTCATGTAAGTCTTTCCAAAAAATCCATTTTGTTAATCAAATATTCATTAAGGTCCTGCAATGTGCCAGGTGATGGGGATACAAATACTGAAGAAACAATCTTTACTCACAAAAAGTTTCCATTCCAATGAGAGAGACACAATTGTTCTTCTAGTTAAGCTAAATGGATTGGGAACAATATCGAATTTCCAAATCATCAAAATTGCGGGTAACACAAAGGATGATGAAGAAGTCTAACTTATCATAGCTGTCTCAAACATAGCACAAGGTAATTCTTCTGTCAAAGATTTATGGAAGGACATGGAAAAGAATCTCACAGGAACAAAAGGTATGGGTGAGTTAGGATCTGCCACCCAGGGGAGGGAATGCCCACACAAATGAGATCAGGAATCTGTCAAAGTATTGGAGCATTATGTTGGCCTCTTATCTCTCTACTAAACTGTAGGCTCTTTGTGGGCAGGGCCTGGGCTTTATCTCAACTTGGTATTTGTTTTCCTTATTATTTGGAAGAGGGCTCTGTGAATATAGTAAGTGCTAAATAAATGTTTCTTTTATGTTGTCATATTGTCTAACTTAAATGAGTTAATTATCTAGTAAGTATGACAAGGGGTCCATTAAAAACCACAAAGTGAAACTGTCTTTGATATGTGGCATATAAATTATTCAGAAAACAATTGCCACAGGTATTCAGTGAGGGAGAAATTGAGTCCAGCTGATATAATATAATTTTTCCTTAAAATTAAGGAAAGTGTCACAGAGGAGGCCTTATTTGAGCTTGACCTTGAAGAATGTTGTGTAGGATTTCTTCATGGAGAGATAGGGCCTGGAGAGAATAATACTGGTAAAGGGAGAAGCATGTGCAAAAACATGAAAATAGGTATGAGATATGCAAGAAATGATTAGTAAATCAGGCGATTTTGAGCAGATGATTTGTTTAAGATAGAGTTAGGTAATATCTTGGAAGGCCTTGAATACCATGTTTTTGTGTTTGGAGCTTATTTGGTAGGCAATGGGAAGTTACGAAAGCATATTGAGGAGGAACGTGGCATAATAAAAACCCCATTTTAAAAAGATTAAGTTAGAGCAAGGTTTATTAATATTAGAAGAGACTAGAGTCAAGGAGACCTGTCATGAGGCTATTAAAATAGTTCAGGTATGAAAGTAATAAGGGCCTAATGTTGTAGCTGTGAAAAGGAAGCAACATCTAAGAAAAATTGTGAAAGAAGAATCATGGAATTTGGTAACTGATTAAGTGGAGAACATCAAAGATGATGCCAAAGTTTTTAGACTATATAACTTCGTTGTTGTTGGAGTTTTCATCCCAATGAGGGAGACACCATTCTTCTAGGAGAATGGTAATAGAGTTGATAGGAACAGGAAATTAGAAGAAGGAACTGATAAAAGAGCCTTCAAGTCAGGGATGGAGACAGAAATTATAAGTTATCACAAAGTGGTGATAATTTGAACCTTAGGAGAGTTTATAGAGAATGAAGCTATAGAAGAGGGGGATGCCTTTGAAAGAAACTTCATAGGGAAATAAGGGCAGAGAGCTATAAACAGAGCCCTGGAGAATGTCCTTATTTTATTGTTGTTGTTCTATTGTCTCAATTGTGTCCAACTCTTTGTGACTTTTAGATTGATTAATCAAACAATATGTACTTTTCACTTAATTTCTCAAGTTAGTTTATTTCTATAGACATGTAAGTGTGACAGTATTATATAGAGAGATAATTTGGTTTACTTTAACATTATAGTTGGATTTGAGTTTTGTATATTGGTTGTATTTTATACAACTGACACAAATAAATGTTTGCCTATTAGGCATCTCCATTGCCCATTGGACATTTCCAATTGTATGCCCTATAGGCATCTCAAATTCAACAAGTCTAAAATAGAACTCATTTTCTTTCCCTCAGATCCACCACTCTTTTAAATTCTTTGTCTATCTAGGGGCCACTATCCTTCCAGTCACCTAGGTTCACAACCTAGATGGAGAATGCCATCTTTGACTCCTCGCTTTCGCTTACCCTATATATCTAATCACTTACCGAATTTTGTCATTTCTATCTCCACAACATCTCTTATACAAATCTCCTTCTCTCTATTCCCATAGTCACTCCCCTAGTTCAAGCCCTCATCACCTCTTACCTAGACTGCAGTAGCCTTCTAATTGGCCTGCCTGCCTCAAATCCCTACCCACATTAATCCATCTTCTACACAGCTGTTGAAGTGATTTTTTCTGATATTGAAGTCTGACTATGTTACCCCACTACTCAGTAAACTCCAGTTGTTTCCTATTACATCTAGATCCAGCATAAACTCTTTTGTTTGGTATTTAAAGCTATTCACTGGGGTGTAAGGTGTGTTCAGGGAACTCTACTACCTCTGGTCTGAGGGCTGCTGAGCCCTTTTCAGGGCTGCTTTCTACCTTTGGTGTCTACCTGATCCACCTAATTCACACCCGTGGTTCCAAGAAGCAGTGGCATGCACTGAGGCCACACCCCAGTAAACCATTTTGGCAAGTGAGCTAAAACAGATTGAGGGTAACTGAGGGGTCTCAAACCCATTAGTGAGTTAGGAAGGTGTCTACTCCAACCATGTGTAGACTTACCCTGATGGAATGGACTGATGAGAATAATTTGTTCCAACGGCCATGAAGGCAGCTGAAGTAAGTGCTGTGGAGTTCTTAGAGCTTGGTTTGACATTGAAGATGCCAAGGTCATCCACTGTATCTCAAGCTATCACCAGTCATCTTGACTCTATCCTGCCACTGGACTGTTATGACTCTGGGGGAGAGAGTAAAGCTGATGACCTCATGCAACTCTGCCTCACTTATATTCAATTTATGCATGAATCAAAAGACATTACCCATGTCATTTCATTTTATCATTTTTACTTTTTCTAAGTAAAAATTTCCTGTGGTGACAGGCAAGTGACAAAGAATCAGGTGCAGATACTTTGGAAGCTGTAGTCACGACACTGCACACAGACAGCTCAGGCCATAAGGTTATCTTCTGACCAGAAGCAGCAATGGCATTCTGAGTAGCCTTTTAAGGATCACACTGCTCACTTCCTGGTGTGAGGAAGGGGATAGACAAGGTGCCCTAAAAATTGTCTGCTTCTCCAGCTCTGGCCTGTTTACTGTAGCAGGTGGGGGATCCCACCCTGCAGTCAAAACACAAAAAAATGTACAAAAACTTATACAAAGATGATTGCACTCACCATCAGTACATGGAACATGCACAAACTTATAGATAACATAAAATCCAGTAGACCTGAAAGAAAAACAGCTCTTGTTGCAAGAGAATTCAGCAGATATTGCATCCAAATAGCAGTCCAGAGTGAAACAAGTCTGGCAAATGAAGGCCAGCTTACTGAAGTTGGAGCTGGAAACACATTTTTCTGGAGTGAGTGCAGTGAAGGGGAGGGCCAGGAAGCTGTTGCAGGTTTTGCGATCAAAACTAATCTTATCAACAAGCTTGTATGCCTATCAAAAGGAGTGAATGACAGGCTCATGACCAATATGATTGCCTGGAGACCCTTGTCATCAATATGCAAAAAGAGGACAAACTTATAATTCTGGGTGACTTTAATGCTAGAGTAGGCTCAGACTACTAAACATGGCAGGGAGTCCTTGGGAGGAATGGAGTTGGAAACAGCAACAGCAATGGTCACTTACTTCTGAAGACTTATTCATCTCATGACCTTCTCATATCCAAATGCAATAAAACTTCATGGAAGCACCCTTTCAGCAACCATAGGCATTTAATAGATTATGTGATTGTAAGGAGAAGAAATAGACAGAAAGTGAGAGTGAGGAAGGCAATGTGTGGTGCAGGAAATTCCACCAATCATAAGCTTATCCTCTCCAAGCTAAATATTCACATTCAACAAAAGCAGAGGCCCCAAGGCAAAGTGACTACCAGAAGACTTAATGTCAACAGATTAGAGCTCTTCTCTGAGCAGGAACAGTTTGTTGCTAACTTGGAAGAAGAGTTGAGCCAACACTTGATTGGCAACAGTGGAGCAGAAAAGAAGTGAGCACCTTTCAGAAATTTGGTGTACAGCACTGCATTTGCTCAGCTGGGTCAGAACACTCAAGAACATCAAGACTGGTTTGACAAAAATGGTGGGGAAATTCAGAAGCTGCTAAGTGAAAAACAGGAACTCCGCAGGGTTTACCAGCAGGTTAATTCATCCATCTCTAAGAAGGAAACATTTCACTCCATTAAAAATAAAATACGAACAAAACTTAGAGAGATGCAGGATTGTTGGCTCAGTAAGAAAGCAGATGCAATTCAATTTTATGCTGATAGTAACAATCCAAAGCATTTTTATGATGCCCTGAAGGCTATTTATAGGCCAAAGACCTATGGCATATCTCAGCTACTTAATGCTGATGGAGCCACATTGATTAGTGATAAAGACATGATGGGCTGAACACTTCCATAGTGTTCTCAACAGACCATCATCAATCAATGCTAAAGCCAATGACCATTTACCTCAGGTTGAAGTGAATCCCTCTCTAGCCAAATTTCCAACTGAAGAAGAGGTTTTGAATGCCATTAGGTTCCTTTCCTGTGGCAAAGCACCTGGTGCTGATTCTATTCCAGCTGAGATTTACAAGGTAGGGGGTCCACAGCTCATACAAAAGCTGACTGAAATTTTCCAGGTTATATGGCAAAAGGAATTCCCCCAGGAGTTCAAGGATGCCTCCATTGTCTATCTCTATAAAGGTAAAGGAAATAGATTGTCCTGTGACAATCATGGAGGGATGTGTGTGGAGGGGGGGAGGTCTCTCTCTTAGTCATTGCTAGTAAGATTCTTGCCAGAGTCCTCCTTAGTAGGCTGATTCTTCACCTAGAAGATGGTCATCTACCTGAGATCCAATGTGGCCCAGGAATGGTTGATATGGTGTTTGCTGCCTGACAACTTCAGAAGAAATGCCAGGAGCAGAACAGAAGTCTCTACACAACATTTGTAGATCTGACCAAGGCCTTTGAAACAGTCAGTCATGAGGGTTTATGGAAAATTATGTCAAAATTTGGTTTTTCAGAGAAGTTCATCACTATTGTATGTCAATTTCATGATTGCATGCTTGCCCAGGTTTTGGATAATGGACAATGCTCTTGTGCTTTCCTAGTCACCAATGGAGTGAAATAAGGCTGTGTGCTGGCTCCTATGTTTTTTAGCATGATGTTTTCAGCTATGTTGTCAGATACCTTCAGTGAGGACTAACATAGCATTGAGTTTAGCTATTGCACTGATGGTATGTTGTTCAACTTGAAAAGGCTACAAGTCAAAACTAAAGTGGAGGGAGTGTTGGTACATGATTTTTTTCTTTGCAAATGATTGTGTACTCAATGCAGCCTCTGAAGCTGAGATGTAACAAAGTGTAGATTGATTCTCTGCTGCTTGTGCTAATTTTGGTCTAACAATTAACACCAAGAAAACACAAGTGTTCCATCAGCCAGTACCACAACACCCATATATGGAACCATCAGTTACAGCAAATAGAGAAGTTTTGAAAACTATGGATAAGCTCACTTACTTTGGCAGTATACTTTCCAGGGATGTACACATTGATAATGAGGATGATGAATGCATTGTCAGAGCTAGCTCAGTGTTTGGGAGGCTCCAAAGGAAAGTGTGGAACAGAAAAGGTATTAAATTGACTACCAAACTGAAGGTCTACAGAGCCATTGTGCTGACCTCATTGTTGTATGACTATGAAACCTGGACAGTATGCAAGCACCGTTCCAGGAAACTGAATTGCTTTCATTTGAATTGTCTTAGGAAGATTCTGAAGATCACTTGGCAGGATAAGGTACCAGACACTGAGGTCCTTTCTTGAACTAAACTGCCAAGCATTCAAACTCTACTGTAGACAGCACAACTCTGATGGGTTGGCCACATTGTTCTGATGCTTGCCTGAAAGACTATTTAATGGAGAACTGACACAAGGCAGGTGATCACACATAAGTCAGTGGAAGTGATACAAGGACACTCTCAAGGCCTCTCTTAAGAACTTTGGAATTGATTGCATGACATGAGAGACATTGGTACAGGACCACCCAGCATGACAAGCTCTCATCAGAGAAGGTGTTGTGCTCTATGAGCAAAGCAGAATTGAAGTAGCTTAAAAGAAACATGAGATGCACAAATTTAGAGAATCCACCCCAAATGTTCACATGGCCTATTTATGCCCAGTCTATGCTAGAGCATTTGGTCTGATAAGCCACAGTCAGACACACTATAACTTGACTCTAACATAGTGTTGTCATTTTGGTCCTCTTCAAGAATGAAGGACAACAGCCAACCAAAGCTATTCACCAACTGGCCCTTTCCATTCTTACACATCATACCCCTACACCTTTTAGTGGTCCAGTCATACTGGCCTTGTTTGCTGTTTCTACACATGATGCTCCATCTTCTCTGTCCATGTCTTTGCTTTGGTGTCTGTCCTCCATGCCTGGAATAGTCTTCTTTCCCATTTCTGCCTCTCAGAAACTTTGGCTTCCTTTAAGATTTAGCTCAGATGAAATGGTCTGTGGAAAGGCCTTCCTATGTACCCCTAGCTGCCAGTGTACTCTCCTTGTGTATTATTTTCCACCTACACTCCATTTATGTACAGTCATCTCTCCTATAAGAATGTAAGCTTCTTGAGGGCAGGAACTATTTTTGTTTTACTTTGTATGCCCAGTACTCAGCACGGTGCCTGGCACACATATTTTTTTTTGTTTGTTTTTTAGGCAATTGGGGTTAAGTGACTTGCCCAGGGTCACACAGCTGGTAAGTGTCAAGTGTTTGGTCTGAGGTCGGATTTGAACTCAGATCCTCCTGACTTCAGGGCTGGTGCTCTGTCCACTGTGCCACCTAGTTGCCCCCTGGCACACATATTAAATAAGCATTGAATATTTTTTTTTTCTGTTTGAATGTGCTTCATCTACATAAATTTAGATTGCTTCTTCAGAATACTGAGGTCTAATTAAAATAATGTACTACATATATAGTATTTTTATATACATCATCTCATTTGAGTCTGACAACAACACTGTGAGTTAGCCAGAGCTGGCTTTATTTCCTCCATTCTCCTGGGGGGACAATTGAGGCCCAGAGAGGTTAAATGATTTCCTGAATGTCATATGGGTAAAAGAGACTGATCCAAGATGGAGTGATGAAATTGAAACAAGTCAGGCTCTTCACATACTACACAAAAAGCAATAAAGAGAAACACCAAAGAGAAAGAAAAGAAAAATAGCTAATAAAGGCACAAAGAAGAAAAATAAAAGTAAGTTAAAATTTAAAAATATCTAAGGAAGCATGGATAATACAGTGGATACTGTACCAGAGTAAAGAAGACTTTGGTTTGAATTCCCCAAAGAAACTTGCTTTCTGTGTTACTCTTGCCAGGCAGGTCGCCAACCTCTCTGGGCTTCTGTTTTCTCCTCTATAAAATAAAGATATTGGACTTTATGACTTTTAACCTTCTCTCTAGTGCTAAATCTATGATCTTGTGATGCTATGAGCAGAGTAAAGTGACAATACAGTAAACAATATAGTAAAAAAACCCAAACCTATATAGTGGCTATCAGCTAAAGTACCAGAAGCAATGAAGATGGGGGAAAAACATGTGTGATATCCCCAAAGAGGTCTACAAGTGGATAAGGACACATTCAAATAAATTTGAGAAGAATTGGCACAGGTAAGAAAACCACAAGGCCAAATGAAAGAAGAGTATGAAGAAAATTTTTTTAAAAAGAGGAAATAAAGATAGAATTAAAAGATGTTTAAAAAGAACTATCTGAAGGAAGTAATGAATAATAATAATTATAATGATAATAACTAATAATAGCTAACATTTATATAGTGCCTACTATGTGCTAGGCACTGTGCTATTTATAAATATTATCTCATTTGATCCTCACAACCTGGGAGGTAAAAGCTACTATTTTCCCCATTTTATAGACAAGGAAACTGAGTCAAACAGAGGTTTAGGTGGCCCAGGGTAACATAGCTAGTAAGCATCTGAGGCTGGATTTGAACTGACTCCAAGCCCAACACTTTATCCACTGTGCCACCTAGTAGCGCCAGTTAATGTGGAGAATAATGTGGAAAACCTAAAAAAAAAATCCTAAGAAGCAACCAAGAGAAGATTTACTCATCAGGATCAGGCAATGGGATTGACATAGTGCATTACAGCTGGAGATACAGCCTTTAAAAAAAAAAATTACTGAATTATCCAAATGAGAGGCCCAGGGAATGGATGACAATGCAGCAATCTCAGGATTACTAATACCTCAGAAAATTTACAAAAACAAGTACCTGAACACCTTATTCCAGGGAAAGAAAAAAGAAAAAATTCCAGATTTAGAAAAAACCCAGAAAAACAAACAAAAAAACCCCACAACTAGTGAAATCCAAAACCAAAAAATCCATAGGATTCTAACCCCCTAATCAGGAAGAACCTAAGATTTATCACACCTAGACACATCACAGTTAAACTACCAGAGTATCACTATAATTTCATATTGCCAGGACTAGAACCTAAGTCTTCTGACTTCAAGTTCAGTTGTCTGTCTATTGGGCCATACTGTTCCGGCAATATTCCTGCAGAGGAAGAGTCGGCTATATTTCTTGCACTATATATACTGTTGAACATTTCTATTGAAATTAAACAGATTCCTTGATAACCAGAAACATATCATAATGCCAGTTTTATGGCTTTTGTTTCATACTTTATCATGATTGCATAAAATCAATTGCATAAAATTAGACTGATTATGAAATACAGCTTTCTGCACAGGATTGGATCAAATGGCCATTTTATCATCTCTGGCATCCTGTACCAAAAGGGACAATATGCATCACCATAACATTTTTTACTAGAGTCATTAATTACTGTCAAGTGGCAAGTCCACTGGCTAAATAACCACCAGGAACTTAAGCCTATTGATGATACCAAATGCTTTTAGGGTCAGTGAATATAGGTTTTGATGTTGCTGCCAGAGCTTTAAAAAAATCATTGTATCTCTTCTTATGTGAAGATCATGTTCATTGTACCATTTATTATGCCATTGTAATTTCAGCGATTGATTGTATTGCATGGTAGCCAGCCCTGAAGGATTCTAGCCAAAATCTTGCCCACAATGAAATGCCAAGGCAATAGTCAATGTGATGTTTCTCATGATGTTTTATGGTGATGTTGGCATTTTTGAAATATACTACAGAGCAGTAATCCTCAAAATTACTTGGTACTGGTTAAAAAAACTGAAAAGCCAAGCAGTGAAACAAATTACATATATAATATAAACACAGAGAGGCATACAAGTATAATAGCATATTATTCAATAAACCCAAACACCCCAACTACTAGAGTATTTACTATTAAATTAAAACACTTGGGAAAATTGGAAAGCAGTTTGGCGGAAATTACGTTCAGGTCAATAACTCACATTGTATGCCAAGATGTTTTAAACTTGCCCTAGAATGGCAGGTTAGGGTTCTAGATGCTTATAACTATTTCTTCCCTTAGGGTTCCAGGGATAAATAAGTCAGCGGTTTTCGGGTTTTTTTTGTTTTTTTTTTGGTTTGTTTTTTTTAAGGCAGTTGGGGTTAAGTGACTTACCCAGGGTCACACAGCTAGTAAGTGTCAAGTTTGGTCTGAGGCTGGATTTGAACTCAGGTCCTCCTGACTTCAGGGCTGGTGTTTTCAAAGGAAGAAATACAAACTATAAGCAGTCATATGAAAAAAAAAGTTCTCCAAACCACTAATACTTAAGGAAACGTAAATGAAAATAACTCTTAGGTTCTACCTTATGCCCATCAGATTGTCAAAGACACTAATGTAATGCAATATTATTGTGTATAAAAAATGATGAAGGGGAAGCTTTCAGAGAAACCTAGGAAGACTTGTATGAAATGAATAGAACCAGAAGAATGCAGCAACAACTTTAAAAGACTTAAGATTCAGATCAGTAAAATGACCAGTCATATTTCCAGAGGATGGAAGATGAAGCATGCTACCCACCCCTTGGAAGAGAGATGATGGACTTAGGGGGCAAAATGTGACATATTTTTCAGATATGGCCAATTCAGGAATCTCTTTTGCTTGGCTATGCGTATTTGTTACAAGGTTGTTGTTGTTGTTGTTATTATTTTTCAACAGGAAAGGTGGAGTTGGGTAGGTTAGAGTTGGGGAAAAAAAGATAAGGAAGAAAAGAGGGTTATTGAAGAATTTTTTAAATGTGCAGAAGCAAACAGACAAGTTGGACAGCTTTGAAAATTATATGTTGAATTTATTATATACTTAAAAGAAAAATAAACCAAGCTGTATGTAAGAGATATCTGTGGTTTCATGTACAATCTTTTTTTTCACTACTCTAGACTGCATATGGAAATACTCATTTCACTTGGTGTTTTAAAAAAACATTTAAAAAAGAAGAAAATATTGTGGCATTTACTTAGTATTCTGCATGTGGAGGAAAAGACTGGGCATAAAGCTAAGCAAACTCCTGCCTTCTTATTTAAGCAACTAAGATTGAAAAGTTTTCTTGTATTATTACATATAAAAGTTTTGTTTCAGAAATTTCAGGAGAATTGATAAATACAAACCACTTATTTGAATTGAACACAAAACTTGAAAGACAAATGCCTATGTTTTTTTTTAGGTAAAATGTTTAATCCATTTAGACTTTTTAGACTTTCTTAATGAGTAGTTAGGTGATCAAGTTCTCATTTCTCTGCCTACAGATATCCCCTTGAAGACAGTGTGGTGTGGTGAGAAAGAACACTGGATAAGAGTCAAGATAAACTTGGGTTCAAATTCTACTTCCCATAATTACTAGTTCTGTAAACAGGGGCAAGTCATCTTTCCTTTCTGAGCCTGGGTTTTCACATCTGTAAAATGGAGATGGTGGTATGAGGAGTATCTACCTGAGCATGTTGCAAGTTGAAAATTAAATAGTATATGTGAAATGCATTGTGTTACTACTATAAATATTAGTTACTATTAAGTAAATAGAGATTCCCACATGCTAAGAAAATCCTTAGCATGCAAAGACAAAAGACTCAAGTCAGCATTTGTAACTTTGAAAAGATGGTGGGGTTCAATTTTATTAAATGTATAAAATTAACTATAAAATGTTAAGCAATAGGGCTTAAATATGCACTAATTAAAATGATCACTATCTTAACATCCTTTCTGTGGAACACATTTCCCTCTGATTTGGAAGCTTCAACATCTAGCAAGCCAAAACAAAATAAACTAAATGTCATTTTGTCCTTGAAAAAATTAATACGGTCTTCTTGTCTATAGCACTGCTTCCCCCCTTGAAATACAGTTAAGACTCAAAAAACATTTTTATATGTACAGAATATTTACAAATGTTATATAGAGCCTCCAGAAGTATTTGATTGAGGAGACAAAATGTACATGATAGTTTCCTTAAAGGTAAGATCTTGCTTGGTTATAGATTTTTCTCCCAGGCTCTTAGGAATCCAATACTGTTCACTTAAATAACACAAGAACCCAAAACAACAAGGATCTGTGACAAAGAGATAAGGAAAGAACATGTGATTTTCAAAGAGAATGCTACTTTAAGCCATTCCTTTGCAAGATAGTAGTGCCTGTTTGCTTCAGATACTGTTTTCTGTAGTAGATTATTCCTGGGTTAGTGCCAACCACAAAATAGTTGTAAGAGCATAAAGTAAGTAAACACATTGAAAGCACTTGTTACTGAGGGGAACATAAATTCCTTCCCTATTTTGATGCCACTTTTGTAAAGGAACTTTAAAAGAAAATTGAACAGGACTAAGGGTAATATGAGATTGTCATTGGCAGTGGGAAGAAAAGCAATGAAGACTGACCAGGACATTAGGAGCATTTCTAAACAGGACCAGACCTGACCAAAATTATTATTATTTTTTAGGCAATTGGAGTTAAGTGACTTGCCCAGGGTCTCACAGCTAATAAGTGTCAAATGTCTGGTCTGAGGCCAGATTTGAACTCAGGTCCTCCTGACTTTAGGGCTGGTGCTGTATCCACTGTGCCACCTAGCTGTCTCTCTGACCAAAATTATTCAGTAGGCAAAGTTTGTCTTCCAATTCACAGTCTTCCCTTTGTTTATTCAATAGAATTTAAGTTCCTTGAGGGCAAAGACTGTTTGATTTTTTTTTTAATCTTTGTAGCCCCAGAACTTTGCACAATGCCTTGCACATAGTAGGTGCCAAATTCTTGTTTAATTGAATTAATATTCCCTCAGTAGCACAGCCTCTCGGATACCAGATATCTCTGTTGTCATTTTCTTTGAATTTATCTGCTTTGGTCTTTTATTTGTCTAGCTCCCTTTTAAAGGCCATATCCAAGGCATGAGTTCAATTAACTAGCTATTAGTCAATCAGTAAACATGTATTAAACATCTATTATGATCCAGGCTCTGTACTAGGTGCTGGGATTAAAAAGACAAAAATAAGGCAGTCTCTGCTTTTGATGAACTATTATTTCTTTGAAGAGGCAACAAATACATTGTAGAATCAATGAGAAAAGCCCTTAGAAGTCATCCAGTTCAACCCCTTCATTTTTCAGATAAGAAAACTTAGTCCCAAAGATTTTAAGTGACTTGCCCAAGTTAATACAGGTGGTCTGCTGTAGCCAGGGTTTCAAATCTATGTTGTTTGACTCCAAACCCAGCTGTAACTTTGTTAGATTGGGGGTGGGGGGGGGAGGGGAAAGACCAGCTGATTAGCAACCCTCCCCCTGGAATCCTGTGATTATTGAGTGGCCTTGGTGAAAGAATGGTGGCACTGATGAGGATGGGATCTAGACCCCAAAAAGGAAAAACCCGGGACTTTCCCACATGGCTAAATCTCAAGCAGTCACCTGAGGCTATAATCCCATCAACTGGCCTTTTATTGTGCCTACACCCAATTTCCTAATTCTGTTACCCTTAAACCTCCCTATGTCCCCCAGCCACTTCCCACTCTTAATCCTATCTAGGCTCCATTCTTCCTTGGCCACCCCTGGAGTTCTATTACCTCAGACTACTTGGCCACTCCTAGATCCCTCCCATTGTCTTTCTGTATATAAGGTCCATCTTGTCTCCATTAAGATGCTCAAATTCTTATAGTCTAATCACTGGTGAGATCTAGCCAACACCTCACAGACCTGCAGATTCCTTAAGAGTCTGGCTAATATGGGAAATCTTTAATAAACATTGTTTTTGGCTGAAAGAAGGCTTGGATCGAATTCTTTTAGGTGGGACAGGACCCGCGTGTTGTGATTTTGAGATTCCAGCACCCCTAAACCTCTAGGCCTCATCAGCACCTGCTTCCACAGCTGGTTATTCCTTACAAAGGAGAGTTGGACATGTAGATCCTGGGTGTAGGGAACAGGGAATCTCATCTGGATTAGTAAATAGTAACAAGTGTTAAAAATCAGTAACTAGTGTTTGTGTTCCCCAGGCTGAATTGAACTCGTAAGGCTTAAAATATCATGCCAAGTGAAATTTTGCAAAGAATCCTTGGTCAGACATTTTTGTTGCTCAGTCATGTTTGACTCTTCATGATCTCATTTGGGGTTTTCTTGGCAAAGATATTAGAGTACAGGGCTAAGTAACTTGCCCAGGGTCACATAGTGTTTGAGGCTGAATTTGAACTCATGGAGATGAGTCTTCCTGATTCCAGGCTGGGCACTTTATTCACTGTGTCACCTAGCTGCCAAGTCAGACATAGGGATCTAACAAATCTCTAGTTTTCTAAACTGTAAGATCGTTGAAGGAAAAAAAATCTTATTTTCTCTTTTATAGCCCCAAAGGGCCTAACATCAGTGTTGTGCAAACAGTAGTCACTCAAGAAATATCAGCTAAATTGCATTATGGAATTTAAGGCATCACAGTAAGCCAGTAGGTTAGGTGCTTTGAGGATCAGGTAAGCCATTCTGGCTACATCTGCCACAGGAAGCTGTTAATTCTTCCTATAATAGAAGGCTGACTCTTTCTCTAAACATGATTTGATTAGATTTCCAGTGACTCAGATGTCAAATTGATCTTCCTAAAGCATAGGTCTCACCATGTCACCTCCCATTCAGTAAACTCCAGTGATTCCATATCATCTCCAGTATCAAATATAAATCTTCTGTTCAATATTCAAAGCTCTTCACAACCTGGACTTTTCCTACTTTTCCAGTCTTATACCTTACTTCCTTCCCTGTATTCTACAATCCAGTGACACTGGCCTCCTTACTATTTCTGGTGCAAGGCACTCCATCTCTCTGTTCCAGGCATTTTTTTCTGACTGTCCTCCATGCCTAGAATTCTCTCCCTCCTCATTTCTGCCTCCTGGCTTTCTTCAAGTCCCAGCTAAAATTTTGTCTTTGTAGAGGAAGCCTTTCCTAAGCCTCCTTACCTCGAGTGACTTACCTCTGTTGATCATCACCAATTTATTCTGTATTTATCTTATTTATATATAGTTGTTTGCATGTTTCCCTCATTATAATGGAGATGGGATCTGAACCCCTAAAAGGAAAAAACCATGTCTTTGGGATCTGGACCCCAAAAAGGGAAAGCTCTGGGCTTTCCCACATGGCCCAATCCCTGGTGTTGGCCTGAGGCTATAATCCTATCACCTGGTCTTTCATTATCACCTACATGCCCAATCTCTCAATCCTGTTACTCTTAACCTAGCCTAGCCTTCCATTGTCTTGCCTCCCTTTGGCTCCTGGCCACTTCCCACCCTTAATCCTATCTAGGCTCTTTTCTCCCCTGGCCACACAGTCCAGGTCTCTGGCATTCTGTTACCTCAGTCACCCTAGCTTACTGGCCACTCCCATCCAGATCCTCCTTAGACCCCTCCTCCAGTCACCCCAGACTACTTGGCCACTCCTAAATCCCTCCTACAGTCTTTCTGTATGTAAGGTCCATCTTGTCTCCATTAAGGGGCTCAGATTCTTAAAATCTAGCCAATAGCTCACAAATGTTCAGGTTCCTTAAGAGTTTGGTCAATATGGCAGATCTTTAATAAACCTTGTCTTTGGCTGAAAAAAGGCTTGGTTTGAATTCATTGGGCAGAACCCATGTGTCATGATTTTGGGGTCCCAATACCCCTAAACCTCAACAATTAGACTCTAAGCTTCTTGAGCAGGGACTTTTTAACATTTCTTTATATTCCCAAGGCTTAGCAGAGTGCCTGGCACATGGTAGGTGACTGACTAGTTGACTGACTGATTTCCATCTTTTTCCTCTTCCACAGCTGTTCTTTCAATATGCCTCACCACTATCCCCCAAGAGTTCACTGGTCATTAAACTCTCTAGGGCAAGCTCACGGCAGATGAGTAGGCAGGCCATGAGAGGATAAGATTCAACAAGTGACTCAAGATACAATTTCTTGTCTACTCTTAAAGTTCTGGTTGTCTTGAATGGACAGTTCCTCAACCAAACTGAATGACAGTGATAGTTGGCTGTCCTATCCACATTTTACTGAGCTACATCAGTCAGAATTTCCCCGAGACTGGCCTGAAGACAGTGCAGTTTGGAATAATTACTTCCTAATAGCCTATGTATGTGCTAAGCTAGTAACTGAATTCTGGAGCATTAAAAGTTTTGTTTGGACCTGCTCTCTCTGCTCAAGTGAAATCTTGTTACCAGAGTAACAGCACCAAAGCATGTTATTGGATTGTTAT
This sequence comes from Vombatus ursinus, assembly GCF_900497805.2. Taxonomy (NCBI): domain Eukaryota; kingdom Metazoa; phylum Chordata; class Mammalia; order Diprotodontia; family Vombatidae; genus Vombatus; species Vombatus ursinus. The sequence goes on from NW_020948739.1 coordinate 6,752,151, forward strand.
GTGGGAGGAGGCTTAATTTGATTCCAGATGACTTGCGGTTCCCTAGGAATTCATTTTCTACTAGTAGGTCATCATTAGTAATCACCAACTGTAATCACATACTGAAGGCAGATAAGGAGTCACTCACGTGCATAATTGTAGTGACTGAAATGCCTTCTTATCTCCCAAATGTCTCCTCTACTAGTCTGAGGTGATACTTAGGTTTCCCAACAATACCTTCATTCTCTAGGGTTAAGGAATTGGTTATCTATAAAGTACCACCCTATAAGAATGAGACACACAAGAGATAGTTTGATGGGGATTTTTGAAGGGGATACAGGCAAGATCTGAGGATGGAGTACTTAGAAGTGAAGGTGTTTCTTTTACATAACCTGCTAGCTATCAGCTCAGTAAGCTCACCTCTTATCCAGGGCTTTCATATTACTCCAACTTTCCCTCTCTTGAAATGGCATGGTTCTAGGGGACTACTTTTACCGTTTTTTTTGTATCACCACTACTTGGTACAGTCCCTAGCATATAACTATATTAATAAATAAATGCTTGTTGACTGACTGACTGACTGGGTAGCCAGGGAGCCCAGTGAGGGCATTGGGTGCTTGGAATTGAGCATTTAAGAGGAAGAAGGGGTGCCAAAGACATTTTATTACTTTACAATTTTAACCTAGGCTGGCCTCACTCCTACCTTTGTTTTTTGAGACCATGTCTCTCTATCTCATCTAGGCTTAGAAGTACAGCAGGTACTCATGTGTCTAACTCTACTATTGATCAGCATGAAAGCTCTGACCTGCTCTATTTCCAACCTGGTATGAGTCACCCCTCCTTAGGTAGCCAGATGGCTCCCTATTCCCAGGGACTCGTTATATGTATTGAACCTGATTGGCTTTAGCCCTATAAACTCAAGTGATCCATAAGCCCCATCCTCTCCAGTGGTAGGGTCACCACTGGGTTTAGCCTATATTTATACAACAATAACAAATGATTTGGTCTGACATATATAAGTACAATATGAAATAGAATGCATTACATGTCAGAAAAATACAAGTTTTGTTAAAAAGTTTGTAGTAGTGATGGGGTTGGGATCTGGGCCCCAGAAAGGAAAAACCCTGCACTTTCCCACATGGCCAAATCTCCCATCAACTGGCCTTTCATTGTGGCTACACCCAATCTTCCCTCCATTGTCTTACCTTCCTATGGCCCCTGGAAATTTCCCACCCTTAATCCTAGCTAGGCTCCATTCTCCCTTGGCCACTTGGTTCAGGTCCCTGGAATTCTATTACTTCATAGACTACTTGGCCACTCCTAGATCCCTCCTATAGGCTTTCTGTATATAAGGTCCATCTTGTCTCTCTTAAGATGCTTAGATTCTTATAATCTAGCCACTGCTTATACATGTTTGGACTCCTTAAGAGTCTGCCCAATATGATAGATGTTCTAATAAACCTTGTCTTTGGCTGAAAGGAGTCTTGGGTCAAAATCTTTTGGGCAGGACCTGCTCATTGTGATATTGGGGTCCCAGGACCCCTGAACTCCTAAACCTCATCAGTAGGGTGATAATACAGAGAAGTTAGGCCTAGCCCTCCCTACTATGGAAGGAAGAGTTTTGGTAGCCAGTTGTGAATGGTGGATTCTCATAGAATGGTGGATTCTCTCAAAGAGACTGTACCAATCTGAATATCCATCTGTTGTCTCAACCCCCCCCCCAAACTTGAATGTAATTAGTATCTTCCTGAGTGTGGGAGTTTCTTTCCTTAGACTGGATTTTCAGGACTGAATTCACTTCCCTTTGTCTACCTCAATATAAAATTCTACATTCTACAACCATCTCAGGCCACGCCAAATCAGGCTATGTCTAGAAAGTGGCTACAAGTATGACTTCACCCAGAGCCAGAACAAGCCCGGAGACCAAAGGGTGTGATGAGACAAAAATGTATGTTTCTTGGTATTTTTTATGTAGAAGTTAGTGTTCTGTGCATGGTTTAAATTAATGAAAGAAAAAAACATTCCTTGGACCTGAGTTTAAATCCGGCCTCAGACACTTGACACTTATTAGCTATGTGACCCTGGGCAAGTCACTTAACTCCATTGCCTAGCAAAAAAAAAACAAAAAAGAAAATGGAAAAAAAGCATTCCTTAAGCATTCACTACTTGCCAAGTTCAGAGTTAAATGCTAGGAATACAAATATAAATGCAGAGATAGACTCTGCCCTCATGGAGTTTATATTCTAGTGAGGGAGACAATGCACATCTTCCTATATAAAGTTATAGACGGTGAGTAGGTCATAAAGGATTAGATTGATATACTCCATCCAGGAAGAATAGCAGAGATGATTCAATTATGGTTCATGGACAAGCATTTGTTTGGTACTCCCTATATGCCAACACTGTTCTAAATTTAGGGATACAAAGAAAGATAAAAACACAAAAACAGTCCCTGCTTTCAAGAGTTTATATTCTAATGGGGAAAGAATATATATATATATATATATATACACATATATATATATTTATATCTATAAACATAACTATAGAGTGATGTGGTTTGGGATTGCTGGTGACCCCAAAATGTCAAAGTATAGGATAGCTTCTGCCTGGAATAAATTCACACAAACCTCTCAGTTAAGTGACAAGGTTTATAGTGTAGTATAGCATAGCATAGTATAGTATAATATAGTGTAGTATAGTATAGTATAGTATAGTCTACTCTAGTCTAGTCTGGGCTGGGCCAGGTACAACGGTGAAAGGAATTTCAAGTAGGCTAATTAGGTGATCTAGATGGGATAAATGAGTGATTGGTATATGCAAGTAGTTTGGGATGGGCCAGGTACAACAGTGAAAGGAATGTCAAGTAAGCTAATTAGGTGATCTAGGTGGGCTGGGGTGGGCCAGTTGCCTTAGGCAAAGGTACCAGTGATCTGATCTACTGAAATGTATGGGAAAATTCAAAGACATGATCTTTTCCTTTTAGAGGTCCAGGTCCTATCACCCCATCAAGAGTATAAGGAAGGTTGTAACCTTAGCAGAAAAAGTTGTAGGGGAGAGGCAAAAGGCCTTCTGTTGAAGGTGGAATTGGAACTGAGTTTTGAAAAAAGGCAGAAGTGAGGAGGGAGAATTTTCCAGGCATGGGGAATAGTTAGTACAAAAGCATGGAGATGGGAACTGGAGTGGTCAGTGTGAGAGTAACTCAGAATCCTGGATTATAGAGTGCCCAGAGGCTAAAAATAGTTGAGAAGACTGGAAAAGTGGGAAGGGTACAGGTTGTAAAGAATCTTAAATACCAAACAGAGAAGTGTATATTTGATCCTAGGAGAAATGTGAAACCACTGCAATTTATTGAGCAGGGGTACAGCATGGTTACAACTGTACTTTATGAAAATCATTTTGGTAGTTGTGTGGAGAATGTACTGGAGTGGGAGTCTTACCTCCCTATTACCCTAGGGTGGGACTGTAGGATAATAGAATGCCAGGGACTTGGACCAAGTGGCCAAGGGAGAATGGAGCCTAGCTAGGATTAAGGGTGGGAAGTGGCCAGGGGCCATAGGGAGGTAAGAAGATGGAGGGCCAGGCTTGGTTAAGGATAACAGAGATTGGATGTAGCCGCAATGAAAGGCCAGTTAATAAGATTATAGCTTCAGGCATAGCCAGAGATTTGGCTGTGTGGATAACTCCAGAGTTTTTCCTTTTTGGGGTCTAGATCCCATCCTCATCAAAATTATTAATGTTTTTTTCCTCTCTTTTGTTGATGAAAGTGCCTAAAAACATAAATTTTTTTGTTTTTTGTTTTTTTTTGGTAGGCAATTGGGGTTAAGTGACTTGCCCAAGGTCACACAGCTAGTATGTGTCAAGTGTTTGGTCTGGGGTTGGATTTGAACTCAGGTCCTCCTGACTTCAGGGCCTGTGTTCTATCCATTGTGCCACCTAGCTGCCCCCATAAATTTTCTTTAGGATTGCTTTGGCAGCATCTCCAAAATTTTGGCATGTTGTTTCATTGTTGTCATCATCTTTAATATAATTATATGTTGTATCTATGATTTGTTCTTTGACCTACCCACTCTTTAATTTTGTTATTTAGTGTCTAGTTGATTTTTAATACTTTCTTCAATGACCCTTTGTTGAATGCAAATTTATTTCATTGTGGTCAGTAAAAGTTAAGTTTAATGTTATTGCTTTTCTGTATTTGGTTGTAAGGTTTTATATCCTAATACATGGTTGATTTTTGATAAACATATCATACACCTCTAAGAAATGGGTATACTCCTTTGTATTCCCATCACCAGAGGTTTGTTATATTTTCTAAAGTTCTATTTAGGTTCTTAACTTCTTTCTTATTTGCTTTTTGTTAGATTTGTCTAGCTCTGAAAGGGATGTTTTTGGGTCCCTCACTTTTATAATTTTATTGTTAATATCTTTGTGTAACTCCTTTAGCATTTCCTTTAAATATTTAGATCCTATACCTTTTTGTGTGTATAGGTTAACTATTGAGATTATTTCATTGTCTATGGCATCTTTCAGCAAAATGTAATTTCCTTTTTAACCTCTTTTAATTGAGTTTGTTTTTGCTGTTGTCTTGTCTGAATCATAATTGCTACTCCTGCTTTTTTTAATTCCCTGAAGCATAATAGATTTTGCTTCCTCCCTTTATTTTAATTCTGTGTGAGCCTTTATGTTTCAAGTCTCTTTCTTGTAAACAACATTTTGTTAGATTTTGCTAAACTCTTCTATCTTATAGGTAAATGAATACCATTCACATTCACAATTGTAATCCTTAATTCTCTATTTACCTCCATCAAATTCTCTTATATTTTCTTTGCTCCCCACCCTTTTTTTAACACTAGTTTTTGCCTATTCTTTTTTTTATTTTTACTTTTTCACTCTGTCCACTTAGGTTATCACACCCTTACCTACTGGTGCTTTGCCCAAAGGCAACCTTTTAATCTCTGAAACTTTTTTTCTCTAAAAGATCACCTTAACCCCTAATCACTCTGGCTGTCATTGACTGACCAACAATAGGTCCCAGGCCAACCCCAACTTGGTTATTGTTTGGGCCCTGATTGGCTCAGAATGAATGTAAATAGCAATTGTTTCTGCTTTGGCCAGAAATCCTGAGAATCTTCCCCTTGAAAACCTACTTGTTTTAAAAGAGGTCATTCTTTGCCTCATTTCTTATTAAGCCTTAAAAATTGAATGAGTGTTATTAAAGACCTTAGCTTGAAAAGGCCAAAGTCCCCCTTTACATCCTAGCCCATCTCCAGTTGTCCATATCTGGCCACCAGACCCAGATGGCTCTGGAGGAGAAAGTGAGGCTGGTGACTTTGTATAACCCTCCCTCAGCTAAATCCAATTCTCTTGCATGCCATGGCATTTCCTCCCTGATGTCATGGTTCTTTTCAAGAATGAAGGATAAACAGCAACAGTAGTTTCCTTTTAAATCACTCTTTATAGTCTTCTCCAAGCTTAGGGTTGTTTCCATTTATAAATAATCTCTCATGAAATCTACTCTCCCTTTTATTCACCTTCTTTTCCCTCTCCCTGTTCCCTCATGTTTCCCCTTGGTGAAATGAATGCATTTTTGTAACTACCTCTTTATGGATGTGTGTAGTCTACGTCTCTTGACCGGTTCACATGAAAGTGAGATTCGGGTGGCTCCTACTCTGTCTGCCCTTCCATGTTTGTATACATTTCTTTTTGTGCTCTGATTATATAAAATAATAAGCTCCCCCATTCTTCCACTTCCCTTGTCCCCAGTGTATTCTTCTCATCCCCCCTACACCTCCTTCCTTTCTTTTTTAAAGATCATCAAAACCACAAAACCATTTCCAGGCCCTCTATCTTATTTGACTCCCTGATGACATTAGGATTGTGAAGGGATTCTTGTCCCTGATAATATTTGGGTTCTAAAGGGACCCTTATTTCATTCCCTTCCATTAGAACATTAAAAAGTTCATCCAATTCACTTTTTATTGTTTCTCTTATTTCAAAGTTTCTATTCATTTCTGGTCTTTTCATGAGAAATGCTTGAAAGTCCTGTTTCATCAAAGGTTCATTTTTTCCCCCTTGTAAGAATAATTGTGATAGCCCTAACCCAATTTAATCAGTGTTTACTAAGTTCATTGTGATTTAGTGGGTATCAGTGATTGTATTAGTTAAACAGAACAGAATTAAGTTTGATTTAGTTATATTAGTTAATTCTGTAAGAATAAGAATCATAATTAATCCACTGTGTATTGATGATTTACATTAATTCTATTGATTTATAGGATAGATTTATACTTAGGCCTGTTATAAGAATTTATGGGGGCAACTAGGTGGCTCAGTGGATAGAGCACTGGCCCTGGAGTCAGGAGGACTGGAGTTCAAATCCGGCCTCAGACACATAACACTAATTAGTTGTGTGACTCTGGGCAAGTCACTTACACTTAACCCCAATTGCCTCACCAAAAAAAAAAAAAGAAAAGAATTTATATTAAATTGTGTTAGGAATTTGCTGAGTTAGTATTACCACAAGAGGCTTGTGGAACCACAGTATCCTTTCCTTGTTCATTGTCATGGATGTTCTTACAAATCTTATAGCTTGTGGAAAACTCTAGGATACTGCTTACACTGTTTAAAGCCCCAGAACATTGCTGGCAAAGGGCTGACCAAATGCTAGTGGTTGATGGATATCTCCCTTAGCCAATAATATTCAATCTCCCCACTTCTGAAGATGACCAATCATGAATTCTAATGCCTATTAGTGACCTTTGAAGGTCTATAAAACCCCCTTGCCAATGAGCCCCCTGCTTGACTGTTAGGAAGGTCTTGGATCTCATTGCTTAGGGACCACTGATTTCTCTAATAAATTGATCATACTCAAAGATCTGCCTCAGTTGCCTGTTGTCACAAAATGGATTTTTGCAGCCTACACCCTGTAGGATTATACTCAGTTTTTCTGAGTAACTTATTCTTGGATATAGACCTATATTTTTTACTTTTTGGATATCACATTCCATACTCTCCTCTCCTTAATAGTGCTGCCGTTAATTCTTCCTTTCTGACTATTGATAGTATTTTTTCTTTGACCTGAAAACTCTTGATTTAGACTATAATATTCCTGGGAGTTTTCATTTTGAAGTTTCTTTCAGGAGGTTATCAGTAGATTCTATTTTCATTTTGCTTTCTTGTTCTAATATGTGTGAGAAGTTTTCTTTCATGATTCCTTGAAATAAAAAATCTTTATTGTTATTATAGTTATTTTTTTCAATCAGCATAAATCTGAATTCTTTTACTCAGGGGCTCTCTTTAAAGAAAACCTCTTGCCTCATCTCTTCCAGGAATTCTAATAGAATTTATTCCCAAGTTATATATTTCTTTGAGGCTTTGCTTGTAGATATTTTGGAGTTATTTTCTTCTGGGTTTGTGTTTTGAGCATCCTTGTCATAATAGCTTTTATGGTGAGTTTTTTTGTGTTTTTGTTTGTTTACTCATTCTTCAAGCCTGCTTTCTGACTTCAGACTTGATATGAAAGCTGGGCTCTGCACACTTCTGAAAGGAAGGACTGGGCTGATCCAGTTGCTGCTTTCTGGGGTTGTTGAATTTTGTGTTAATCCAGGATCCCAGGGACAACTCAAGCTGTTCAGGACCTGCAAGCTTTCAGTGCTCCCAAAGTGATCTGATCCAGGGCAAAGTCTAGTTGCTGTCCCTCTGCTCTGAGCTTTGCAAATTCCTGAACTGGGTTTGAGTCTGAGCAACAGTGGACTGCTGCTGAACTTCCCCACAATTTGCCAATAGGAAAATTCTCCTGGTTCAGAGTGACAGAGGAGTCTAGGATTCCTGCCCTAGTTATTCCTCTATAGGCTTGAGACTGTACTAGAAGCTAAAACTGAGACTCTGCTCCACTCCTGGGGTCTTACACCCTCCTGTTGTTTGCTTCTGAACTTGCCTAGAGCCTTTGACAGCTCCCAACCCCAGTATGCCACCTCTGGTGTAAGGTCAGCCTGACTTAAATCTGTGACCTGGAACTGGACAGTGGTTAACAAAGTTGCCATTTAGCACCCATTCCCTTTACAGTGCCCTATGTAGCTCTGGAACCTCCTCTTGCCCTGATGCATGGTCTTTCCTGGCCAAACACTTTTCCCAAGTTTCACTGACCTTCCCTATGCTGACCCAAGCTGGAAAAATGACTTGCTATGATTTTTCTTGGGGGCAGCTAGATGGTGCAGTGGATACAGCACTCAGGCCTAGAGTCAGGAAGATCTGAGTTCATATCTTGCCTCAGACACTAGCAGTGTGACTCTGGCAAGTCACTTAACCCCTATTTGCCTCAGTACCTCATCTAGAAATGGGGACACACTGGAGGAGGAAATGGTAAACCACTCTAGTATCTTTGCTAAAGTTCATGGGGTCATGTAGAGTCAGACATGATGGAATGACTGAACAATAATAACACATTTTCCTGGATTTCCCCATCAGTGTTCAGTTTGGCACATTTCCTAGTTCTATTTGGAGGTTTTTTGTTTTTTTGGGGGAGGAGGAGGGAGTGGTAATGGAACTCACTGTACTTCTTCCTGCTATTCCCCATCTTGGCTCTACCCTGAAATATGGAATTCAGGCTCTTTATTTTTTTGGTTATGACTTTCAAGTAGCCCAATGATTTTTAATTTATCTCTCTATGTGCTTTCAAGGTCAATTGTTTATCATGTGAAGCAGCTTAGATTTTCTTCTATTTTTTTCAGTTTTTAAAAATTTAGTTGTAGGTTGTTTTTTTTTTTTTATTGTTTCATGGAGTCAGTAATCTTTATTTGATCCATTTTGATTTTCAGGGAGTCTTTACTTTGAGTAAGGTTTTGTGCTACTTGTGCTAAGCAGTTAATTTTCTTTCCCAATTTCTCTTCTATGACTCTCATTTCCTTTCCAACTCTTTTTTCTGTCAGTCTCATTTCATTTATAATGTCATTTTTGTTGAGGGTGGTGGTGTATCTAATTCTGGATTGCTTGAGATTGGCACTTCTGAACCGTAGTAAGACTAAAGCTAATTGGCTTTCCACACAAAGTCCAGCAAAAATATAGTGAGTCTCTGACCACCAAGCTGCCTGAGAAGAGGTGAACCATGCTAGGTCTGACATGGGACAGGTCAAAGCTTCTGTGCTGTGGAGTTGGGCTATTAATGGCCATTGCACTTCTAGACCAGGCAAGATAGGGTGATCCATCTCAAAAACAAACAAACAAACAAACAAAAAACAACAATCAGAAACAAAAATAATAATGTCATTTTAAACTCCCTTTAAAGCTTTGTATTATTTTTTCTAGGAATTCTAATTGATCTTGCAGCAATGCTGTGTCTTTCTTTGAAGCTTAGCTTATAGGAGTTTTGGAATTATTCTCCTAGGTTTATGTCTTAGAGATCCTTGGCATCATACTAACTTTAATCATTTTTTGTTTATTCATTTTTGAGGTTCTAATCATCCATGTTTAGAGGATGAGTCTGAGATGCCCCAGTCTCCAGGGACTGGGATCAGAGTAAGTCCCAGATCTCCTCTCCTTCCAGTACTAAGATCAGAATGGCCACATTGGAGCCCTGCTCCCTACCTGAGGGAAGTCACAGATATCCCCTCCTCTGGGGATTGTGATTAGAGTCAAGGATGCTCCTTGCTTAGAGATTCAGTCCCAGATCTTACTTGGGTAGAACCCTAATCTTCAGTCCTCTGCAGAGCTTGCTGAGAATTACCTCACTGCAGAGGCCCTGCTTCTTCGGGGTGCGGAGGCTTCTATCTCCTCCTTTAGGGACAGTTATCAGAGAGCTGCAGGCTTGACCCTCTTTCTTGGCTGGGGATGAGTCATAGCTCTTGCCTCTTTCAGGGACCTGGATCAGAGTTGGTACTAAATTGTCCAAAGGAGGATAGAATCCATCCCATCATGCCACAGGACCCCACTTCATGCTTGAGGGTTAGTCTTGGGGAACCAGGTTGGAGCTACTGTGAGTAATAGAGGTAGACCCTGTGCAGATGGCAGGAGGCTATCATTTAGTATTAGGGGAGCTGGGCTATACTGCTTCCTTCTACTCCACCATTTTAGTCTGATCTGTTTAAAGTCTGATTTATTTATTAAAGTATTTATTTATGCACATGTTATCTCCCTTGATAGAATATAAACTCCTTGAGGTAGAGGCTGTTTCATTTTTGTGTCTTAGTATTGCCAGCATTTTCCACACTTGCTCTTAAGAGTAGGTGCTTAATAAATGCTTATTAATTGATTGATTGACCATGCAGGTCCAAGATAGGGTAGGGCCTTCTGTCAACCCAAGTGGTTTTCCCTTGTGAAGGGCTGCAGTATAGCTCAATAAATCTGGAGATGTTGAGGTCCTCCCATCTGGAGATGGGAATTATTAGAAAGGAGGGTTATTGGATTCTCTACCATCTTTAAGTACTTTCTCCTGGAAGGGGTAACACAGCCAGAACACACACAACACACACATGTGAGGGATTGTCTGATGTTGGCTACTGCCACATGAGAGTTGTGGCAAGATGGGGTAGAAACAAGATATTAGGAAGTAACCGGAGCTCATGCTCCCGAGGCAGGGGGCTGTGCCATGTGGAGTTGTGGTGAACTGGGATAGGAACTGGATACGGGGAAGTAACCGGAGCATGTGCTCCTGAGGCAGGGGGCTGTACCACGTGGGAGTGGGACGGCAGAGAACGAGCTTCCTTTGTCACGTCCTCTCCCTAGGTGCAGTGCTAACCCCAGATATCCCCTTCCGGTATCTGATTCTACAATCAATGACTAGTAGGCAGGCTGAGGAGGAGGGGCTAGGAAGGTATATAGGGGCGGTAGGGGTCGGAGCTCGCTCTCTCTTGCTCCTGCTCTCTTGCTCTGGCTTTCCTGCTTGGCCTTGCTGTGATGGCCTCTGAATAAAGCTCAAGTGTTTGCACCTCCTGATCAGCTCGTCTCTGTGTTTATCCAGGTGGGCACTGAAGACTGGTAAGTATGACCTTGGCAGCCTGCTCCTTATAGGAGGAGAGTGCACGGTGCGACCGGCACACACACACACATATATTTGGGGCCTTGGGGGCTCACTGGAGAGGGAAGGGGAATTATCTTGATTCTCTATGGGCTTAGGTACAAATACTTTGCATTATTTTGTTCAGGTTAAATAAAGTGTATGCTGTTTTCAATGCCTGGTTAGCCTGAGTGATTGAATGGGAGCCAAGAGACCTTTTCTTTTTTTAAAAATGTAGACCTAGACATGAGCTAAATTTTAATGTTCCCTGGAGAAATCCTGGGAATAGGATTGGGGTGAAATGACAGGGAGACAAGACATTAAAGAATTATCTAGGGAGAAACTCCCCAGATCGAATCCTTTTTACACAAGCCCGAAGTATAGATTCTGGACCAAAGGTGATAATGAGAAGGCTGGGGGGAGGAGGAGGACACCCGCAAATGGCTGGTCTCCTCAGGAGATGAGCATGAGCTCTGTGCTTAAGCCAAAAGAAATGTTGTTTTATGTGTGTTTTCTTTCCTCACTGGTGTTGTCTTTTTGAGTTTTGGTCACTCTAAAGAACAGGGAGTGGTTTGAAGGTATTGTCACAGATAAACTCCCTCTTGTCCAAATGTCATGTTAGCCTGAAGTGAATGACATAAGCAAGTGAGAGTGCCTGCCAGTGCTTTTGTTCAGATCCTATTTAGGTCCAGAATTTTGGATTTAACAAGTTTATTTAGGGACAAGTCAAAGGCAGAATATTGCCAGTCCTGTGTTGATCCTCCCTAATAAAACAGGTTCATCCGTGTCCCTGGACACTGATTAAGGGTGAAAAAAAAGCCCAAACTGTAACCCACACAAGGGTGTGATGGAGTCATTTCCTAACTGCTCAAAAGCTGATTGTTAAAATTTCAATGTGAGCATGTACATCTTGGAAATCAGCAAATACTATAAATCAGGGCTTGATTTCTTGTTTTGTTGCTTGTCTAGACTTTTAAAAGTGATGGAAAAATGTTAATAATTCAGAGTAAACATAAAAAATGTGTCTTGTGCTTTTAGAGAGCCAGCTATACAGTTATAAGCTTACCCCTAAACCAGTGACTTACGGCCCATTTACATAAGAATCTCCTTATTAGTAGAGATTGATTACTCACTGCTTCATGCCTGCCATTGGGGAATTTCTCAGCCTAGGTTTCTAGAAAGTCCAGGGAGACTGCCACTCACCAGTTGGTCTACAAAGACTGGAGGTCAAATAAAGTGAGTAACCAGACTGAAAGGAAAAGGAATTTTTTTTCAAAATTTTCACATTAGTCATGTTGTAAGGAAGAGAACCAATAGAGGGAACCGCCAGAAAGAGGAAACAAAACACAACAGAAAAAAAAAATAGCAAATAGTATGCTTCGATCTGCATTCAAACTCCATAGTTCTTTTTTTGGATGTGGATAGCATTTTACATCATGAGACCTCTGGAGATGTCTTAGATCCTTTCATTGCTGAAAAGGGCTAAGTCTATCAAAGTTAGTCATCAAACAACGTGGCTGTTAACTGTGTACAACTTTCTCCTGGTTCTGCTCACTTCACTCAACATCAGACCATACAAGTCTTTCCAGGTTTTTCTGAAGTCTATCTGCTCATCATTTCTTATAGCACAATAGCATTCCATTACATTCATATACCACAACTTGTTCAGCCGTTCCCCAATTGATGGGCAAACCCTCAATTTCTAATTCTTTGCCACCACAGAAAGAGCTGCGATAAATATTTTTGTACATGTAGGTCCTTTTACCATTTGTATGATCTCTTTGGGATATAGCCCTAGAAGTGCTATTGCTGGGTCAAAGGGTATGCACATTTTTATAGCCCTTTGGGCATAGTTCCAAATTGTTCTCCAAAATGGTTGAATCATTTCACAACTCCATCAACAATGCATTAGAGTTCCAATTTTCCCGCATCTTCTCCAACATTTATCATTGTCTTGTTTTGTCATGTTGGCTAATCTAATAGGTGTGATGTGGTACCTCAGAATTGTTTTGATTTGCATTTCTCTAATCAATAGTGATTTAGAACATTTTTTCATATGACTATAGATGGCTTTAACGTCTTCACCTGAGAACTGCCTGTTCATATCCTTTGACCATTTATCAATTGGTAAATGACTTGTATCCTTACAAATTTGACTTAGTTCTCTATATATTTTAGAAATGAGGCCCTTATCAGAGACACTGGTTGTAAAAATTCTTTCCCAGTTTTCTGCTTCCTTCCTAATCTTTGTTGCACTGGCTTTGTTTGTGCAAAAACTTTTCAATTTAAGGTACTCAAAGTTATCCATTTTGCATTTTGTAATGTTCCCTATCTCCTGTTTGGTCATGAATTCTTCTGTTCTTCATAAATCTGATAGGTAAACTATTCCCTGCTCTCCCAGTTTGCTTACATTATCAGCCTTTATATCTAAATCATGAACCCATTTTGACTTTATTTATGGTGTGAGATTCTGGTCTATCCTCCTTCATTTTCAAAGAGGACCAATGACACCATGAGATGATGTTTTGACTTGTGTGTGAATTGGATTTAAGTGAGGCAGAGTTGCCCTAAGTCATCAGCCTCACTCTCTCTTCCAGAGTCATCAGAGTCCAGTGGCAGGACAAAAGTCAAGATGACTGGTGATGGCTTGGGATGCAGTGGATGACTTTACCTTCTTCAATGTCTGACCAAGCTCTAAGCATCACCTTTGGAACAAATTCGCCCATTCCTCCAGGGGAAGTCTTCACATGCTTGGGGTAGATATCCCCCTATCTCATTAATGGGTTTGATGTTTATTGGTCACCCTCAACCTGCTTTAGCCGTCTGCCAGACAATTTTCTTAGCATGTGGCCACTGTGCACGCTATAGCTTCTTGGAGCCACAGGTAAGGGTTTGGTGAAGGTGGACACCAAAGGTGGGTGAGCAGCCCTGGAAAGGGCTCAGCAAGCCCTCACACCAGAGGTGCTAGTTCTCCCTCATCACCCCGTAAACCTCTGAGTACTTAATAAATGTTTGTTGAATGAATGCCATTGAGCCAAAGTAAATATGCTAAGATTTGGGCAGATGGAGTGTAAATAACATTATTTGGTATTTTTAATGGAATCTTTGAAGTTTTGATGGAGGACAGTTTGCAGTGGGAGAATCAGTAGCCTATTGTTAGAAGAAATATCAGAAAGAAATACTGATAGTTTTATGAGAGATGAGAATAGAATATACTATTTTTGTTGTTCAGTTGTTTCAGTGTCTGACCCTTTGTGACTCCATTTGGGGTTTTCTTGGCATAGAGCCTGGAGTGGTTTGCCATTTCCTTCTCCAAATCATTTTACAGATGAAGAAACTGAGGCAAACAGGGTTAAGTTACTTGCCCAGGGTCACACAGTTAATAAGTGTCTAATTAGACAGATTTGAACTCAGGCCCTCCTGACTCCAGGGCCAGTGCTCTATCTGCTGTGCCACCTAACTGCCCAGAGCCTACTATATGTCTCCTAAAAAGAGATATAGAACCTCTGAAAGAAGATCGCTGAATTTTAGACCTGGAATGAATCTTAGAGATCATCTAGTCCAGCACTTGTGTGTGTGTGTGTGTGTGTGTGTGTGTGTGTGTGTGTGTGTGTGTTCCTTTGTACTCAATTTTTTTCAAGCTTTTAGTAAACAAAAGGAAAAAACAACCCTTTTTCTGCCACTTTTAAGCCATCAAAATTCACAAGTAAGGCATAATTCTACATTTTTTACAAGGTTATATGAATCTTTACATGTATGTCACATTTAATTTTCTGTCCATAACTACTCAAAACCCACCTGAAATCTACACTTCTTTGTAAACATATTTCATCAATTTTTATTAAACCAAAGTTCTCTTTCTACTTATTTCAGGAATCAAAATGTTCATCTATTTGTTGTTGTTTTTCAACCATTTTCAATCATGTCCAACTTTTCATGACCCCATTTGGGTTTTCTTGGCAAAGATACTGGAGTGGTTTGCTATTCTCCAGATCATTTTACAGATGAGGAAACTTAGGCAAACAAGGTTAAGTGACTTGCCCAGGGTCACACAGCTAGTTAGTGTCTGAGGCCAGATTTGAACTCAGAAGATGAGCCTTCCTGACTTTAGGGCTAGCACTCTATCCACTGCATCACCTAGCTGCCATTCATCTATTATAGCAGTAACATATTACATTCTTTAACTGATGGTTTACATCTTTTCCTTTTTTTAAAAATTTTTTATTAATTTATTTTAATTTATCAACAATCACTTCCATAAGCTTTTGAGTTTTAAATTTTTCTCCCCTTCCCTCCCCAAGACAGAGCACAATCTGATATAGGATATACATATACATTTCTATTAAACATATTTTCACATTAGTCATGTTGTAAGGAAGAATTAGGACCAATAGGAGGAACCACAAGAAAGAGAAAACAAAACAAAACAGAAGAAAAAAATAGCAACTAGTACACTTTGATCTGCATTCAAACTCTATAGTTCTTTCTTTGGATGTGGATAGCGTTTTCCATCATGAGACTTTTGGAGATGTCTTAGATCCTTGCATTGCTGAGAAGTCTATCAAAGTTAGTTATCACACAACGTGGCTGTTACTGTGTACAACGTTCTCCTGATTCTGCTCACTTCACTCAACATCAGACCATACAAGTCTTTCCAGGTTTTTCTGAAGTCTGCCTGCTCATCATTTCTTATAGCACAATAGTATTCCATTACATTCACATGCCACAACTTGTTCAGCCATTCCCCAATTGATGGGCATCCTCTCAATTTCCAATTCTTTGCCACCACAAAAAGAGCTTCTATAGATATTTTTGTACATGTAGGTCCTTTTCCCATTTGTATGATCTCTCTGGGATATAGCCCTAGAAGTGCTATTGCTGGGTCAAAGGGTATGCACATTTTTATAGCTCTTTGGGCATAGTTCCAAATTGCTCTCCAAAATGGTTGGATCATTTCACAACTCCACCAACAATGCATTAGTGTTTCAATTTTCCCACATCTCCAACATTTATCATTTTCCTGTTTTGTACTGTTGGCTAATCTGATAGGTGTGATGTGGTAACCTCAGAGTTGTTTTGATTTGCATTTCTCTAATCAATAGTGATTTAGAGCATTTTTTCATATGACTGTAGATGGCTTTAATTTCTTCATCTGAGAACTGCTCCAGTGCTTCTTAAACTGTGGGTTGAGACCCTTGGAAAATTTAGCAACAGTGAGAAGTTTCACAATGACCAAAAATCAATTAAAAATCAAACATGTAATGAATCCCAGGTTTTCATTGCAGCGCTTACCCATGTTGCAACAAGCAACTTCATTGCAGCCTTGATTCTGAACATAAAGTATCCTCACTTTGCACTGTGCATGCCCTCAGTACACGCAACACCAAGGAACGTTGCCCAAACACTAAAAGGAGTTGGGAGTTGAAAAAGTTTAAGAATCTCTGACTCTAGTCCATATCTCCTTACCCCTCATTTCACAGATAAGAAAATCTCACCTCAGAGAGATTAAAGGCATGATTCAAGGTCACACACACCTGAATTTAAGGACTGACTGTCAATATGACAGTGCTCCCTGACTATGCCAGGCCATCTTTTTCTTTTTTCACTTTTTGGTGAGGCAATTGGGGGTAAGTGACTTACCCACGGTCACACAGCTAGTGAGTGTCAAGTGTCTGGGACCGGATTTGAACTTAGGTCCTCCTGACTCCAAGGCTGATGCTCTAACCATTGAGACACATAGCTGCTCCCAGGCCATCTTCTGGGTGAATAAAAGCCAGTACAAAGCTACTAAAATTGGGGTTGATGAGTTGCAACAGGGATGAGCAGGAGCCAGCTTTACCTGGCTCAAAGCTGGTTTAAATTTTCAGTGTGCACATTTACACCTCAGAAATCAGTAAAGGTCACCTATCAGGGCTTGATATATTGTTTATACATTGAGTAGACTTACAAAAGTGATGGAGAAAGTGTTAATAATTACAACTTAAATTGGAAAGAGTGGTGAGTACTTTTTAAAAAAATTTTTCTGAGAACTGGTCATTAAACATTTATCAGCCAGTCTCTGATTACACCTAATAAAAGCCAATAGTTTTAATGACAGTGCTAAATGTAATCTATGTATGGGGTTTTGTCCATATCTGTAATACCTGGGGACTAGACAAGAACAAAAAGTTAAACAGGGCTTACCAAAAAAAAAATAAAACAAAAACTTCCTTGGTTTCTATTGCAGGCCACCATCTGACCTGTGCTAATCCCTGGGAGACCACATTAGCATAGCCCAATCAGGTTAGAACAAAGAGTATCTCACGGAGCTAAGAGTTTTCTTTAATCTCAGAATAAAGGATATAAATTTCTAAACAACTGCTAACTGAAGAAGCACCACCCAGGTTAAAGGGAGTCAATTTAAATAAAAATCTTCACTTTTTTGCTGCTATTTGGATTTGACATTTATTGTACAAAAGACCATACATAATACAGCATTATGTTGATTTCTCACATAGCTGGCAAGGACCTTGTAGGAGAAGCATGGCGATCCAGAGCAGAGCCCAGGACTAATCCTGAGTGACTAAGTACTGCCTTTTGTCTCACTACATAAGCCCATACCTATTATTAGGATTAGGATTCTTTTTTTTTTTCTATTAAGATGCTTTTTTAAAAAATTAATTTATTTTTAGTTTTCAACAATCACTTCCATAAGTTTTTGAGTTTTAAATGTTTCTCTTCCTCCCTCCCCACTTCCCTCCCCAAGACAGCGCACAATCTGCTATAGGCTATACATATACATTCCTATTAAACATTTTCACATTAGTCATGTTGTGAAGAAGAATTAGAACCAATAGGAGGAACCACAAGAAAGAGGAAATAAAACAAAACAGAAGAAAAAAAAAGAACAAATAGTATGTTTCCATCTGCATTCAAACTCCATAGTTCTTTCTTTGGATGTGGATAGCATTTTCCATCATGAGACCTTTGGAGATGTCTTAGATCCTTGCATTGCTGAGAACCACTAAGTCTATCAAAGTTAGTCATCACACAATGTGGCTGTTACTGTGTAAAAGTTCTCCTTCTGCTCACTTCACTCAGCATCAGTCCATTCAAGTCTTTCCAGGTTTTTTTGAAGTCCATTTGCTCATCATTTCTTATAGCACAATAGTATTCCATTACATTCATATACCACAACTTGTTCAGTCATTTCCCAATTGATGGGCATCCTCTCAATTTCCAATTCTTTGCCACCACAAAAAGAACTACTATAAATATTTTTGTACATGTGGGTCCTTTTCCCATTTTTATGTTCTCTTTGGGATACAGCCCTGGAAGTGTTATTACTAGGTAGGATTAGGATTCTTTAAGGACAGTAAGTGATTGCAAAATTGACATGTTAAAGGGTTATGTTAATATATGTGAGGTAGGGTGGAGACCAGAAACTGGGACTATACAAAAGGAGCCATTTTTCATGGAAGCCTTTTAGGAAGCAAGGTCTGCTAGAACCCACTGGATAGGCATTGTGGTGTAGGGATGGGTATCTAGGTGGTGCAGTGGATAGAACACTGGACTGGGAATCCTTTTTGCACTATCAGTGGCTCTTTTACTATTTTTAAATCTATCTCTCTGTAGGTCTATCTGTCTGTCTGTCTATCTCTCTACCTCCCTACCTATCTCCTTCCTTCCTTCCTTCCTTTCCTTCTTCCCTTTCTTTTTTTTCTTCCCTTCCTTCCTTCCTTCCTTCCTTCCTTCCTTCCTTCCTTCCTTCCTTCCTTCCTTCCTTCCTTCCTTCCTTCCTTCCTTCCTTCCTTCCTTCTATCCAGACTGGAATTGCAGCAGCTACTCATGAACTATATATCCCAATACTGATCAGCACGAAAGATTTAACTTGTTCCATCTTTTCTAACCTTTGCTGAGTTGTTCCTCTTCAGGTGACCTGGTGGCCCTTCAGCTCTAAGGACTCAGTATTTTAGTACAGGGTACTAAAATAGGGGTAGACACTTGATCATTTTAGCTCTACTGCAGCTTAGAACTCCCAAACTCAAGAGATTCAATGTCTTCAGTCTCCCCAGCAGCAGGGACTAGACAAAGATATGCACTACCAAGGCCAGTCTCTGTTATTGTGAACTCTTGTTATTTTTTTTGTTTGAGCATTTGTATCCTTCCAACTTAAAGAGATACCTAGTTTGAACATCCATCTGCTGACTGATAATAATAATAACTTATATTTCTATATAACCTTAAGGGCTACAAGTCACTTCCCTCATAATAACACTATAAACACAAGTTGTCTAACACTTATTTTATTGAATGTTACCATATTATTTTCAACTTCCTCCCATTACTCGACATTTTATATATGAATTGGGTTGAAGTTCAGTTCAAGAGATAGAAAAGACAGAATGAACAAAATTACAGTGTGTGTGTGTGTGTGTGTGTGTGTTTAAATTATTATTTGTTTGCCAAGGCTGTTGTCCTGAGTGACACAGACATGTGAATGGCCAGATGTCCAGCAAGACAACTGGATCCCAGAGAAGAGTAATAGAAGAAGAGTAGCAGAGAGACGTATTTTTTGAGAGTGTTTTTGGCACTTATATCTCTTTGAGTTTTAGATGCGCTGCATCCATTTCAGGTTGCTGTGATCTGGCGATCCATTAAATACAACATTCAATGATTAATAGCGATTAATAGTTGTAGGCTTAGATATTTTGATTTTTATAACAATTTTTATAGCTATCTTTTATTTTTACATAGTGTACATTTCCAAATGTATCCACTTTCCTCCCATACCATTCCCTGTGCCAAAAAATTAAAAAAGAGGAAAAAACAATTCAGTAAAACTAATCAACCAGTTTTGGTGATACTCACCTGTGATTCTTGATGCTGGGGAGGATGACAGTGGTGCATTGCTTGAGTTCAGGAATTCTGAGCTGCAGCTGGGATAAAGCTGTTTGGCTGTCGATGCTAAGTCTGGCACCAATATAGTGAGCCTCTGGTAGGTGGTGGGCCATAGAACTGTCTAAGGAAGGGTGAGTAGGCCTAGGTTGGGACAAAAGCAAGTCAAAACTTCCGCAGAGATCAGCGGTGGGACATGGGTCCACTTTTGAGGAGCAAAATGGATTTTTTTTCTTTTAAAGTTTGATTAGCACAGGAACTAGAAAGAGAAAAATTTAAAAAAAGACTTGAATTTGTCTTCTTTTGTTGTAGCACATGGTTCCTCCTTCCTGAGAAATTTTTGTTTGTTTGTTTGTTTTGTTTTGTTTTGTTTTGTTTTTGCAGGCTGGATAATTTTTTAAAATTATTTTTTCTCTTTTAGATTAACATACATATTTTGAAAACAAACATGATTGGTGCTTATATGTTTCTGCCTAATTATTTTTATGTTGCTTGTTTTTCTTGGAAGCTTATTTGGTCAATGAGGAGAAATTTTGTTTTAAGCTTTGCTGAGAAATACTGTCTTTCACTTTAGTTATGGAAAAGCAAATGACAGGATGTAACGTGAATATCACTGATTCCCATTAAGACCTGATTAATGCTAAGCCAGGCACCCTAAGTAGAAATAAAAGAGACATAAACATTCACTTTCTTTTGAAACTTTTTTTCCTTCAAAAGAAGATGGATTTGTGAGGCTATATATTTTCTAAACTAATATACAGAAATCTATAAAAATCTAGTTAATTGGTTAGTTTTAGTTAAAGTTTTTGTTTGTTTTTTGCTTTTTACATTTTGTATGAATTCTGTTTTGTATGATTAGTTATGGCTAATTATCTTCTGTTCCATCCTTATGGACTTTGCTCATTCCAACTCATGCCAATGAAATTCAGCCAAGACTTTTCAGTTGTGAGAATGACTTCTCCTGACAAATTGAATGAATGCATGTCATTTGTCCTTTGTTTTCAAAGAGGACTGATAACATCATGATGTTATAATGTCTTGACTTGTGCATGAATTGGATTTAAATGAGGCAGAATTGCACAAGGTTGTCAGCCTCACTCCTCCAGAGTCATCAAAGTCCAGTGGCAGGATAAAAGTCAAGACAGCTGGTAATGATCTGATCTGCAGAGGATGACCTTGGGATTTTCTCTGTCTGACCAAGCTCTAAATACTTCACAGTATCTGCTTCAGCCACTTTCATGGCCATTGAAACAAATTTTTCTCATTTGCCTGTTCCACCAGGGGAAATCTTCACATACTTGGGGTAGACATCCCCCTAACTCACTGATGGGTTTGAAACCTGCTGGTTACCCTCTACCTGGTTTAGCCCATCTGCTGAGATGGTTTACCAGCATGTGGCCACTGTGTGTGCTGCAACTTCTTGGAGCAGCAGGTGAGAGTTGAGTGTCATGTGGATCCCAAAGATGGATGAGCAGTCCTGGAAAGAGCTTGGCAAGCCATCACATCAGAGGTGCTAGTCCTTGAGCACCCCACATGCCCCAAAGATAAATGGTTTGCCATTTCCTTCCTGATCTCATTTTACAGATGAGGAAACTGAGGCAAAAGGGTTAAGTGACTTGCCCAGGATCACACAGCTAGTAAGTATCTAGACCAGATTTAAACTCACAAAGATGAGTCTTCAGCTCAATCCACTGTGCTACCAAGCTACATCCATGAATGCATGAATGAATAAAAAAGCATCTTATTAAGTATTTCCTCCCAGGCACAGTGCTAAACTGAGTATTCAAATGTAAAAAGAAAATAGTTCCTGCCCTCAGGAAGTTTACTTTCTAAAAAGGGAGGGCTATGCAGAAGGGAGGGATGCCTGGGGAGAGGTGTGTCAGATTGGAGTAGACACCCTGAAGGTGAGTGGAGAATTTAGGGCAATTAATTGAAGATCTTTCCAGGAATGGTAGTATTGATTTAATTGCTGTTTCCAAAGCTAACAGTGGAGAATGGGGAGAAAGGTGGTTGGGGAAAAGGTAAGCCAGGTGGCAACTAGGTGCCTCAGTTGATAGAGCACCATCCCTGGAGTCAGGAGCACCTGAGTTCAAATCCAGCCTCAGACATTTGACACTTATTAGCTGTGTGATACTGGGCAAGTCACTTAACCCCAATTGCCTCACCACAAAGGAAAAAAAAATTGAGACTGACTATAGAGGGAGAGCTCTCTTTGGTTGGGCTGTTTTATAGCTAATCTATAGCTAGAATTGTCAGGAAGGTTGGAATTTGAATCCTGCCTTAGACACTTACTAGCTATGGGACCCTGGGCAATTCACTTAACTTCTGTCTCAGTTTCCTCATCTGTAAAATAGCCCCTACCTTTAATGGTTGTTCTGAAGATTAGATGATATATCTATATCTATATGCACACACATATACACACATGTGCACTATGCAAATGTTAAAGTGCTTTGTAAATGCTTGCTGTAATTATTATTAGCTTTTCTCTGCCAGTGAATGTCCTGAGATGGTTTGTTTTTACTATGTCCCTAGTCATCCAGTCTCCCTTATTTCCTCCTACTCTGGCCTAGTAATTATCTCTTCCCTCATTTCATTTCATACCACATTTTCTCAGATAAACTACATGGCAGTATACATGGCAGATGTGATAACTAAGCTGCTGCTGTGATGAGGCTTTGAAAAGTCTCCACATTGACAATCAAAGCATCGTTGAGTGGAGTTCCTTGTGTTGCATCTTTGAAGGAATCTTTTATGATCCTAATATGAGATACCTTTCTGAAAAAGAGCCTTTTTGCTATTGCTTTTTTTTTAAAGAGAGGAATAGAGAGGGATCATAGAATCCCTTTTCAATTTAATGTAGTCAAAATTATCCATTTTGCATTTCGTAATGTTCTCTGTCTCCTGTTTGGTCATGAATTCTTCTGTTCTCCATAAATCTGATAGGTAAACTATTCCTTGCTCTCCCAGTTTGCTTACAGTATCAGCCTTTATATCTAAATCATGAACCCATTTTGACTGTATTTTGGTATATGGTGTGAGATTTTGATTTATGCCTAGTTTCTGCCATACTCCTTTCCAGTTTTCCCAGCAGTTTTTGTCAAAGAATGAGTTCTTATCCCAGAAACTGGAGTCTTTGGATTTATAAAATAATAGATTACCATAGTCATTGACTACTGTGTCTTGCATACTTAAACTATTCCACTGATCCACCACTCTATTTCTTAGCCAGTACCAAGCAGTTTTGATGATTGCTGCTTTATAATACAATTTAAGATCTGGAATGACATTTCTTTTCATTAGTTCCCTTGATATTCTGGACCTTTTGTTCTTCCAAATGAATCTTGTTATTATTTTTCCTAACTCTATAAAATAATTTTTTGGTAACTTGATTGGTATGGCACTGAATAAGTAAATTAGCTTAGGTAGAATTGTCATTTT
Organism: Vombatus ursinus; assembly: GCF_900497805.2. Classification (NCBI taxonomy): domain Eukaryota; kingdom Metazoa; phylum Chordata; class Mammalia; order Diprotodontia; family Vombatidae; genus Vombatus; species Vombatus ursinus. The sequence continues at coordinate 6,775,438 of NW_020948739.1, forward strand.
TATTACATTAGCTCAGCCTACCCATGAGCAACTGATGTTTTTCCCATTATTTAGATCTGACTTTATTTGTGTGAAAAGTGTTTTGTAATTGTGTTCATACAGTTCCTGGGTTTGTTTTGGGAGGTAGGCTCCTAAATATTTTATAATGTCTACAGTAAGTTTAAATGGAATTTCTCTTTCTATCTCTTGCTGTTGGGCTTTGTTGGTAATATATAGAAATACCGATGGTTTATGTGGGTGTATTTTATAGCCTGAAACTTTGCTAAAGTTGTTTATTATTTCAAGTAGTTTTTTACTTGATTCTCTAAGATTCTCTAAGTATATAGTCATATCATCTGCAAAGAGTTTCGTTTCTTCTTTGTCTATTCTAATGCCTTCAATTTCTTTTTCTTCTCTTATTGCTAAAACTAACGTTTCCAGTATGATATTGAACAACAGTGGTGATAGTGGACATCCTTGTTTCACCCCCGATCTTATTGGAAATGCTTCTAGCTTGTCCCCATTACAAATCATGCTTGCTGAAGGTTTTAGGTAGATGCTCTTCATTATTTTAAGGAAGACTCCATTTATTCCTATGCTCTCTAGTGTTTTTAATAGGAATGGGTGTTATATTTTGTCAAAAGCTTTTTCTACATCTATTGAGATGATTATGTGGTTTCTGTTAGTTTTGTTGTTGATATGATCAGTTATGCTGATAGTTTTCCTAATATTGAACCAGCCCTGCATTCCTGGTATAAATCCTACCTGGTCATAGTGTATTATTCTTGTGATAAGTTGCTGTAATCTATTTGCTAATATTTTATTGAAAAATTTTGCATCTATATTCCTTGGGGAAATTGGTATATAATTTTCTTTCTCTGTTTTGACTCTTCCTGGTTTAGGTGTCAGCACCATATTTGTTTCATAAAAAGAATTTGGTAAAACTCCTTCTTCACCTATTTTCCCAAATAGTCTATATAGTATTGGAATTAATTGTTCTTTAAATATTTGATAGAATTCACTTGTAAATCCATCTGGCCCTGGAGATTTTTTCTTAGGGAGTTCATCAATGGCTTGTTCAATTTCTTTTTCTGAGATGGGGTTATTTAAGTACTTTACTTCCTCTTCTGTTAATCTGGACAATTTATATTTTTATAAATATTTATCCATTTCACTAAGATTGTCAAATTTATTGGCATACAGTTGGGCAAAATAGTTACTAATTATTGTTTTAATTTCCTCTTCCTTGGTGGTGGCTTCAGCTGTGTTTCTTTTTAAATATATAATAAATTCAATATGTACTTCCAGTTCCTCAGGTCTCCTGGGAGGCTTTCCTAACTCCCAGGAGAATATAATAGGAGACATGGGTTACTATTTCATGTTTTTAATATTTGTTAATGCGTTCACATGAATCTTTTGTATCTTAAGTATTTCTTTTATCTTGGAGGAAATAAATAGCTATCCATTATGTAATCTTTGTTACCTTGCGCATGGAGTAGTCTTCTGAAAGGGACCTTGTTACTCCCTTTTGAAGAGACAAAAAAAAAATCATATGTCAGAATTTTCCTGCTGGCAAAGAATTGGAAAATGAGGCAGTGCCCATTCATTGGGGAATGACTGAATAAATCATGGTATATGTATATGATATAATGGTACTGTGCCATAAGAAATGATAAAGGGGATGATTTTAGAAAAAAACCTAGGGAGACTTGTATGAGCTGATGCAGAGTGAAGTGAGAAGAACCAGGAGAACAATTTATACAATAAAATACTGGAAAGACAAATAACTTTGAAAGACTAAGGAACTCTGATTAATGCAGTGGAACCAACCACAGTTCCAGAAGGTTCAAGATGAAACATGCTTTCCACCTCCAGACAGAGAGGTAATGGACTCAAAGTGCAAATTGAAGCATATTTTTTTGGACATGGTAATACAAATTTGTTTTGCTAGACTCTACATATTTATCATTGATTTTATTTTTCTTGTTTTCTCAATGAGTAGGGGTAGGGGAGGTGGGAGAGAATTGAGACCTCAAAATAAAATAAAATTGAATATAAAATATTTTGATAACTATTTTCACATAATTTATTTCTTTTGTGATTCTATGTATTTTATTTTATGCCTCTAAAAACATAATTCTGAGAAGGGGTCCATAGGCAAAGTAGTGAGTAGGGTAGGGATTAAATGCAAAAAAAATGCTAAAAACCCTTGCTCCAAGCAGAACAAGTCAAATATCCTTTTCCACGGACAAGCTTTTGAATATTTGGAGTCTGCTTTCAGTTTCTTTTCTAAGATTGAACCTCCCACTGCCTGGAACTTTTGCTCAGATGAGAATAGTTTCGGTTCCTCTCATTTTGTTAGTCATCCTGCTCATTCTCCACTTCCTGCTTCTCATTGAGGCTTTCACAGGGAGATATTAAGCTGTCACAGTCTCATAGCCGACCACAGAAAACATTCCGGGTTTAAAGCTTTCAAGTAGTTCCCTCATATAGCCTGAAATTCTTCATTTCTGGTAACCTTACAAATAAAATATCATTACGTTTAACAAATCTTATTTTCTGTTTCACAACTAATTGAAAGTGTGTGCACAAAAGGCACAGAAATGTTCATGGGGGTTGAGCAAGCATTTATTAATCTCTTAGTATGTGACAGTCACTGTGCTATGCTCTGGGAATACAAAGAAAGGGCACCCCACCCCCACCCCAGTCCCACAGAGGTCACCATCTATTGGGGACAATAAGCAAACAACTATCTACGAACAAAATACCTACTGGTAAATTGAAGCTGGCATCAGAGGGAGGGCAGTAGTATCATGGGAGATTAGGAAAGGATTCTTGTAGTCGGTGGGATTTTAGGTGAGAAGGGAAGGTGACATCGAGGCTATTGGGTTGGGCAGGTCTGAGTGAGGGGATTTGGCTGATCAGAAGGAAGGAAGGTCACTGGAGGTCAATGGTTGTCTGGGAAGAGGGGATGCAGGGAGATAAAATACAGAGAAAAAGACAAGTTTTATCTACTGAATTTTTTCCCGTCTCTTTTCTCAATATGGGAAGATCTAACTACCATCAAAATTACCTTAGGGAGCTGAGTTTAAAATTGTGGCTTCTTCTATCCCAAAACAAACAAAAAAAAACCCAAACCAAAACAAAAACAAAAACAAAAAAACAAACCAAAAAACCCAACCCCCCAAAACAACCTTCTAACAATGGAGGGGAACTTCATGGCTCCTCATCTAATAATCCTGTCCTTTAGAAATAGATCTTGGAGGTAAGCGTAAGGAGACTTTTAAGAGATTCTGACTTATGTGATCTGAGCCATCAGTTCACTAAGGATTAGCTCCCTAGGTCTGGGAGGACAGCTCCCTCTGCAGAGCAGACAGCAGATTCCTCCTTCACCCCACCTTTCCCACCCCCCTCCCCGCCCCTCACTTCCAGGCATTAGATCTGCCTGTAGTCTGGAGAAACGCGTCCTTTTACTTCCCTGTCTCACATGGCTCCTTGGTGAAAGGGACAGGCTTCACACAGACGAGCCCTGGGCTAGTTTCAAGTGTAAATGGAAAATAAAATCTTTACGTCCAAGTGTTTTGGCAAGACACTTCAACTGAGGTTTTTGTAAGGGGAGCCCTTCTTATTCTGCTCCTGAAGAACAGCCAAATCCTATCGCATCCAAGAGGGTTAAAATAATAGCTAGCCTCAATTGATCAATCAATCAGACCAATCAAACTACCAAAAAATTGTTTTATCAAGTTAGAAAAAATAACAAGATTCATTTGGAAGAACAAAAGGTGCAGAATATCGAGGGAACTAATGAAAAGAAATGCAGGGGAAGGTGGCCTAGCCCTTCCAGATCTTAAATTGTATTATAAAGCAGCAATCATCAAAACTGCTTGGTACTGGCTAAGAAATAGAGTGGTGGATCAGTGGAATAGGTTAAATATGCAAGACACAGTAGTCAATGACAATAGTAATCTATTATTTGATAAACCCAAAGACCCTAGCTTCTGGGATAAGAACTCATTCTTTGACAAAAACTGCTGGGAAAACTGGAAAAGAGTATGGCAGAAACTAGGCATAAATCAAAATCTCATACCATATACCAAAATACAGTCAAAATGGGTTCATGATTTAGATATAAAGGCTGATACTGTAAGCAAACTGGGAGAGCAAGGAATAGTTTACCTATCAGATTTATGGAGAACAGAAGAATTCATGACCAAACAGGAGACAGAGAACATTACAAAATGCAAAATGGATAACTTTGATTACATTAAATTGAAAAGTTTTTGCACAAACAAAGCCAATGCAACCCAGATTAGAAGGAAAGTAAAAAACTGGGAAAGAATTTTTACAATCGGTCTCTCTGATAAGGGTCTCATTTTTAAAATATATGGAGAATTGAAGTCAAATTTATAAGAATACAAGTCATTCCCCAATTGATAAATGGTCAAAGGATATCAACAGGCAGTTCTCAGATGAAGAAATTAAAGCCATCTATAGTCATATGAAAAAATGCCCTAAATCACTATTGATTAGAGAAATGCAAATCAAAACAACTCTGAGGTTACCACATCACACCTATCAGATTGGCCAACAGGACAAAACAGGAAAATGATAAATGTTGGAGATGTGGGAAAATTGAAACACTAATGCATTGTTGGTGAAGTTGTGAAATGATCCAACCATTTTGGAGAGCAATTTGGAACTATGCCCAAAGAGCTATAAAAATGTGCATACCCTTTGACCCAGCAATAGCACTTCTAGGGCTATATCCCAGAGAGATCATACAAATGGGAAAAGGACATACATGTACAAAAATATCTATAGAAGCTCTTTTTGTGGTGGCAAAGAATTGGAAATTGAGAGGATGCCCATCAATTGGGGAATGGCTGAACAAGTTGTGGCATGTGAATGTAATGGAATACTATTGTGCTATAAGAAATGATGAACAGGATGACTTCAGAAAAACCTGGAAAGACTTGTATGGTCTGATGCTGAGTGAACTGAGCAGAACCAGGAGAACGTTGTACACAGTAACAGCCAGGTGGTGTGATGACTAATATTGATAGACTTAGCCTTTCTCAGTAATACAAGCATCTAAGACATCTCCAAAGGCCTGGTGATAGAAAATGCTATCCACAAAGAAGAAAGAACTATGGAGTTTGAATACAGATTGAAGCACACTATTTGCTATTTTTTTTCTTCTGTTGTGTTTTGTTTCCTCTTTCTGGTGGTTCCTCTTATTGGTTCTAATTCTTACTTACAACATCACTAAAGTGAAAATATGTTTAATAGGAATGTATATGTATAACCTACATCAGATTGTGTGCCATCTTGAGGAATGAGGCGGGGAGGAAGGGGAAAAAAATTTAAAACTCAAAAGCTTATGGAAGTGATTGTTGATAGTTTAAAATAAATTAATAAAAAAAATCAATCAGTAAATATTTATTAAGTGCCTACTATGTTAGAGGCTCTAAGCACTGGAAATGCAAACAGGCAAAAGACAGCCCCTGCCCTCAAGGAGCTCGCAATCTAATGGAGAAGACAACATGCAAACAAATTTGTACAGGCTATTCAGGATAGAGAGAAAATAATTAACAGAGGGAAAGCACTAGAATTAAGAGAGGTTGGGGATGGCTTCCTGTAGAAGGTGGGATTCTAGTTGGGACTTAAAGGAAACCAAGGAGGTCAGTAGTTGGAGCAGAAGAGGAAGAGTGTTCCAGGCCTGAGAAAATGCCTGGAGGTGAGAGATGGAGAATGTCTAGTACATGGAACAGCCTGAAGGCCAGTGTCATAGGGCTTTAAGATCTGTAAAGTACTTTGCAAATATCTCATTTCAACACCACTTCAACCCTGAGAGGGAGGTGCTATTATTATGCCCATTTTACAGATAAGGAAACTGAAGCTGATGGAAATTAAATGACTTGGCCAGGATCAGATGGCTAGTAAGTGTCTGAGGTCATATTTGAACTCAGGTCTTCCTGACTCTAAGCCTAGTGTTGTAACCACTGTGATACCTAGTTGCTGTAAATCTGAGGGTTTTTTTTTTTAATTGGTGTTCTCCTGATAAGAGTCCAGTTGTTCAAATTTCCTTTGTGCATAAATGTTGTGGTATAAATTGGTGTATCTTTTCTCTCTTCATGAATAGGGTAATGGACTTTTAGTCAAAAAGACCTGGGTTCAAATTCCACCTCAGATATTTGCTATCAGATACAGATATTTTTCCCCTTTCATTTTTCTCATTTTTAAAAGGGATTACTCAACAGATAGAAGAGGAAGGAAGCTAAACCTCAAGAAACAAATGTGATATAAAAACAAAAGATATTAACAAAAATAAAATAAACTAGATAGCACAGTGGCTAGAACTCCAGGAAGTCAGGAAGAGCCAAGTTCAAACCCAGACTCAAACACTAGCTGTGTGACTTTAGGTAAGTCACTTGACCCCTGCCAGACTCAATGTTCACATCTGTAAAATTGCACCTACTTCCTAGGTTATTATGAGGGTCGAATCAGATAATATTAGTAAAATGCTTTGCAAACCTTAAAGTGCTATATAAATGCTAGTGTTATTATTACTATTATTATTATTAAACTGATGCATGCAGAAATGGGTAGCAACATCTTCATTTTAACCAATTCCACCCCCCACCCCCCTCTTTTTTTTTTCATTTTTGCCTCTAACTTTGCTTCAAAATGTTTGTGCCATATTGGGAGAAGTATGTCAGTGAGCAGGAGTCCCCACTTGATCTCTAATCAGCACCTTCTCCGAGGTAAAAGAATGGACAATAGAGAAGGGCAGGTATTATGGATGGGACAAGCACTTGCAAATGTTTTCCTCAAGGACCTGGGCCATCAAATGGTCATGTCACATGATGGAATTGTCCTTTCTTTCTAAAGAGGGTAGTCATGGAGGACTCTTGCCAGCTGAATTACATCTGCCATTACTGTCTGCCACTGCATAGAATGGCCGCCTCTGGTGGGTATTTCTTCTTCTTCTTTTTTTAAAAAGAGTTTAATTTGTTTTATTTGGCCCCAGAGTTCAGAACTAGGAGAAATGAGCAGAAAGTAGATTTAGACTTGATATAAGGGGAAAAACAACTTCCTAAGAACTGTCCCAAAGTGGGATGCTGATTTGTATTTCTTAGCATGATTTTATATCTCTTTTGAACGACTAGGCAGGCCCCCTCTGACAGAATATTCCCTGATGTACCATTGTTCTCTAGCATTCTCTAAGAGCTGATGACCTGCCCTTGGCAGTGCCCTGTTGGCAGTTGAAAACAGTTTCCTTAATTATCTGGTTAAACAAACAAAAATTTAAAAAACGAAACCAAAAAACAAACCTCAAACCCACACACCCAAGTTAGACTTTGGCAGGATAGGGAACAACAAAGTGTTACCATAAAAAGAGAACAGAAGCAGAAAAGAAGGGAAGAGGAATTATCTCCTTTTGTGTTCATGAAGGTCTCGAAGCAGTTTTGATTTCCTGTGGTCCCATCTCAGCATGGGGCAAAATTACCCAAAGAAAAAAGCTTCCTTCTGAAAATTAAAGTGTAATAAGTGATTACATCAATGATTTAAATCAATGGGAATTGTTTAATAAAATTCAATTCAACAAGCATTTATTGAGTGTTTTCTAGAGGCCAGTGTTTTCTAGTAGTAGGTGTTGTGGCTAAAAAGACAAAAGTAAACAGTCGCTTTCCTGAGGGAGCTTATATAATACTGGAAGAAAAACACAAATTAGTATGTACAAAGATTAGCATGTACAAAATACACCCAGAAACACAAAAAGATTTTCTGATGGGGAAGGAGGTGGAATTATTAAAAAAAATTTTCTAATTATATGTAAAAACAGTTTTTAACATTCATTTTTTAAAAAATTTGAATCATAAATTTTCCCCTCCTATTCTCTTCTCCCCTTCCCTCAGAAAGTTAGCAATTTGATGTAGATTTTACATGTGCAGTCATGCAAAACACATTTCCATATTAGTCACATTGTGAAAGAGAACACAGACCAAACCAAACAAAACATGAAAAATAAAGTTTAAAAAAACTATGCTTCAGTCTACAATTCATTTTCTGGAGATGGATAGTATGTTTCATCATGAATCTTTCGAAATTGTCTTGTATCATTGTATTGCTGAGAATGGCTAAGTCATTCACAGCTGATCATAGCACAATATTGCTGCTACTGTGTATACAGTGTTCTGGTTCTGCTTATTTCACTTTGCATCGGCTCATAACACCCATTAAAAATGTTTTTGAGTACCAAATTTTCTCTGTCCCTCCAGCCCCTCCCCTCCCCATTATATCATTAATAAGTGTTTGTTGTCTGACTGACTGACAATCCACAGTCTAGACCACTTAAAAGATCCTGGACATCACTGATGGGATCTATGGTTTTCAGAGAACTTTGGGTTCTGTTGTTACAGTATCCAGAACAGTACAACCTCTTCCCAACAGGTAGGGCAAATATCCATGGTATCTTAACACTGTCCTTGTGTCCTTCATCTTCTATAGGTACAGCAAGTTGCCCTGGCCAGCAGACAAACACATCATCATCTTCTAGGCTAGTCTGACCTTGCGGTTGGCCAACAGAGATCTAGGGTTCCAGTATCTCCAGGCCCTACACTCCTAACACAACCAGGGAGTGTTTAGAGGTGCGGAAGGGAATGTCTTCTTCTCTGGGCAATTAGATGGATCAGATGTTGTGGCTGTTACTAAACAGATGTTTGGCATCAGGGCCTAATTCCTGCATACATACTTCCCTTTATAGGATCATATAAGGAGTAGCTGAGGAGGGCAATTATAATAGCATAACCTTAGGGAAAACCTTTCATCAAAGCATCTCATGGCACTTTACCAAATAAGCACACTCATTTTCCTCCAATTACCTATGGAGACGCTGAGGCAGAGAAGCCACATTAGCTGGCTGTCCATACATAGTCACTCCGTGAGTCAGTAGTGGAGTTGGGTAAAGATCCAGGGTCCCACCTCCCTCCTGCTCCCTGATTCAGCCATAAGGGTTCAAGCTTCCTGTGAGATCATGGCTTATTTTCACTTTGTTTATTGGGTGGCCCATGGACTCACTGACTTCTGCTGAGAGCTTTTCACATGTTATTCTACCAGTGAAAAAATGGTGCCTTAGAGCAGAATTTAAAGTTGGTGCAATTAAAACAGCACCTTAAGGAATACATTTCCTTGTAGGTCGATTTTATTTGTTTAGTTTTCAGCTTTTTCTTCTGTGCATAGGATGTCCCAAAAGTCTTGGTGTGGTTTAAAGCTAAAACTTCGTTCTCCCTTGATGGTGTCCTAAAGATATAAGACTTTTGGGACACCCTAGACATGTATGTCTGTGTCTATATATGTACACAATACACATACATACATATGTACACACATGTATTGTGTGCATGCACTTGCATGTATATATACTTATATGTGTGTGCACATATGTATTTGTATATGCATTATATACATGTGTAAATGCACATGAACACTCATGCACATGTGTTTGTGTGTACATGCACATGCACACGTGTATACATATACACCAAGCCAGATATCACCATGTGCACACATACGCACACACGTGCATGCATCACACGTGTATATACATGTTGATGTGGTCATATGTGTACACATATACACATAAATATGTGCTGCGTGTACACAAACATATTATATGTATGTATCTGTAACAGCCATTCATATGTCTGTGCATCCCATATGTGCATATATATGTACACAGATATGTAGATGTGGTTTTAATATATATCCCCCTAAAGCTCTTAATGAGACATAGTTACAGTCCAAGCAGCAGCTGATGGATCTCCACCCCATCAGAGGCTCACGAGGGCAAAGGTGTGTTTCTACTACTACGGTGTAAAGCTTTTGGAGAGATTTCCCCTGGGGTTGGAGGAGGAGCTGAGGAAATCTAGGATTTAGATATCAGAAACTTCTTTCATTACAAAAATTCGTTGGTGTCTTTTGGTTTTATATCCCCTTTATTTTTCAATCTATCCCTCTCCCTTCCCCCTTCTAGAGAGCCATTTCTAGTAACAAATAATAGAAGAAAGAAAGAAAAAGTTCCTCAACACTCACCAACAGAGCTGCTGAGTCCTTCATTAAATTCGATGCTCTATCTCTGCAGAGGAAGGAGGGAGGTGGCCAAGTACATGCAGAGTGTTCACCACCAGAAGATAAATTGAGTTAGGCAGGATTGGGGCCTTTTGAGCCATTTCACAGGCTAATGATACAACTGCTGCTTTCTACAAATCTCGATCTTTAAACTCTCTCCAACAGCCCAGAATTTTTTTTATTAGGTTAGGTATGTGAGAGAGAACATGGCTTGGTACAAACCCAGAGAAGTAATATTTCCAAATAAATGCAGCAACAGCTCAAGTCTCTGGAGATGAGTGAACTGTGATCTGCATCACAAAAATCCATTCTGAGCAGATGAAGTATTTGCCACAGAACCCATGCTGGACTTCACTATTAAGAGGCTCGTATAGCCTCGTATCATTCAGAGCTTACTGAATCTTACTCTGTCTACCATTCTAATAACTCAGGGCTGGATCCTTTAGCTTCCCTAGTAAGTTAGTGGAGGTGGGGCTGACAGAGGCAGGGGAAGTAACTATAGAAATATAGGCTAATAATATGAAAGTCAACCAACAAATATTTATTAAGCACTTTGTACCTAAGTTTGGAGAATACAAAGAAAGGCTAAAAACAAAGTCTGCCTTTAAGGAGCTCACATTTTAATGGCAGAGATGACATGAAAACAGCGAAGTATTCAGAATAGATGGAGGGAAATCTGAGAGGGGAAGGCACTTCAGGCTGGGTGTGTGTGTGTGTGTGTGTGTGTGTGTGTGTGTGTGTGTGTAAGTTGGGGAGGGGGACATCAGGAAAGCCCCCCCCCCGCAGAAGGTAGGATTTGAGCTGAGTTTTGAAGGAAACCAGAGAAACTAAGAGGCTGAGGGGAGGGGGTCAGAGTATTGCAGACACAAGGGACAAGCAAGGAGATGGAGTGTAGGAGGGACAGCAGGTAGGGAAAGGAAAATACAAAAAAAAATACTGTTTTAGGATTTTGGTGGGACTAGAACTGTGGGTTCATCAGCATAGGTGAGGAACTTCTACCAATGTAAACTGGCAAGCATCTCAATCAATCAGTTAACCTTTATTTTTTTGATTGGGGGGGGAGAAGGCAATTGGTGGTAAGTGACTTGCCCATGGTCACACATCTGGTGTTCAGTGTCTGAGGCCAGATTTTAACTCAGGTCCTTCTCACTCCAGGGCCAGTGCTGTATCCACTTCACCACCTAGCTGCTCCATAGTTAACATTTATTAAGCATCTACTACGTGCCAGGCACTGGACTTAGTGCTAGGGAAATGAAAAGAGGCAAAAGACAGTCCCTGCCCTCAAGGAGCTTACAATCTAATAGGTGACACAACAAGCAAACAAATATGTATAAAGCAGGCTGCATACAGAATATCTCTGCAACTTAATTGTTTTAGAAAGTTGCCAAGGGTCACACAGCCAATATGCATAAGAAGCTGGAACCCAGATCTTCTTGACTCCAAGACCACCTCACTCTGTCTCTGTCTCTGTCTCTGTCTCTGTCTCTGTCTCTGTCTCTGTCTCTTTCCCTCCTTCCTTCCCCCCTCTCTCTGTCTCTCTTTGTCTCTCTGTCTCTGTCTCTCACTCTGTCTCTGTCTCTGTCTCTATCTCTTCCTCCTCCCCACGTCTGTATCTCTCTGTCTCTCCCCCTCCTTCCCTTCCTCCTTTTCTCTTTCTGTCTGTCCGTCTGTATCTCTCTGTTATGCCACACTGCCTCTTACTGTTTTAAAATACCATATAATAAATCATAATGATGGTGTTGTTTCATCAAGGTTTAGTATTCTCTGTTTAAGAAGGTGAGGAAATTTATAATACACTTTAGTAAAATTTCCATCAACAATTATAATAATTATAATAGCTGTCATTTAATAGCTATTAAATCTTAAAACTGTGCTAAGCTCCTCAGGATGTGCTGTATATCAGTATGTTAAGGATTTAACATTTCATAGGTGTGGGAATTCTCATTGTGAGGATTCCATAAATGAGAGTTTCTTTCATGAGACAGTTTAGTTGGTCAATTAGTTGGTCAGTCAATAAACATTTATTAAATGCCTACTTAGTGCCAGGTACATGCTAAGGATTGGATGGGTTTACAATGCATCCATAACTTGCAAGTCTTTACCAGAGATTTACTTGAGATTCTTGGTCATACAGACATTTGTATAAACTTAATATTCACAAAGTGCTTTACACACAGTGGCATGCTAGTAAATGATTAACAACCAGCTCTACAGAAAATTGTCCTTTAGACACACTTTTAAATTTAATCTGTATTAGTAACCCTTTTTTTCCCATCGCTTTCTTATGTCTAGACAGTCAACAAAACAATAAACAAAATCCTGATTTGTAGTTTACCTCTTTCTGAGGCATGAGTTTCAATGTTCATACTCAAAATTTAACGATCAGCTCTTACTGGTGCAAGCTGGCACCAGCATATCCCTGCTACACATATTATCTCATTTCATCCTCATAGCAACCCTGTGAGTAAGCATGGCTGGTATTGTCTCCATTATATGGATGAGAAAAAGGAAACAGTGGGTTAAGTGATTTGGTTGCCCAAGGCTACATAGTTAGTAGGTACCAGAGGCAAAATTCAAACCCAGACCTCTCCTGAGTCCAAGTCAGTGATAATTCTACTACAATACCCTGCCTCAAATAAATGTCAAGATTGGTTTAAAAAAAATATGGCTTTTAAAGTGGTAAGATTCAATTATCTGGATAATTCATGAATGTAGGACATTCCAGCCCTTAGGATTGCATTACTGTGCAACGACTAAAAAGAATAATCATATTCTTCCATTGTCTTCCAAATATGGAGGACAAGTGTATGAGTCTCTTACTACCTCAATATTCATGGGAAAGTCAAATGGCTTCTTGAATCTCAGTTTTTCTTCTTGTTACACAGGTAAGAGCCCATATACACCAGGTGGTGCAGTAGTTAAAGCATTGGACCTGGAATCAGGAAGCCCTGGGTTAAAATCTAGCCTTAGACCCTTACTGTTGTTGTTTGTCCTTCATTCTCAAAGAGGGCCAATGGCATCGTGAGGGTGATGTCTTGACTTGTTCATGAATTGAATTTAAGGGTAAAGTCATTAGTTTCACTCTCTCCTCCAGAGTCATTGAAGTCCAGCAGCAAGACAAAAGTCAAGAAGACTGGCGGTGGTGCCAGATGTCATAGATGATCTTGGCCTTCCTAGGTCTTTCCTAGCTCTCAGTTTGTCAGAGGCAATGCCCATTCAGTGATTATGGGCTAAGTAAGATGTGAGAAAAAAGATGACCTAATTTACCATCACAACAATATTAGTCTGGGAGGGGAAGACCCTCAGAGTTCCTGCCCAGAACAGAAAACAATTGCTACTTACTAATTAATTGTGTGACTCTGGATAAGTCATTTAACCTCTGTTTGTCCAAGTTCTCTCATCTATAAAATGGGTATAACAATAATTCCTACCTCCCAGGATTTTTGTGAGGATCAAATGCACTAATATTTGTATTAGCACAGTGCCTGGAACATAGTGTTATATACATATGGCTATAATAATAATAATAATAATAATAATATTATCATTACTCCTGATAATAATATTATTATATACTTGTCATAGTAACCTGAAGATGCTTTGATAGAAGGTTCTGAGTGAATGCCAAGATTGTGAGGTGATAATTACTCTCTGTGTTTGGTTGGTATGTGTTGTTATGAAAGCATGTGTCTGGAATGCAGACAAGATGGCACAAGGACCTTTAGCAATAGTATGTGATGTAATACATAATGACGGGATGGAGGAGGGCAAAGGACTGAATTTAGACAGGAAGCCCACGAAAGTAACACTCTGCAGCTAGAGTCTCAATACAAGTAAACTTTCCTTTCCCCCAAATTGTTGATAAGCCCTGCAAAAATAAATCAGATAGGGGCATCTAGGTGGCACAGCCAATAGAGAACAGGCCCTGGAGTCAGGAGGACCTGAGTTCAAATCCAGCCTCAGATACTTGACACTTACTAGCTATGTAACCCTGGGCAAGTCACTTAACCTGGATTGCCTCCTGCCCTCCCCCCCTCAAAAAAATACATCGGATAAAATAATATTACACAGAGTAGTTAATGCCAAAATATATTGATAACTGTTCCAAAATAATTTCAACATCATTGGTTTCCTTTATAATCCTATGTATATTATTTTATGCATCTAAAACATTTTTCTGAGAAGTGGTCCATAGGTATTGCCAGATTGCCAAAAGGGTCTGTGACACAGAAAAAGTTAAGAGTCCATGTCTTAGTTTTCTAGATTAGTTGTGTCAAACTCAAATAGAAATGAGCCCAATAATCCATACGTAAGGATTTCTGTAGGCTACATATTGACTTAGTTTTCGAATGTAATATTATCTATATTTTATTGTATTTTTTATTAATTTTGTTAAATATTTTCTAATTATATTTTAATCAGGTTCAGGCCTCGCTTGGGAGTATTGTTGACTGAGTTGTGTGCTTAAGGTTTTTGTCCTAGAGCACCAAGAGGTTAAGTAACTTGCTCAGAGTCATCCCACCAAGTTGCTGTTCATCTTTCATTTTTCAAAGAGAACAGTTGCAGGTGCTGGGAATCACTCAACTTGCAATGAATTGGATTTAAGTGAGGCAGAGTTGCCCTAAGTCATCAACCTCACTCTCTCTTCCAGAGTCATCAAAGTCCAGTGGCAGGACAAAACTCAGGAAGGCAGGTAGTGGCCCAGGATGCAGTGGATGACCTTGGCATCTTCAATGTCTGACCAAGCTCTAAGTGCTCCACAGCACCTGCTTCAACTGCCTTCGTGGCCATTGGAACAAATTGTTCTCATCCATCCATTCTAGTAGGGTGAAGTTTTCACATGCTGGGGGTAGACACCTCACTAACTCACCAATGGGTTTGCAGCCAATCAATTTAGCCAACCTAGTTTAGCTTGCCTGCTGAGATGGTTTTACTGGAGTATGGTTTCTGTGCATGCTATAGCTTCTTGGAGCCACAGATGAGAAGTGAGTACCAGGTGGACGCCAAAGATGGATGAGCAGCCCTGAGAATGGCTTGGTAAGCCCTCACAGCTGAGGTTGCTAGTCCTCCCTGACCACCCCATATACCCCCATACAACCAGTATGATGCTAAAGGCAGGACTTGAACCCAGATCTTCTAAACTCTGCAGTCATCTCTCAGTCCATTACACCATGTTGTCTGATTACCTCAGGAAAATTTCTCCCCTATCTTAATCTCAGCGCTTCCCCTACAAGACTGGGTTGTCCCCATTATTGCATATGCTTTCAGTGGGAAGATATGGTAACTAGACTTCTAATTTAGGGGGATGCTACAGTTACACAGTTATCACTTCATTAAAGCATTTGATAAAAGTTAACCATGCTCTTCTTACAGACAAGATAGAGAAATGTGTACTAATTGGTAGTAGAATTCACTGGATCCAGAATTGGTTGAATCCATGGCCACAAAGAGTAGTTATCAATGATTCAAAGCTAACTTGAAAGGTAATCTCTAATGGAGTGCCACAGGGAGGTGTCCTTAGCTTGTTGATATTTAACATTCTTATCAGTGACTTCAATAAAGGCAGAAATGGCATGTCTATCAAATTTGCAGGTGAGACAGAGTTAAGCAAGATAGCCTGTTGGGTGGTAGCAAGTGGATTCAAAAAGATTTCCATTGCCAAATCTACTAAGATGATTTTTAAAAATTGGACCAATGATTTAACCAGTATAAGGAATTCCTAGTGACAAAATGCTGTAAGGTCAACATCTACTCTTCACCTCACTGTCTAAGAGCTGCCTGAGGGGCAGCTAGGTGGAGTAGTGGATAAAGCTCCAGTCTTGGAGTCAGGAGGACCTGAGTTCAAATCTGGTCTCAGACACATGACACTTACTAGCTGTGTGACCCTGGGCAAGTCACATAACCCCTATTGCCTCACCCCCCCCCCCCCAAAAAAGAGTTGCCTGAGACACTGGAGGATTAAGTGACTTGCTCAGAGTCGCATAGAATGTGTCAGAAACAGGGCTTGAACATACATCTTCCTGACTCTGATGCTGCCTTTTAAAAATCTAATAGGGGTAATTGTATAATATGGATGTACACGGATCGTCTAATATAAAACAGCTATCTTGTGTATGTCAGACATATCTGATCTGGAATCTGGCCCATCCCATAGTTAAAGGAAACAGTGATTTCTGACTTGGATATACAAGAGTAGGGCTCTGGCTGGATGCTCACTCCTTTCGTTTCAGCTATCTACAAGGGTTAATGGACTAAAATTTATCTAACTACTACATCTTAAATATTGGGGGTTTATCCCTATGATGCTCTCTCTTAGGCATTCAGAATAAAGTCCACTTTTCCCTGATCACTCCCAGGGGCAGAGTTAACAGCTTACTCTTATTGGCTTAGCCCCTTTCCACCAAATGCTTAGTACACACATTAAAAAAGTCTCATAGAGTGAGCAAACCCACTTTTTCAAGTAAACCGTCAACATGAATTTGGATGTTATACATCCAAACTAAAGAATACATAGGAGTAAATGGGTTCTTTGACTCAGAAGCAAGATAAAATCTCAAGTAGATCAGAAGAAACAATCTCACTGGGAAAACCCATTCTTAGTAATCTCAGGGATTGCAGGTGCTGGGAACCAAGGGACATCTTTGAGAAACTTTTCTCCATGTTTGTGGCTCCTGGGAGATCTCCTGTACGTTATTCAAAAGTTAATGCTTTACTTTTCACCTGTTTATCTTGAATTCTGCCTCTCTCTCTCCTTCTCAGAGCCCTTTTTACATTTACTCAGTATGGAGGTCTCAGACAATCTCAGTAGGTCAAGAACTATGCCCAAAGGGCTATAAAACTGTGCATACCCTTTAACCTATCAAGACCACTACTTGGTCTGTATCCCAAAGAGATGGCAGTTCTTTTTGAGGTGGCAAAGAATTGGAAATTGAAGGGACTCCCGTTAATTGGGAAATGGCTGAATAAGTTGTGATATATGATTGTGATGAAATACTATTGTGTTATAAGAAATGATAAGCAGGATTATTTCAGAAAAACCTGGACTTATGTGAACTAATGCAAATTGAAGTGAACAGAACTAGGAGACCATTGTACACAGTAATAGAAATATTGCATGATGATTAACTGTGAATGACTTAGCTATTCTCAGCAATACAAAGATCCAAGACAATTCAAGGGACTTATGTGGAAAAATGCTATCTACCTCCAGAGAAAGAACTGATGGAGTCTGAATGCATATCAAAGCATACTTTTTAAACTTTCTTTATTTTTCTTCATTTGGGTGTGTGTGTGTGTCTGTGTTTTCTTTCACAACATGACTAATACAGAAATATGTTTTGCATGACTGCATATGGAATCTATATCAAATGGCTTGCCTTTTGGGGGAAAGGGGAGGGGAGTAAGGGAAGAAAAAATTTTGGAACTCAAAATTTTTAAAAAGAAGAATAAAAATTATTTTTATACATAATTAGAAAAAATAAAATTTTTTTTGAAAAAGGAGTTGCATTTTTCATTGCCTAAGA
This sequence comes from Vombatus ursinus, assembly GCF_900497805.2. Taxonomy (NCBI): domain Eukaryota; kingdom Metazoa; phylum Chordata; class Mammalia; order Diprotodontia; family Vombatidae; genus Vombatus; species Vombatus ursinus. The sequence goes on from NW_020948739.1 coordinate 6,793,071, forward strand.
AGTGCCACAGGGCTGTGCTTCAGAAAATAGTTCTAAGCTGTCTTTGGGTATAGATGTTACAGGTGTAAAGTCACATACTTAGGTTCAACTCTTCAACTTCACAATTACAAAATAAGGCAGATGTGATTAGCAAGTCAGCTGAAAGAAAAGGATCTGGGGGCAGGGAGTTTAATGGACTATAAGCTCAATGTGAGTCAGCAGGGTAATATGCCAATCAAAAAATGCTAATGCAATTTTAAGCTACATTAAGAGAGATCTAGTGTTTATGACTGGAGGCCTCATAGCACTTCTGTACTTTGATCTGATCTGATGATGTCTGGAGTACTGTATTGTGTACTATGTGCTCCATTTCATAAAGGACATTGATACTCTAGAAAGTGTCAAGAGGGGAATTCAGGATGGTGAAGGTCCTTGAGATCATGCTGAAAAAAGTTAAAGAAACTGGACACTTTTAGCTTGGAGAAGAAAAGATTTAGGAGGGGTTAAGATAGCCATCTTCCAGTATTTGTAGGTTTGAAAACATATTACAGACTTTATTTGTAGTATATCATTGCATAGCATAGTATAGCATGGTATGTATATAGTATATATAGTAACTAGAACTATACTATATAGTATATAGTACTATACTATAGAACTATACTATATACTATATAGTAACTAGAAAATCTCCATAGCATAACATAGCATAGCTTGTTATTGTTGCTGTTCAGTTATGACCCAGTGGGCCATACAATCCATGGGGTTTTCTTGGCAAAGACACTGGAGTAGTTTGCCATTTCCTTTTCTAGTGGATTAAAGTAAACAAATTAAGTGACTTGCCCAGGGTCATACACCTAATAAGTGTCTGAGGCCTGATTTGAACTCAAGTCTTACTGACTCCAGGCCTAGTGCTCTATCCACCCAGTTATCTAGCTACCTCATAGTCTAGTATAGAATAATTCTTGTCCTATTTGAATTATTGCCTTTCTCACATGGTAAATGATCGCACTATTGACTCAGTTTAGGGTAGTTTCCTCTTTGATCATTATCAGAAGCAATTGGCCCTATGGCAATCCTTTCCCTCATGAGAAAAGATTAAGATATTGACCATAGGGAGGAGGTCCCTTTGTTTACTCTAGGGGAACACTTGATGGTCAACTGAGGAGGAAACCTTCCTCCACAATGACCTCATGTTCCAGAGTGTTTCACTCGTTTATTTTTTTTTTTAGAAGTAAATGTTATATTTTTCCAACTAAATTCTAGTACTACAAGGGCATCAAAACAATGATACACTGGGGAAAAAATGCAGCAATAAATATTTGTTAAAGACTGATAGAATAAATAAAAACTACAAAAACAAGAAATCATATAAACCCATTCTTAACCCCCTCCCCCCCCAAAAAAGTCCTGGAATACAGAAATACTCTTCTTCTTCACTATTTCATGGATAGTACTGTGGACTATTTGCTTAATTGTCCTGGGATTACATTTTAAGTTATTAATGACTGGTTACCATTTGGTTGTAGTGCACAGGTATTAAAACCACACTAACTTCAATCTGAAGTGTCATTATACAGCTTTATTTACACAATCAATGAAGTGATGATTATTTGCAATATTAACCTCAAGTTATGCTTTAATTTACGATGTTTTTCTTCTTTAATATTCCTATAAATGTCACCAAAATTATCCTGGGACAGAGAGACGAGTTAGCAAGCATACAGAAACCATGCTAGTTTAGTTATCTTTTTCTCTAGGTTAGAAATGGCTTGAATAGAGAAAAATGATAAACTGAATAAAATTATTTCTGGCAGGCTTGTGCCTAGAAATCAGCACAGAGTGAATATATTTTTCTTCGATACAAGACTGCCACTTGGAAAAGGGATTTGAATTTTCCTGTTTGGTTACAGAGAGCCAAACTAGGAGCAATGAATAAAAGTTGCTAATTTAGGCTTGCAAATTTAGAAGTTGCAGATTTTGAGGTCAGGAAAAACTTTCTAACCATTCTAGTTACCCTAAAGTGGAATGGAATACCTCAGGAAGCAATAGGTTTCCCCTCACCTGAAGTCTTCTACCAAAGGCTAGATTACCATTTGTCAGGGATAATAAGATTATAGGCTAGATAGCAACTGAAGTCTGCTCTAGAAAATAGCTTCTGAAACTCAGTTAATCACTCTTTTTACATTTGCCATACCCTTGACCTAGTCCTGTTTTAAAAAATACTACTAATACTGGGGACTGGCATCTCCATTACCTGCTTTCTTTCTTTCTTTTTTTTTATTACCTGATTTCAAAGAACTTCAGACTCCATTAAAAATATAATAAAATTGTTATCTATTTAAAACGCACTACTAGCACAATGTCAAGAACAATTGATTTAAAATATGTGATTTTTTCAGGCGAAGAGTTTAAGTCCATTAGAGTTCTGCCTAGTTTAAATTCATTATCATTTCACCTAAATACAACTAACCAAGGCATCTGAACTTAAACTATCTTATTAATTGCTTTTAGCTCCACTGAAAAACACATTAAACAGTCACATCACCTCATGTAATCTTATTCCAGTAATATGAAGACATCATTTAGATCTAATAAACGTAAGAGTCTTAACATATGCCAAGGAAAGATAGAAACTGTAGGCTGTGATCTTTAATCTGGAGGCAATACTAAACTAGCAAACGAAGGAATAGCTACATTGTACATAGTACATTGTACATTGGTCTCCTCCAGGCAGAACACATTGAGTATTAAAGGTATCAAGAAGAAAACTATTCCTAAATTTGCTAAGAGACTTACTGGCATCCTGAAATCAAACCTGAATGAGAAAAACACTTTTTAAAACAACCAACACCTATGTAATACTAGTCTTGATGTACACTCTTAGAATTGTAAAATTGACCACAGCGGCTTTGGAAAGAATCGCCAAAAACCAATACAACATTCGTGAAACCTATGGCCTATGACCATGAGGCAGTTATAGAAAATTAGCATTCCCTCACTGAAAAGGAGGAAGAAGATTAATAGTCATTCGTAGAGCACATGATAAATAGGTTAAAAACCTACAGAATTACTTTTGGAATACGAAGATGTTGATTGCTTCACCAAGCAGTAGTAAAGGATGATAGCAGCTTCTAGCTGTTAGATTTGTCAAATATAAGTGAAATTGGCTTATTTCTGGCCGGAGCCCATGAAACAGCTAAGATCCAAGAGGGGAATGAAAGGGCTCTTTATGTGCCCATGAACATCTGCATGATCTCCCCCAGCAGTATGTCAACAAAGAAGCATTGAATAAATAGCTGAGTCATGAAGATTTCTTTGTGAAAAGAGAAAGGTTTATAACAGTTAATCAGGATTGGGTCATTGCTACCATGTATTATTGAAAAGAGCCCAGATTTGATGATCAAAGCAGATTATGCAAGGAAATCATGGGAACAGTGCAACACATCACTACAGAGTGTCCACCTAATATCAGGCAATCTGCTGGTTGGAATTATGTATGTTTTTGTTGTTATTGTTAATCCTTCAATTTCAAAGAGGACCAATGACATCATGGGTGATATCTTGCCTTGCACATGAAATGGATTTATGTGAGGCAGAGTTGCACAAAGTCATCAGCCTCACTTTCTCTTCTAGAGTCACTGAAGTCCAGTGGCAAGATTATATAAAGAATTATATATAAGAAGACAACAAATATCCACACAGCAAATCTAGAACACAGAATATCCTGGAGAACTCAACCAAGACTCTCTATCAGAACAAGACCAGCATGATAGGTTGAATTGTTGTCCACAATAGAATAGACATAATATTGATTGCTATAAACTTAATGTGGTGGTTGTGGTGGTGGTGGTGGTAAGGAAGGAATTGATCAGGACATCCCTGATAACTGATTCCATCCCCCTATACCTTTCAAGGCCAGTTGATGAAATCACAGAAGATAAATAGTAGGTAACAGACACATTGAGACATTAAGGTTTTAAATACAATATAAAGAAGGGTTTATACTTCCTTACCCTGTAACAAGGTTTGAAGAAGGTCTAAGACTGGAACTGATGGAATGAAAGGGCAGCTAGCCATTGGCTATCCAAGGATTAGCTATGACCCTGATTATGCTTTTAGAAATGTTACATCCTTTCCAACAAGGTAGAAGGAAGGAAAATGTCCCTAGGGGTGTAACCCCTGATAACAGAGAGTCAGCTATAAAAGAAGAATCCAGCTCTTGAGAGAAATTCCTTTCTCATCTCTCAGGGGGGAAAGAATTTTTCTTCACCTCACTCCTCACCTCTGTTTCTCATGGTAACTTGTAATGGAGCTATTTACCCAGTAGGAGACACCACACCTGGAAGAAAGTGGATCTAGAGCAGAGGTTCTCACACTTATTTGGCCCACCACACCCTTTTAAAAAAAGTTACTCAGACCCCCCTGGAAATCTATATCTTTAACCCTTTGATGGTTTTTTAAAAAAAATTTGTGTCATTTAAAAAATATGAAGTATTTCTTTAAATGATGCATATTAAATTTTATTATTTATTATAAATGTGTGGGTTTTTTCCTGCATTGGAATTTTGATGACACAATATTGCATCATGTAACTGTATAGTATCATATTGTAAACAAGTCATTACACACACAAATTCCTGCTGATGCATGCTGGACTTCCTGACAATGCACAACACATTCTCCTGCAAACACTTGCTTGTTAAGACTTGTTGGTGGACTTGACCACTGATCAGTTATAACACCCATTTTGTGTGCTTATTTGGAAAATAATGTAATCACCACAACTTTAACTCTGTTATGCAACAGATGAAACATGTACAAACAGTTTTTCAAAAATTTCTTTTTTTTTATGCTTCCACTGCCCCCTTGTTTTTATTCAGTGCCCCCCCAATTGTACCTGAAGCTACTACCACCCCCCTGGATTGGTCCAGAGGCCCCCACCCCCCAGGGAGTGGTATTGTCCCCTTTGAGAACCGATGCTAGATAAATGAGGCAGGAGATTTCTGAGACATGTGATGCCTGTGAGTTGAGAAGAGAGGCAGCCCTGGCCCTTAGGACTTGAGCTGTGAAGAGGAATGGTTCCAGCCCACCTGAATGAAATGCCTAGCAGAGACACTGCCCTCATGGGAAGCAGCATGAAGACATCAAGAGAAGAAAGAGGATATCAGGTCCTAGAGTGTCAGAGGTGTGAGTTGTCTTGGCAAGGTGTGCTCCCCGCATATTCACCTTTCAGCCAGTGTACTCATTATGTATGTGCTCACTCTTCCCACAGTGTGCTGATGTGAGAAAGTATGCACATAGATTTGAGGGGGGCAGAGCAGGATATTTCTGTTATTATTGTTCTTGTGATGCCTTTGCTTTGAGGTAATTGTGTCCACTGTCTGACTGTTAAAGGAAAATGCATTGGTGGGAACTCATGAGCTTTATACTTTTAGGAGTGGGAACTTATAGAGTACCTTGAATTCCGAGGGCCCAATCTAAAATCTGAGTTTTAAATTGAGCAAGTGAGGATGGATGCTGCATATACAATGATTCCAACAAGGAAAATTAATAGATTGCTAAATGGAAGCTGTTCTCAGAATAGCTGAGAATTCCCTGGAGGTCTTATAGAACAGCTAAGTGAAGCAGATTTCCTCCTCATGGTAGGGAGGTGGAAGGCAAATAGGTCTGAACACTGTCAGATTCAGTCATTGTATCACATGTCTTTGTCCCAAGGGACAATTCATTCTGGAGTGGGGTATTGTTAAAATGACTGTGACAAAGAAAAAAGGCATCAACAAAACATTTAAGACAAATAAACGCTATCCCCCCCTCAAGCATACCTGTGTTATTGTTGTTTGTGATGTCATTGGTGAATTAGATTTAAGTGAGGCAGAGTTGCACAAAGTTGTCAGCCTCAATCTCTCTTCCAGTCATTCAAGTCCAGTGGCAGGGCAAAAGTCAAGATGACTGGTGATGGCCCTGGATGAAGTGGATGACCTTGGCATCTTTTATCTCTGACCAAGCTCTAAGTGCTCCACAGTACCCACTTTAGCCTCCTTCATGGCCATGGGAACAAATTGTTCTCATCCACTCATTCCTCAGGGAGAAGTCTTCACATGCTTGTGGTAGATATCCCCCTAACTCATTGAGTGGTTTGAGGCCTGTTAGTTACTCTCAACCTGGTTTAGCCTATCTGCCAAGATGATTTTACTGGGGTATGGCCTCTGTGCATGTTACAGCTTCTTGGAACCTTACCTTGGTAAGAGCTGAGTGCCAGGTGGACAGCAAAAGTGGATGAACAGCCCTGAAAAGGGCTCAGCAAGCCCTCATACCAGGTACAAGTCCTCTCTGAACACCCCACACACCCATGCCCTTTATATCGGGAGAGAGCGGCTAACCAGTTGATTAGCAAGTTATGTGTTCTTACATAAGATCATAGATTTAGAGCTGGAAGGGACCTTAAAGGCAAGTTAGCCCAAATTTCCATTTTCCCCTCCCCACCCCCAAATCTGAAACATACATTTTGCAGAAGAGGAAACTGAGGTTCAGGTAAATTAATTGCCTAAAGTCACATGGGTGGTGAGTGAAAGATCCAGATTAAATCCAGATTATCTGGCCTCAAATTCAGCATGTTTCCCACCTATGCTGAACTACTCAGACTGATTTGTGATATCACTGAAATGAAATGAAAATCCTGTCAGTGATTTAGATCACAGCCATTTGACAGCTTTCTCCTTGCCAGAGGAAGGAGGCAGTCACTCTTTGGAAAGTATTACTTGCTTTCCCCTTTAAGTCTCTTTCTTAACTTGGTGGAAAGATCAGTGGCTCTTAAGTCACAGCACTGAGATTCACATCCAACCTGATACTCCCTACTTCCAATCTGATGGTCTTGGGTGATTCACTTATCTTGCCTAGTCCCCAGTTTCCTCATCTATTAATTGAGGTCACTGGGTCAGATGGCCTCTGAGCTCCCTTCCAGTTCTTGCTCTTATGAAAGAGAGACAAAGAGAGAGAGACACACAGAGAAATATAGAGATAGAGAGACAGAGAAAGACAGAATAGGAGGAGGAGGAGAAAAAGAAGAAGAAGAACAGAAACAACAGAATAAGAAAAACAAGGACAAGAACAAGAGGAGGAAGAGGAAGAGGAAGAAGAAGAAAAAGGAGAAGAAGGAAGAGGAGAAAGAACAACAAGAAGTAAAAGAACAAGAAGAAAAGAAACAGAAGATGACGTTCACAATGGGGAATTTATACTCTAGAACCATAAGAGGAAATTTTGCTGTCATAAAAGGATAAGGATAGGGACTGAACCTGTGATTACATGAGTATAGAGGACTCTCAGATAAGAAAACTTCATTTACCAATACAGGTTAGCACTTTCGCTGCAACTTACAGCCATACAGTAACCTAAAGCAAGAGATTTAGTGACTTGCCCAAGGTCAGAACTGGAACTTAAGCGCACATCTTCCAGGCTCCAAGGACAGCTCTTGATCCTCTATATCATGTACAAAAACATGCTCATAACAAAATTTTAAGACAAATTCATTTGAAGGATGAGAGAGACCTTGGATCTCAGTACAAAAGCCCAGTGGAGAGAGACACCCTGAGACACTGCCCATGGCAGGCAGAAAAAGACCGTGGGAGACTAGGAGTAGTGGCATCTGGTAGCTTCCTATTTTATTTAATTATTCTTTTTGCATAGGTATAAGTTCATTGATTCTGTCTGCTGAAGGTATACATATGATGTCAGTGCCTTCTAAATTTGGGCCCTATGGGATAGGGTCCCAGTCATCTCGTCTTGATTATAGTTTAAGTACTCTATCTTTCTACACTGCTGTCCCTGTTTTTCTCCACATCACAATTTGTTGTATCTCCTGGTTACTGAGATTTAATTGCAATGGCTACCAAGGTCCATGGAACTGGATGCAGGGCTGAGAAAAGAGATTGCCAAGTCTCCCCTTGAACCCTCTCTCCCCTTCCTTCCTCAGAATTACATTCCACTCCTCTGGTCTGCTCTTCTACTAAGGGTCAACTCCTCAGCAGCTTCGATCTCTATTTCTAAGCACACTCACATATAGAAAGTCACAGAAGCCTATAAATCAGAAAGCCCTGCTCAGTATTATTTTCTTTTCCTTCCTGTACTGTGCATCTGTCTCTGTGGTTGGACCATCATTTTTCACCGCTTACTCAAGGTCTCCCTATTCCCATGATGTATGCTGGGGGCATGAGGAACTGAAGGAAGTTAAGGGTTTCTATGATATTTTAAAATTTCTAGTGGTCATTAGTGAATTCAGGTCCTAACTTTGGAAGAATTTTTATGAATGTCAGAGATAAATTGCAATATATGGTATGAGGCTTATTGGGGAACTCCAGAAAACCTCATACAGATGTCATCGTTTTCTGTTACATGACACTCTCAGTACTCAGTAGGATGTCGAGCTGAACACAAGGTAGAAAATGAATATCTGAATTTGAACTGGATCTGAACTCAAATGATAATATTGTTCTCTCTTTTGAGCATGAACTTGTTCTGACCTGGAAAAAAAAAAGAGAACATTCTTCCCCTTAGTCCTCCAACTACACTTATATGTACACACACACACACACACACACACACACACACACACACACACACACACCCTTCTCTCACAAAACAAATAATCATCTGGACACTCAATTATCTTGCTTAATATTTTACTGCCTTTTCTCTCAGCTGAGCAAGGAAATAGTAAAAAATAACTCTCTATAACTGTCAACTATGTTTAATGTTTTTATAACTATTACCATGTAAAGTATGTGTGTGTTGTCTATTGAGTTTATGTGTGTCCACATGGGTATGTCTAGATGTCAAACCCCAAAGGAAGTTTGAATAGATATCTCTAGAATGTCTTCCCCCCATCCTTCTCCAAGGGAGTCTTTGATTCCTGACAAAAGAAAACCAAGAGATTGAAGTCACATGGCTGATCATTCTCCTCTCCTCAGAGAGGAGGGCATTAGGCCAGAATTATACCTATTTGCCTCCATAAATACTGTTAGTTTGGGAAAACACTTTTTAGGTTTAAGCTCTGTTCCTAATCACTCTCCCTTAATAGAAGGGTACCCCAAGCTATATAACTGAGGCTTGACTCCTTTCTTGCTACATGCCAGTTACATAAAGACCACATATAATGAATAGCAAATAATCTCATTTACCCAACTGATAGTGAGCAGAAATCAGAGAAGTTATGCCTATGAGAATATACTCGATAATAGACAGAGCAATTGAGCTCTCCCACTGAGGGAAAGATAGCTCAGCTTACTCAAGAAACAGAGTCCCAGATTTTATCTAAGGGGAAATTTCCAGAAGTCCCTGGTGTGGTAAGCTGGTGATAGCAACATGACTGAGCTTCTTTCCAGAGTTTTTTCTTTTCTTCTTCCTGAAGAGGATCTAAAACTTTGGGTCTTGTTTCTCAAAGCTGGAAGCCAGAAGACTAGGATCTCTCCTCTCCCAAGCTCTTACAAACTTTACCCCTCACATAGGCTTGGAATATTGAGTACTCAGTCTCCACTGATGGGGAGTTATTGGTAAGGAGAACAAACGGGCTTGAGCCTTTAGTTACAATAGAAATACACATCATTTGTCTCCCTTTCCCTTCCCCAAACAGTGATACAGGTACGCTAATAGGGCATTTTTAGGATCTTTTTTTTGTTAAATAACATTTTGAAAATCATAGTGAAATGTGATCATATTCACCGGTTTTGTGAAAATAGGAAGTTAGTAGTGGTGGCTAGCATTTATATAGTGTTTTAATGATATTTTCTCATTTTACCCACATGACAATCCTGAAAGGTAGACCCTATTATCTCTATTTTTACAGACGGGGTGACTGAAACAGAGGTCAAGTGACTTGCCCGAGGTCACACAGCTGTTAAGCATCTGAAGTTAGATTTGAACTCAAGTCTTCCTGACTCCAAGTCCAGGGCTTTATCCGCTGTGCCTTCTAGTTAGATGAAATAATGTTCTGGGAGGTCTAGGGGGAGTGGTCATGGAATCATAGAATTACAACTGGAAGGGACCTCCCCGATCCTCTCGTTTATAGGTGAGGAAATAGGCTAAGAGGCTTAACACTGCTGGAGCTAAAATGTGGTGGCTCATCTAGGAGCTGTCCAGCTGACTGGTATCTGGCAATTAGCCCATTCGGCATTTCAGACCACTTCAGTGAGTTGTTGATATTAGTGATGTATAACATATTAGTGATGTACAATATATTAGGGGTGTATGGGGTGTTCACAGAGGACTAGCACCTCAGGTGAGAGGGTTTGCTGAGCCCATTTCAGGGCTGCTCATCCACCTTTGGTGTCCACCTGTCACCCAACTCTCACCTGTGTCTCCAAGAAGCTGTAACAGGCACAGAAGTCACACCTTGATAAAACCATCTCTGTAGACAGGCTAAACCTGATTGAGAGTAACCAACAGGCTTCAAATCTCTCAGTGAGTTAGGGGGATGTCTACCCCAAGCATGTGAAGTCTTCTCTCTGAGGAAGGCGTGGATGAAAACAATATGTTCCCAACAACCATGAAGGCAGCTGAAGCAGGGACTATGGAGTGCTTAGAACTTGGTCAGACATGGAAGATGCCAAGGTCATCCACTGCATCCCGGGCCATCTCCAGTCATCTTGACTTTTGTTCTGCCACTGGACATTGGTGACCCTAGAAGAGAGATTGAGGCTGATGACTTTGGCAACTCTGCTTCAAATCTAATTCTCTCGAAAGTCAAAATATCACCTGTGATGTCATTGGTCCTCTTTGAAACAAAGGACAAACATCATTAGCGATGTTAATTTCAAGAGAGGCTGTTTGGAGCCATGGTTTGTGGGGATGCCTGTGCTGTTAGTACATTTTCAGAACCAGTCTGGACAGTGTTTTCTTCATCTTTAAAATAAGATTAGATGAAATTACCTCTACTGTCCCTTCCATCCTCAAATGTCTGTGTGTCTGGGAGTTGACTTTCTTTGGCACCTCTTTAATATATTTACCATATATGGTTATTTCATTTTACAACTATATGTTTGTTATAGCTTTTCTTATTTCTACATTATAAGTGCTGTGAGGGCAAGTACCTCAGTTTACCTAAACTTTGCATCCACTTTAGCAGTTTTCCGTACATAGTATCTATGTGGGTCAATGGATAGAGTCCTGGGCTTGAAGTCAAGAATATCTTCCTTCGGGGCTATTAAGCTAGCTATGAGGCCACAGTGGATAGAGCACCTGCCCTGGAGTCAGGAGGACCTGAGTTCAAATCCAGCCTCAGACACTTGACACTTTCTAGGTTATATGACCCTGGGCAAGTCACTTAATTCTAATTGCCTTAAAAGAAAAGATACCTTAGTTCAAATTCTGCATTAGACACTCAATAGGTGTGTGACACCCTAGACAAGTTACTTTACCTCAACTGGCCTCAGTTTCCTTATCTGTAAAAAAAAGGGAGTTGGATTCAGTGTTCTCTAAGATCCCTTCCATCTTTAAATCTATGATCCTATGATTGAACAAATATGAGTTCAATTTGAATTTATCCATTCCCCCAGCTTTCTCATTCCTTTCCCAAGAAATCCCCTTATGAATTTCTGTTAAGTTGACTTGTTTTGTGCCTTCTCAATTTAGTTTCTTAGCCATTTTGGCTTCTGGGTACTTTGTTTTTTTCTGAAGAACTTTGTGGCTAGTTTCAATCCTATTTTCTCTTTTTCTTTTTCTACTGATCGGTCTTTTTCAAGAGCCATGCCATAAAGTGAAGCAAGTAGAACAAGGAAATCAATATATCCAACAACTACAACAATGTAAATAGAACAATAACAGTTATAAACAATCAAAACTAAATGCTGTGAAATTATAATGACCCAACTTGGTCCCAAAGAAAAGGGAGGAGAAGACCTCCCAAGGACCATGGGTGTGGAACCTTTCATATTAACATCAGATTCTTCTGTTATATTAGTTATTTTTGGTGAACTTTGTTTTCTTCCTTTTTTAAAAAAAATTATGAAAGATGGCACTCTGGGAGAGGCTGGTGGAGCACAGAGGGAAATGCAGTTATGTTAAAATTATATCTTATTCTGGTTTACCTGACCACCCTGCTCCCATGCCATCTAGTCAGTATAGAAGGTAAGTTTATAAGTAGCTAGTACAGGGGCAGCTAGGTGGCGCAGTGGATAGAGCACTGGGCCTGGAGTTAGGGGGACTTGAGTTCAAATTTGGCCTCAGATCAGACACTTGACACTTACTAGCTGTGTGACCCTGGGCAAGTCACTTAACCCCAATTACCACACACACACACACACACACACACACACACACACAAGTATAAGTAGCCAGTATAAAGTAGCAATAGCAGAAAGTAAGATTGCAAAGGGGGACCTAGAAGTCAAGTATAAACCATCCCAAAGATCAAAGGAGCATCATTTATAAACTGTATTATAAATGAACCAAAAATCACATCCTGGTAATATATACTAAATCAAGGGAAGCCATCTAGGCTTTGCTGGCTAGGACCACTTGCTTACAGGTCCTGATAAATACGTAATTTGTGCTAAATCAAGGGAAGCCATCTAATGGTCCTGTGATATGTGACTCTCAGACAAGTTCCAGATGCCAGCAGTAAGACCAGAAGAACCCCAAATGGTGCTGATAACTTTGTGCCGACGTGCATATGTTAAACTTTAAAGTTTTACCGACAACTTTGAGATGATTTGGATATGTTAATGAATGAATCCCAAGGTGACATAGATAATAGTCTGTCTCTTCCCCTCAAAAAAAAAGCTCTCTAAAAATGAGATGAAAATCTCCTGCCTCCTGAGTATTCTTCTATCTCCTAAGGTTCCATACTGCCAGCTCTCCCAACACTAATTCGTGGTAATGTGACTCTTTGCTCCTCTCCCCCTTCCCATTCTCTTCCCCACACTGTCTGCATCCCTGCCCTCACCCCATCCCTGTCCTCACAACATCTGCCTCTGTTCCTCCCTGCTTTTTGCTGCTTGTCTCTATATTTTCTGTGTGGTTTGCCTCTACACCGCCTGTGCCTTATTAAAGTGTGATTGCAGCCTCACTTCCTGCTGCCAGTCATGGTCTTTCCTGGCAAGTACCCAAAGAATCGAGTGTGCCTGCTCCCATTTCATAATTTCATAAATTATCAATTCAGTAGGTGATGTAGAAACAAAAAGATATTAATTAAAATTTATTTTTAAAAAGCAATTACGGTATAATAGGAAGGGATCTGTTCTTCCATAGGGAACATAGTTTATTTCTTTTCATTCCTCTCTTATAGATTCACCTAGGAATAGGCAGAAAGGCCAATTTTAAAATAATTCTTCCATTTATTTACTCAGTGTTTACTTTTTGAGCACTGCTGGTTTAACCACCAAAGGGCATGGCTACTTAGTTGCCTGAGCTGTTTACTAGTAAGTGACTTGCCAAGGGTCACTTCCTAGCTATGTGACTCTGGACAACTCACTTAACTTCTCTCTGCCTCAATTTCCTCAAATGTAAAATGGGGATCATAACACCTACCTCACAAGGTTGTTGTGAGGATCATATGAGAAAATATCTGTAAGGCACTTAGCACAGTGCTTCACACATAGTAGGTACCAAATAAATACATGTTCCTTTGCACTAATAAGGCTCAGATACTGACAGTCAAAAGTTCAGCCTTGTTTGTTGTTCTTAGTTCTTGAAGTAGAACAATGACCACAGGAAGGTGATGCCATGATATCCAAGTGAATTGGATTTAAGTGAGGCAGGTCTGTGCAAAATCATCAGCCTTACTCTGTCCTCCAGACCCATCTGGGTCCAGTGGCAAGACCTGGGTCAGTATGACTGGCAATGGCCCCGGACACAGCGGGAGACCTTGGCCTTTTTAAGCTTAGGTCTTTCCCAGGTTCCAGTTTGTCTGAGACAACACCGATTCTGTAGTTAAGGCTAGCTAAGAATTGAGGCAAATGATGGTCTAGTTTGCCTTCCCGAAAAAAAATCAGTCTGGGAGGGGAAGACCTTCAGGGTTTCCTGCCAGAAGAGAAACAATTGCTATTTACACTCACTTGGAACCATCAAAACCCAAACAATGAGCAATCGAGGCTTGGACTGGGACCTATTATTAGCCAATTCGTGAGAGCCTAATGGTTGTATGTACCACCCAACATTAGAGGGCACTCTGGAGTAACATCGACTTCACTACGGCTCTCAGACAACTGACTACCTCTACCCTCAGTGCTACTCCTTTTGTGGGTGTAAGCACCACAAATGTCTAAGGGTGTTGTGTGTGTGGATTTAGCAAAATAGGCTGACTCAATGACTTTTATTGTCCCAGCCCAGGAGAATTCTGTCCTTTTCCTTTTCCCTTCATGCTTTTCAATGGAGAATGGCACAATTATAGCAATTATTTATTCATAACCACAGAAGAAAAAGAACAAATGACAATTATATGGCTCTCCTTGTTCTCCCAGACCCAGAAGAAGCAGCTTCAAACATTTTTGGTTCACAAGTAAGCCAAGACCTAGGCTGCCAACTGGCTTAACTCAGGTTCTCAGATTCAAATCTCCCTATTTCTGCAAAACACAGGAATTCAAAGATGCAGTTCAGGTGCTTAGATTCAGACCTCATGAGAAAGCTTAGACCCTTCCACCAGCCTGAATCCAGGGGTGTGCCAGAGCTAGCTCTAATCATAGCTAAATTTTCAGTGTGAGCATTTATATTCTGGAAATCTGGCAAATAGTACAAGTCAGGACTCGATTTATTGTTTTGTTGATTTTCTAGACCCAAGAAATGGATGGAGAAAATGTTAATGCAGTTTAACTTTAAAGTGTCTGACTTTTTTTGAGGGGGGGAGCCAGTTGTTAAACACTTTACCAGCGTACCTTTGTCTGGATAAGATGCTGATTTCTTGACTTGGATGGTCCCACTTCTGCTATTACCCACTGCATTGCTCTGGCCATCTCTTTAGTCTCTTACTGCCCTATGAGTCTACTGCTCACCTCCAAGCCTGATCCTGCTAAGGGGGCACAGCCTCCTATGCCCTCAATGTCTTATTATGAGAAATAGTTAGAAGGCAAGAGAATTACTGCCTTCTCACTGATGGACATTTTTTATCTCTATCTAAGTCTGAAAAAGGCTTGTCCTTCTAGTATTCTGTGTCATACCGCACGTTAGCCATACTTACTCCTTTATCCCCTATGTCCCAGTCTCTTCCTCCTGTTTGAATGGCCATAGGCTAACTCCCACCTGTGCTCTAGTAAGGAAGAGAGTGGGGGCACATAAAGGTGGTGGGTTACATTGACTGCAAGGCTGTCCTTTGAGAAAGGCAAATTGATGCAATTACTATCTTCCTGTTCCCAAATAAGCTTCAGGACAGCTAGGGGGCATAAGGAGGAGAAGTAAGGGGTGTTTCTAGTTGGTGCTTAAAAAAACCCAACCAAGACCTAAAGTGCTCCTGAATAATCAGCAAAGGGCACCTAGTCTTATTCCTGCTATCCCCAGATGCTGGGGCTGGTGCCAGCTGCTTGACCTCAACATGTTCCTGGCAACTCTGACTACCTTACTATACCTTTCATATATTTTGCCCACTTTGTGATATCTCTTTCCTTTTCTGGTCAGCTTTCTTTCCTCCTTCATCCTTACTATAGTTTCTAATGTTGCCAATTTCAAATCATTCGATCAAGATTCTCATTGATTTCCATTTCATTTATTTATTTGGAGTATCAATTTATTTTGTCAAGATTTATCGATGCCTTTAGTTTTGCATTTAGATTTTTTTCTTGTTTTTACATCATAGTCAGTTTCCAATTTAACCCCACCCTCAACCCTCCATCCACAATCTTCTTTTTAATCAGACAAAAATAGTTAAATCAACAGTGACCTTTTCTTGAAGTCATATAACATACTTCTCCCATAATCCCCCACCTCTCTATGGAAATGAGGGAGATGTGTGAGGGCTGTTTCATCATTTATCCTCTAGATCCAAGACTGTCCTTTGCTTTTGATTCAAGTTCAGTTGCATTGTAGTGTTCTTTTCATTTACATCATTGCAGTCATCATGTTGTTCAGTCATTTTTTTGTCCAACTCTCTGTGACCCCATTTGGGATTTTCTTGGCAAATATACTGGAGTGGTTTGCCATTTCCTTCTTCAGTTCATTTTATAGATGAGAAAGCTGAGTCAAACAGGGTTAAGTGACTTGTCCAGGCTCACACAGCTAGTAAGTGTCTGAGACCAGATTTAAAACAGCATCTTTGCCAAGAAAACAACAAATGGGGTCACAAAGAGGTGAACACAATGAAAATGAATGAACAACAAGAATAGGTAATTGTGTATATTATTTTCTTGGTCTAGCTTTCTTTGGTTTGCATCAGTTAATACACCCCTCCCAAGTTTCTCTGAATTCCTCGTATTGGTAATCTTTTTGTTTGTTTGTTTGCTTTTGTCCTTATCTGTGGTTTCATCCACATAGTTCCTCAATGGAAGCAAATAAGCAACTTATCTATAGAGTATAGCTTACGGAATAATAATAACAATTCTTATGATGATGATGATGATAATGGTGATGATAACTAGCGATAATAGTGCTTACTATGTGCCAGGTACTGTGATGAGGCATTTTACAAATATTATCTGATTTGATCTTCATAATAACCCTGGGAGGTTTGTGTTTTTATTACTTGCCATTTTACAGATGAGGAAACTGAGGCACACAGTAGTTTGCCTCAAAATGACTCGCAGATAGTTGTACAGCTAGTAATAATGATAAAAATAATAGCTAACCTTGATATAGTGCTTACTATGCGCCAGGCACTGTGCTAAAGGCTCCATAATTATTAACTCATTTGAGTCTCATAACAACCTTGGGAGGTAGATGCTACCCCCATTTTACAGATGAGAAAACTGAGGCAGACAGAGGTTAAGTGATCCAAATCTCAAGGGTCACACAACCAGTGTCTGAGGTCACATTTGAACTCAAGTCTCCCTGACTCCAGGCTTCGCGCTCTATCCACTGTACCACCTAGCTGCTTTATCCATGTCACACAACTTGTATGTCAGAAGCAGGATGGGAATCCAGTCCTTCCTGACTCCAAGATTGCTTTTCTATCCACTTTGCTATGCTGCCTTGTTTCTTATGGCATGATAACACTTCATCATATTCACATACCCCAATTTTTTCAACCATTCCATAATTGACTGCCTTTGTTTCTGGCTTTTTTTTCCTATCACAAAAAGTATTGCTATGAATATTTTGTTCCATATGAGACTTTTCTGTTTCTGCTTTTATATGCCCAGTGGTGAGACTGCTGGGTCAAAAAGTAGTAACAGTTTACTAACTTTTTGCAGATAATTCCAAATAAATCTCTAGATCTGTTGAACCAGTGGTATGGCTCTACCAATGGCTCCTTGTCTGTCTTCCTACAACCTCTCTCACATTTAGTATTATTATCCTATCATCTTTGTGAATTTATTGTTGATCATTTAAACTAGATTCCACCCATATCAAAATGGAGAGAAGAAATACACAGTGTGATTTTTCCCCAGGTCTTGAACTCTTCAATCAATCATCCTAGTTGGCAATGTGGTGTCATGGAAAAAACACTAAATTATGGGTCAGGAGCACTCAGTTTGTGTTTTGGTGTTATCATCCATAGTTGTGAAACAGCAAGTAAATTCACCTCCCTGGGGGTTAGTTTTCTTTCTTTTTTCTTTTTTTAAAAAATTTTTATTAATTTATTTTGATTTATCAACAATCACTTCCATAAGTTTTTGAGTTTAAAGTTTTTTCTCCCCCTCCCTCCTACCTCCCCTCCCCAAGACGGGGTACAATCTGATATAGGCTTTACAAATACATTCCTATTAAACATATTTTCACATTAGTGACATTGTAAGGAAGAATTAGAACCAATAGGAGGAACCACAAGAAAGACAAAACAAAACAAAACAGAAGAAAAAAATGGCAAATAGTACGCTTCCATCTGCATTCAAACTCCATAGTTTTTTCTTTGGATGTGGATAGAATTTTCCATCATGAGAATTTTAGAGATGTCTTAGATTCTTGAATTGCTCAGAAGAGCTAAGTCTATCAAAGTTAGTCATCACACAACATGGCTGTTACTGCGTACAACATTTTCCTGGTTCTGCTCAGTTTTCTTATCTGTAAAATGAAGGGACTGGATTGAAAAACCTTTAAGGGCTCCTATCAGTTAAAAAAAGATTCCATTATTGAAAATCTCCAACATTTCTTCCTGTCACATAATGTCAAGTGGTGCTCAGAAACCTTGGGTTTTAGTCTCAGCTCTATTATATATTACTTCCTGAAAACTCTCTTAACCTCTCTGAGCTTTAGTCTTCTCATCCCTAAAATAGGGACAATATTAATCTTACTGACATACCCATAGAGCTTTAAGATTTGCAAAGCACTTTTATAGAACTCTGTGCAGTAGGTAATATTTCAAGTATAACCTTTGATTCAAAGGGTCACTTGCTTTCAACTATCATCATGGTTTAGCTTAATTACTCAAAGCTCCATGTCTGCATAAGAGGCAGGGTTGCTGAGAACTGAAGAGAAGAGAGATCCTGGTTTGGGGGCTTCCAGCTTCTAGAGAAAAGACAATTGGTTCAAGATTCTCTTCAGGCTCCTGAAGGAATAGAAAGACTCTGGAAAGAAAGCAAAATGTAAAGTAGTATGCCCTATCCTCTACTATGCTAGAGACTTTGGGGAAATTTCCCCTTGGGTGAGATCTGAGTCTCTCTTGGTTGATCTAAGTTATCCTGTTCCTGACGGGAGAGCTCATTCATTTTGTATTGTTTGGTATGTATGCTCATATTATCCTTTCTCTGATTTCTGTTTGCCATCTGTTTGGATAAATGGGTTTATTAGCTATTCACTATATGTGTTCATTGTGGAATTGGTATCTGGTAGGAAAGGGAGTCAATCCTTGCAGGAATAGCTTGAGGCATTCCTTCTCCATTAAAGGATAGTGATCAGGATCTCAATTCAAACCTAAAAATTATTTTTCCTAGACTAAAAATATTAAAGTTGAGCAGACAATTGGAGGTCTATCCCAGTACCCACTCCTCTCTCTGAGAAGAGCAGAGTGGCCTCCAGATCCAACCCGAAGTCTTCCTAGGAAAAGGATAGGGTGAGGAGATCTAGAGACAGCTATTCTTATCTCCCTGAGAACCATAGCCAAACAGGCCTCTATGGGCACATATAACCTACATGGAATGCAGCTAGGTGACACAGAGGATACAAAGCCAGGAAGATCTGAGTTCAAATCCTGTGTGACCCAGGGCAAGTCACTTAACCTCTGCTTGCCTCATTTCCTCATTTGTAAAATGAAGAAAAAAAAAATAATACCTTCCAGGGCTGTTGTGATGATAAAATGAGAGAATAATTGTAAAGTGCTTAGCACTGTGCCTGGCACATTTAAAGCACTCTATAAACGTTAGCTATCATTATTGTTATTACGTGGGCAAAACACAACATACCACACACAAATGCACGTGCATGCACACATATACACACACATCCTTACAGAAGGGTTAGTATAAGATTAATAAACTCATTATAAAGATGAGGAAAAGGAGGGTCAAACAGAGGTTAAGTGATTGCTCCAGGGTCACATGTTAGAAAATATATGACTTGAGATTTGTATTCTGGTCTTAGGACTCAGAGGCTGTCTTTCTTTTCAATATACCACACTGCCTTTCTAGAATATTGTGGTTGTTTAGTCATTTTTCAGTTGTGTCCAACTCTTTTTGACTCCATTTGGGATTTTCTTGGCAAAGATACTGGAGTGGTTTGCCATTTATTTCTCCAACTCATTTTACAGATGAAGAAACTGAGGCAAGCAGAATTAAGTGACTTGCTCAAGGTCACACAACTAATAAGTGTGTGAGGCCAGATTTGTGCTCAATTCTTCCTGAGTCCAGGCATGGCATTCTATCCACTGTGCCACCTAGCTGCCTTTCTCTAATACATAAATATTCTCTGTCTCCCTGGGGAGTGGAAAGTGTGCCTCTGTGGAAAGAACGTTTTGTAAACCCTGAATATGAATTATTATTGTTATTGGCAAGTAAAATTCAAATTTGGTGAGGCTGGAATGTACCTTAGAGATCAATGAATTTACCTCCATTTTACAGCTGAGAAAACAGTCTCACAGCAATTAAGGGACTTGCTTAAGGTCGCTTGGCTGGTTAAGGAAGTGAGCCTTCTGTCTAAAGTCAAAGGAACCAGATTCAAACCTTAGTTCTGTAAGTTACTACTTGTGTGACCCCAAACAAGGCACTTAAACTCTCTGGGACTCAGTTTCCTCATCTGTAAAAGGAAGGAGATAAATTCATTGATCATCTCTTCCAGCTCTAAATCTATGATTACATTATCCTGTTCAGTCATTTTCAGTTGTGTCTGATTCTTTTTAACCACATTTGGGGTTTTCTTAGCAAAGACACTGGAGTGGTTCACCATTTCCTTCTCCAGCTCATTTTACAGATGAGGAAACTGAGACAAACAGGGTTAAGTGACTTGTTCAGGGTCACACAGCTAGTAAGTGTCTGAGGCCAGATTTGAACTTATGAAGACAAGTCTTCCTGATTCCAGTCTGGGCACTCTATCCCTCTGTTACCTAGCTGTGTTACCTCTGCATTATCCCAGTTAATGACAAAACTAGGATTAAAATCTAGGTCTCTTGAATTCCATACCTGTGTTACTTTCTTTAAGTTAGTCTTCTTGTGCATTACACAAATAGTTTAAAACTCCCATATTTTTATCGCTGTATCTATGACAATTCTATTTTGTATTTTCATTCTAGTTTTATATCGACACTAAATAAAGCCATAGATTAATGGGACTCATTAGGGCACATGATTCAAACTGTTAATTTACTTGTTTAATTTCCCCTTCAATAGGAAGCTTGCATAAGTGGTATGGGCAAGGATTAATTAGTTTGCTTGTAATGGGAGCTCTCCTGTGCAGCTCCAAGGGCCCACAGTGATGAGACCAGAGAGTGTGGTGTGTTGGAGAGAGCTCCAGGACATTAAGACTCCTGGGGGGTCTTGTGCCTGGGAGTGGAGATTTACATAAGGAGGTACAAACTTGGAAAAGGAAGAAAAGGGAGAGGAATGGGAATGGGGAGAAAAGTCATGTGATGTGTCTGAGGAGCCATGAGCTCTTCTCTAGTTAAACTGGGTCAGTTGAAACAGCTCCATCCGACTCTCCAGAATCTGATTAAGTTTTTAACATGAGCATTTATACCTCTGAAATGGGCACACACTACAAATCAGGACTTCATCCATTGTTTTGTTGATTGTCTTGACAGTGAGGTGTACACCCTCATCACCTCACACCTGGATTGTTAAAACAGCCTGCTGGGTGGTCTCACTGCATAAAGCCACTCTTCACCTCACTCACTGATCTTTCTAAAATGCAGATCTAATCTTGCTACTCCTCTACTCAATAAACTCCAGTGTTTATTCAGAATCAGATATGAAATTCTCCAGTTGGCTTTCAAAATCCTTCATTACCTGGGCCCCTTCCTACCTCTTCAATATTTCTAGACCTTGCTGCCTTCCCCATATTCTGTGATCCAGTGACACTGCTCTCCTTGATGTTTCTTCCACACAAGACTCCATATCCCAGTTCTGAGCCTAATAACTAGCTATCCACCACATCTGGAATGCCCTCCCTCCTCAGCTCCACCTCCTAGCTTCCTTCAAGCCTCAGCTTAAGTCTGACATTCTTCAAGAAGACTTTCCCAATCCCCCTTAATCTTTGTGCCTTCCTTCTAATGCTACCCCACTTTATCCTCTATATATCTTGTTTGTACATAGCTGTTTGCATGTTGTCTCCCTCCATTAGACTGTGAGGTCCTCAAGAGCAGAGACTGGTTTTTTTTTTCTTTGTATCATAAGTGCTTAACTGATTGCCTGGCATATGTTGCTGTTCAGTCGTTTTTCAGGAGTGTCCAACTCTTCATGACCCCATTTGGGGCTTTCTTGGCAGAGATATTAGAGTGGCTTGCTATTTCCTTCTCCAGCTCATTTTACAAATGAACTGAGGCAAACATGGTTAAGTGACTTGCCCAGGATCACACAGCTGGTAAGAGTCAGAGGCCAGATTTGAACTCAACAAGATGAGTCTTCCTGAGTCCAGGAGTGTCACTCTATCCACTGCACCACCTAGCTGCCCTGCCGGGCACATAGTAGGCACTTAATAAATGCTAGTTGAATGACTGACTTTGACTCTACTCTGCTGCCATCTACTGGTGTCTGGGCTAATCTGTTCTTTTGAAGGGTCTCTGCTGCTGCCATTTACTTATTCTCTGATGAAATGCAGCTGCTGTATGGTCTTTTCCCATAATAGAACTATCTATCAGCTTTTAGTTCATAGTTCTAGGAGCTAGTTCAACTCTTTTATGATTCAAACCCTCAGCCATATT
Source organism: Vombatus ursinus (assembly GCF_900497805.2). Lineage (NCBI taxonomy): Eukaryota > Metazoa > Chordata > Mammalia > Diprotodontia > Vombatidae > Vombatus > Vombatus ursinus. The sequence goes on from NW_020948739.1 coordinate 6,815,473, forward strand.
TAGTAGTGAGTGATCTATGCTACCCATGAGATACCTATTTTATATCTCATATATAGGAGCCTCTTAGAAATATATATAGGAGCCTCTTAGAAACTATTATACTTGGGATTCTCTCTCTTATTATTTATAGGTAGTTGTAAATAAAATAGCTTAATTGTAAAAATACCTTTAAAAATAATATTTATGGTGTACTTAAAAGCCAACTAAGAGGTCATTGGTAACTTTGGAGAGAGCGGTTTCAATTGAATGATGAGGTCAGAAATCAAATTGTAAAAGCTTTAGATGAGTGTGAGAGGAGAAGAGGAGGCACCAAGCTTAGATGACTTTCTCAAGTAGTTTAGCCATAACAGAGTGGAGACTTATTGCAGGATCATTGGCTCTAGTAAAGGTTTTTTTAGGATGGGGGAGATATGAGCATGTTTGTGAAATTGACTCTTATAATATCCCATTATATTTATATACCACAACTAGTTCAGCCATTCCTCAATTGATGGGAATTCCTTAGTTTCCAGTTCTTTGTTACCATAAAAAGATGTATAAGTATTTTTTTTACATATAGGACCTTTTCCTCCTTATTTTTTTCTTTTGGGGAATAAGCCTAGAAGTGGTTTTGCTGGGTCAATGGGTATGCATAGTTTACTAACTTTTTCAATATAGTTCCATTGTGTTCCAGACTGGCTGTATTGATTCACTGTATAGTAATGTGCCTGTTTTCCCACAGTCCTTCCAGCATTTGTCATTTTCCTTTCTATCAGCTTTGCCAGTCTGATAGGTATGAGGTAGAACCTTAGAGATGCTTCAATTTGCATTTCTCTAATTTAATTTTTTCAGTGAGCAAATACTAATCACCCCCGCCCCCGTCACCTTTCTCCCCTTCCTGCATTTGTATCCAAAAAGAGAAAAGAAAAACTCTCATAACAAAAATGCTCAGTCAAGCAAAGCAAATCCCCACATTGGCCGTATCCAATAATGTATGTCTCATTCTGCACCCTGAGCCCATCATCTCTCTGCCAGGAAGCGGGTGATATGTTTCATCATCAGCCTTCTGGAATTGTGCTTTGTTATTGTCTTGATCAGTGTGTTAAGTCTTTCAAAGTTATATGACCAAGATTGGGTCTTAGAGTGAAGAGAAACTTAAAGGTTTTCTGGTGCATCTGCCAACCAGATACAGGGATCCCCTCTGCTGGTGAGGTGAAGGACACCCCTCTACTTGGACACTGCCAGCTTTATGTTAGGCTATTATATAAACAGGCATATTTAATAATAATAATAATAACAATAGTAATATCTAACATTTATATAGTATCTACCATATTCCAATCACTGTGTTAAATGCTTAACAATTATTATCTCATTTGATCCTTACAATAACCCTAAGAAGTAGGGGTTATTATTATACCCATTTTACAGATGGGGAAACTGAGGCAAACAGGTTAAATGATTTGTCCAAGGTCACACAGCTAGTAAGTGTCTGAGGCCATATTTGAACTCAAGTCTCCCTAATTTTAGGCACTATGCTCTATCCATTCAACCGTTTGCTTAAAAGGGTGCTGTACTTGGAGTTAGGTGAAATCTGGGTTTGAATTTCACCTCTGGCACCTACTATCACTTAATCTCTCTGAGCCCCAGTTTCATCCTCTGTAAAATGGGGATAATGTCACAGAGTTTTTGTGAGGATCAATAGAAATAACATATATAAAGTTCTTTGTAAACCTTAATACATTCTATAAACATCAACTATTATTATTAGGTAACAGCCACGTATGTGAGATAAAGTCTTAGAGATAGAAGGAACTTTTTTTTTTGGCAAGGCAATTGGGGTTAAGTGACTCACTCAGGGTCACACAGCTAGTAAGTGTCAAGTAAATTTGAACTCAGGTCCTCCTGAATCCAGGACCCGGGCTCTATTCACTGCGCCACCTAGCTGCCCGTAGAAGGAACCTTTGAGGTCATCTAGTCCAATAGTCTCATTCTGTAGGTGAGCAAACTGAGGCTCAGACATAAGCAACAAACTCAGGATTGGAACCTAGTTCCTCTGACTCCCAATCTACCAATCTTATGACTGTATCATGCACATGTTACTACATGTAACACTTGATTTTCTCTCCAAATCTGCGCTTAAGACAGATATAACCCTGATCAATCAATTTAAATGTTATAAGGGTCAAGTCAGTCAAATGGTTAAATGTTGCAAGAATGGCAGCCGTGGTGGGAGTCAATACAGCTTTTGTGTACTGAATTGCTCCTTCAGCTAGAATAACGCGGCTGCCTGTGCACATTTCAGACTTTGAACAAAACAGGATTAAATTAGGTTTGAAGTAACTTTTGCCAAAGAAAGAACTGTAATCCTAAAATAACCTCTCCGTACTTCACTTCCTTATCTGTAAAATGAGGAGGCTGGTCTCAGTGACGTCCAATGAGCCCTGAATCCATGATCCTAATGGGAAAGCCTATGAACTTGTTGATGAATTCATCTTAAAACCTCCCAATGAGGATGTCTGCAGAAATTTCACAGTTATAACTTTAAAAACAAACCTATTATGGAAAGCCCTTCCTGGCCTTGCAGATCTAATTTTCTGTCACTAGAGGTCCCTGGAATTTGCAAGAAAGATTAAGCTATTGAGACTTTTTTTATGCAGTAAATTCGCCTACAACTCTGCTGTACTGTTACATAATCTTCTTATGTAATCCAGCTCCCGTTATTTACCTTGTGGACAAAATGGGCTGGTTGAGACCTTTGGGGCACCTGTGGTGCTGAGATCCTGGAGTGGGGATGGGGACAGAATTGAGAGAAGTGCCCACGCCAGAGTAGAAAAGGGGACACAAGGAAGGGACAGAGAAATAGAGAATTCACCTTCACTTCCTGAGGTTTCTGAGCAACTGTCAGCTAAAGCAGAGCAATGCCCATGTGCTCTTGAAGTCACAACAGGACAGTATTCCTTTCAATGGAAAGAGTGGGGTCAGAGGATCTGGGTTTAAATCTTGGCTCCCTGAATTATTTCTGGTACAAACTTGAGTGAAATTAGTTATATCTCTGGGCCTCAATTGTTTTCTCTGTTAAAATGAGGATGTTGGTTTAGATGAGCTCTGAGTTCACATCAGGTTCTATGATTTTATGACCATGGGCAAGAGTCAGGCACTGTGTGAGGCAATGAGAATACAAATACGGCACAAATTCCCTCGACCTCAGTTTCTTCTATAAAATAAGAGGGTTGGAGTAGATGACCTCTGTGGTCTGCTTCAGCTCTAAATCTATAATCCTTTGATCCTTCAGCCCCAACAACCATATTTCCCACACTTCCATCCATAAAGAAAGCTATTTCCTTATCTAATAAAACAGATCAGAAGCCAGCCAACTGCAGTTAATTTGGTTGATT
>NW_020948739.1:6820031-6927567 GCF_900497805.2 Vombatus ursinus
GAGGAGACCCCAAATAGATAGAGAAAGCATTTATTAAGCACATACTATGCGCCTAGCACTATGCTAAGTGCTGGAATTACAAATACAAGGAAAAAGACAGTTCCTGCCCTCCAAGAGCCTACATTCTTGTGGGAGAAGACAAAACACAAATGTGAGCTGAAAGCGTATGTGTGTGATGGTGGGGCAGGGGGAGCCAGTAAAGCACATGGGTAGGCAAAATGGAAAGTGGTCTGGGGTGTCATGGGCTGGTCCAGTTTTAAAGAGAACACAATGGGTGGTGAAGATGCTTCCTCAAATGGAAGTTTAAAGGGGAACTCAACAAATTAGAGGAAGAGACCCTGGGGTACAGTTTGACAGACTTCCCTAAAGTTAGTCGGGGTCGGGGCAGAGCCAGACAGGGAAACTTAACCTTCTTTGAGGTCAACCTCTCCTCTCTTTGGGATGGAATCTTGATGTTGTCTGTCTGTGTGAACCTCTTGCTGGGAATACCCTGGGCCACAGGGTACATACCTACAAAGAAGCTATGTGAACCAAAGAGGAGCTCCGGGTTGTTTCTGTTATTCTGGTTTGGAGCCCTTGAGCCTGACTCTTAGGCTGGGTCTCTGCTGGCTTTTCAAAGATCTTGTTCAGATATTGACAAAAATTCTGTGGACCACTGGGTCCAAGATACAGCAACAGATTTTGATTCCATCCGATTGATCTAATGCTTTTGACTCTTCCCTAATCAGGAACGTTCCACCTGCAGCTTTTCTACATTTCTCAATGTTGGAGGCTTCAGCCTATAAAACAATGATGGACTGCCTCAGCCCCAGCTCCAAGTTTATCCTCTAGGTAGCACCAAATTGATGAATTTGGAGTTGACGTAGGTTGGTCATTGGGACATCAGTTGGATCAGGAGCCTTTGCAATTAAGCACTATCCTACCTTTTCAGTTTTATATCACACCTCTCCAGTCCAGTCAATCTGGACTACTCACTGTTCCCCCCAACACTTTATACAGGAGAATGGGTTGCTTTAAATTGTAGTATATTCATTCCCTGCTGCTGATAATCTTGAAACAGAGGCTGAATGACTACATGCCAGAGATACTGTAAGAGGAAATCTTGCTCCAAATAGGCTTTGGAATAAATGGCCCCTAATGTTCCTTCCACCTCTGAGACTGTGATTCATTGTGCACAGCATCATGCTTGGATGGATGAACATTTCACTTTCTCCTTCTCCGATGCCAATTGGAAATGACCTTTCCCCCTTCCAATCTCAGAACACTTTGCTTGCATCTTTCCTATGCAATTAGGTATTATGATTATGTATGTATATGTGGCATCCTCCTGTTAAGCTGTAAGCTTCATAAAGGCTGCATAAAAATCACCAACCCTAGCACCTGGCATGGTGCTGTGCACAATGAATCACAGAGTCTCCAAAGCCTACTGGAACAAGATTCCCCCTACACTATCTCTGGCAAATTGTCATCCAGCCTCTGTTGGAAGACTTTCAGCAGCAGGGAATGAACATGCTACAGTCTAAAGCAGCTCATTCTCTTTGTGGATCTTTTTTTTTTTCCTTACAGGATTAAGGAGCTGTGACTCCATAGGTACAGAGAACTCCCAGGTGAGGGAATGCCCTCTCTCAATGCAGGTTAGCACCTTCTCTGAAACTTAGACTCTTAGTAGAGTTGTCTAGAGCCCTGAGATGTAAAATGATTTGTCCTAGATCACACACAGCCAAAATGTGTCAAAGGCAAGATTTGATCCCAGGTCTTGCTGGCCCTGAGCTAGGCTATCTATCTCTTGTACCCTATCAAGTTGCTTTGCTTTCTTCTATCAAACCTCAAGTGGCCTCAGCAATTCCACCCTTTGCTCTTATTCTGCCCTGGGAGGTGGGTGGGAGGAGCAGGTAAGCCTAGCTTTTCTAAGACTGCCCCTCAAATACTCAAAGACTGCTATGAGTTTGCCCTGACTCTTCTATAAGCTAAATATACAACATGCACTTCATAAATGTTGGTTGAATTCAGTGTTTAATCTGATTAGGTGCTAAAGACATCTAAAATAACTGGCCTGCTCATGAGCTCTAGAGCTCATTATGTTGCCCTCAAAAGTATGAATTGACTGTTCCTGGTCCCACTCTGTGCTAAAAAATGATTAACTAAGTCAAACCATAAAGACAGAGCCATCACTGAGATGCATCCTCAAGCCCACAGATGATTGTCAAAATTCATTTCAGCCATGAGGGAGGTGAAATAGAGGCTGGGAAAGGAAGGAAAAATGAATTGCTTCTAGTCCCCAGTTAGTGAGAATAAAGAATCCCCTAAAGTGGTCACATTATCAAATTTGCACAGCATATTTCCTTCCATCTGGAACCAATGACCATATTTTACAAAATTTTAACTTTTGAATAGTGAAAGTTCAAATGCATGTGACCATGTCAGGGGATTCATTGCTCACACTAATCAAGACTGGGAGTCTTATAATTTTTCTGTGTTGTAGATGCATTTGGCAATCTGGTAAAGCCTATGAACTCAGAATAATGTTTTTAAATGAATTTTATGCATTTAAAATAATGCTATAATAATGAATGCTATAGTAATATTAAAGTAATGAATAATGTTTTTAAATTTATAAAGTAAAATATAGAAGATTACAAAGAAAACCAATTATATTGAAATCTAGTGACCAAAATATATTAAAAAAAATGCACGGACCCCAGGTTAAGCACCTATACTAGATATTCATTGACCAACTTGGGAAGTGTCAGTATGAGTGTGAGGGACTTAAAGGTGGGGAAAGGGGAAATCAGGAATGAGATCTAAGTGTTGTTGTTTGTCCCTCATACTCGAAGAAGACCCGTGACATCATGATGTTGGGGTTAAGGTAGAGTACGTTTGACTGTGGCTGATCAGTCCAATACAAGCTCAGAAAGCTCTAGCACAGGTCAGGCACAAATAGTCTGCTTGGACATTTGGGTTGGAGATGTCTCTAGATTTGGGCATCTCACGTTTCTTTTGTGCTATTGCAATTCTACTTTGCTCGTAGAACATAGTGCCTTCTTTGATGTGGGCACTCTGTTGGGCAATCCTGTGCCAGGATCTCCCATGTCTCACAATCAATACTAAAGTTCTTCAGAGAGATCTTGTGAGTGTCCTTTTATAGCTTCTTCTGATCTCCATGTAAACACTTGCTCTGTGTCAGTTTTCTATAAAATAGTCTTTTAGGTATGATTGTTTTTTGCTTTTTTTTTTTTGCTTTTGTTTTGTGAGGCAGTTGGGGTTAAGTGACTTGCCCAGGATCACACAGCTAGTCAGTGTCAAGTGTCTGGTCTGAGACCGGATTTGAAGGCAGGTCCTCCTGACTCCAGGGCCAGTGCTCTATCCATTGCACCACCTAGCCGCCCCATAGTCTTTTAGGTAAATATACATTTGGCATTGGAACAATGTGGCCAGCTCATCAGAGTGTTATCTGAGAAAGGAATGGCTTAGGAGCTATGCATAGCTTATGGTTCAAAATCCAGGGAGGAACCCTATCTACTTCCTCTACCTGTGAAATAGTCTAATTCTCCACTGTGAACAGAGCTGACACAGTAGGTATATGTCAAGGAGAGAGTCCTTGACATTCCACAAGTCAGAAGGATGTGGCAGCAGTAAATTCTTCCTCTGCTTGAAAACCTTAAAGAGATTTGGATTTAGCACAGTGTCTTTTTAAGTGGACTGCAAGCTCAACATGTAAGAATCAGCAATGTAATATGATAGCAAAGCGATTGCCATCTGAATTGAGAAAAGCCTAATGTCTAGAGGAGTCCCAGGATCCTAGACCTAGGGCTGGAAATGACCTCCCTCTGTCCTCTGTCCTACTCACATCACACCTGGGGTATTAGATTCTGTTCCAGACACCTTATTTGAGGAAGAACATAGGAGAGAACTCAAGCTGGGGAGCTTCTAGAGGAAGGTAACCAGGATGGGGAAACTTCTAGAGAGCATGCTATGTGAAGATCTTCTGAAGGAAGTGGGCATGTAGCCTTGAGAAGAGAGGATTTGGGGGCAGAGTGTGCATAAGAACTGCTCAGGTATTGAAGCAGTTGCTTTATGGCAGAGGGATTGGGTTTGTTTTAGAGGAAAATAGAGGCTTGATGAATGGAAAAACTTCTATTATGCCCATTCATAAGTGGAATGGGCTGCCTTGAGAGGAGGTGGGCCTCTCTCATGGGAAGTCTTCAGGCAAGAGACTGATGACCACTTGATGGCGATGGTGCAGGGGGGTGGGAATTCTGGGTGCAGGGGGGTGGGAATTCTGGTTCCAGCTAGGATTGGGGTAGGTGGCCTCGGAAGTCTCCCCTGATTTGGAGATTCTGTGATTCTTTGAGTTTGAGAGAAAATGCAATTAGGGACTCTCTCAGAGAGAGTTCTCATCAAGGGATCAACATGTAATGAAGCTGCCTTGCTTCCCTGTAGCATTCATCCAATTAATTAATAAACATTTATTAAAGGTGTAATTTGTGCTAGGCTCTGAGGGCACTGAGAAAAAAAAAGAAAACAATTCCTGTCCTAAAGAAGCTTGTATTTTATTTTAACTCATTTTACACATACAACACACACACACACACACACACACACACACACACACACACACACACACATGTTGGGAGCTAGGTGGCACAGTGGATTGAGTGCCAGGTGAGGAGTCAGGAAGTCTCATCTTTTTAAGTTCAAATCTGACCTCAGATACTTACTAGCTGTGTGATCCTGGGCAAGTCACTTGATTCTGCCTCAGTTTCCTCATCTGTAAAATGAACTGGAGAAGGCAATAGGAAACTACTCCAGTAGTTCCACCAAGAAAACCCCAAAGGGGGTGACAGAGTCAAACAGGACTGAAAACAACTGAACAACAGAAAATATACATGTAAGCAAACAGATACATATATAAGTGTATACATAGTACAAAGTCATTCGGGGTGGCACTACTAGCTAGAAGGGCTTTGAAGAAGTCTTCTATAGACAGTGATATTTGAATTGGACTGTGGCTGATCCTAGAGATTCTAAGAGGCAGAGGTGAAGCAATGCATTCCAGCACAGGGTTCAGTCTGTCCAAATTTGTGGTGATGGGGAATATAGAGTATATGAAAGGGAGTCAAATGTGTAACAAGTCTGGAAAGGTAAGGTGGGTGCAGATTGGGAAGGACCTTAAATATTGCAAATGCTGGAAGAGCTTGCATTTTGTCCTATCGATGTTTCCTCTCCTTCGTGCTGGCTTTCAACAATGCCCCTGCTCCTCCTAGCCTTTCCTTTGCCATATCACTCGGGGACCCTTGGCCTTGACTTTGGCAAGCCTCTTCAGAACTTAAAGGGCACTGGCCCTTTAAGATGGTGAGAGCTATAGATCACCTTAAGTTGGCTCTGGACTCTATTTTTATCTTTTTTTTTTTTTGCCCTGCTGGGCACCTTGGAGTTCTGATATCTGCTAGCATAAACAATAACAGACTTTTCTTCCCCTGCTGGGCTTTGTCTCACTTTGGGACCATCTTCCAAGCATGATGGCCTGAATGAGGTTTGGCACAGACCAACAGAGACAGTTCTTGAGTCAGACTGCTGGCCCAGAGACTGATGGCTTGGTTGGTTCCTGAAGATTTGGTTCAGCTCCAAGCCACAGGGTGGCGTCTGTCAGCAAGTTAGCACCACAGCAGATTGCTTGGGTAGGGAAATCATTAGGTTAACAGTCACCAGGACTGTGGGTGTAGCTGCTGATACAGTATTCTTGGGTTCTAGTTTCTCTCAGATATTGCATTCTGATGATCTTCCAACAACAGCCCAAATTTCCATGCTCATTTTCTTCAAAATAATTTTCCATTTTTATTTATTTTTTTCAATCAACAGAATTGATTTTCTCTGCCTTCTTCCTCCACCCCCGCTAGAAAAAAAAGAAAAACAAAAACGAAAGTCTTGTACCAAGTATGCATGGTCCAGCAAAACAAATTCCCACATTATCTACATCCAAAATGTATGTCTCATGCAATATCCTGAGTTCATCATCTATCATCCGGGTGGTGGGTAGCATGCTTCATCATCAACTCTCCCTAGCTCAGTGTTGGTCATTGTATTGACCAGAGTTCTTAAGTCTTTTTATCGTTGTTTGGCCTTACAGCGTCATTGTTTTTGTTCCTACTCACTTTACTCTGCATCAGTTCATGTAAGCCTTCCAGCCCTGAAGTCAGGAGGACCTGAGTTCAAATCTGGCCTCAGACCAGACACTTGACACTTACTAACTGTGTGACCCTAGGCAAGTCACTTAACCCCAATTGCCTAAAAAAAAAAAAAAAGAAAAGAAAAGAAAAGAACAAAAAATAAGCCTTCCCAGGTTTCTCTGAAAGTGTCCCTTTCATCATTTCTTACAACACAATCTTACTTCATTCATATACCATACTCTGTTCCTCAATTGATGGGACTTCCCTTGGTTTCTGGTTCTTATCTACCGTAAAATGAGCTGTTATAAATGTTTTTGTACACATGGGCCTTTTTCTTCTTTCTTTGACCTTTTTGGGGTGTAGGCCTACTAGTTCACACTCATTTTTTTAAAAATTATTTTTAAAAATAAATTTTTGAAAAAAATTATTTTAAAATTTTAATTTTAATTTAAGATTTAAAAAATTATTTTAAAACATTTATTTTATCTCCCATCTCTTCTTCCCCCTTGAAAAAAGAAAACTCCAAAACATTGTAACAAATACACATAGTGAGGCAAAACAAATTCTTATATTAAGAATGTCCAAAAGTGAGTATCTCATTCTGCACATTTAATCTATCACCTTGGTCAGGAGGTAGGAAGCAAAAGGTAGGACCATTTCCTCTTTTTTTTTAAAAAAAAATCTCTTTAAAGAGTAAGCTGTGGTGTTCTGTAGCCAGCTTGTACCACCTTTCAAGAGCCAATATGTCAGTCAGACAGTCAATAAGCATTTATTAAGCCCCTATTATGTGCCAGGTGCTTTACTGGGGATACAAACACAGGCAAAAGACAGTCCTTTCCTCAAAAAGCTAATGGGAAAAGTTTTTACACCTCAGAAATGGACGAATGTTGTCATCAGGGCTTGATTTATTGTTTTATTGATCATTTAGACTTAGTAAAGAGATGGAGAAAATTTTAATAATGTATATTCAACTTAGAACTATGTTGTACATACATTTTTTTTTCAGAAAGCTGGTTATCAAACATTTACCAGCACACCCCTGGGAATAAGCTAAGAAATGGTATTTCTGGGTTAAAGGATATGCACAACTTAGTAATTTTTTTTTACGTAGTTTCAAGTAGTTTTCCCAAATGGAGAGAATCTATTCATTTTCTTGCAGCTACTCCAACATTTGTCATTTTTCTTTTTTTGTCAATTTTACCAATATGATGAGAATAAAGTGAAACCTAAGAGTTGTTTTAATTTGTACTTATCTATTAATCTGGAGAATTATCTAGTAATTTGGAGAATTTTTTCCATATGGATATTGATAAACTTGTATTTTATTCCTTGAGAACTGCCTGTTCATGTCCTTTGATCATTTAATCAATTGGGGAATGGGTTCTTTTCTTATAAATTTAAATCAGATCCTTATATCTAGCTTAAAATGAGCTCTCAACCAGAGAATTTTGTGGTAAAGATTTTCCCAGTTAATTGTTTCCCTTCTAGTCTTAGCTGCTTTTTTTTTGTTTGTGTAAAAACTTTTAAACTTTATTTAATCAAAAATTTACGTTTAATCCACATTAATGTTCAATACAAAAGGACCAAGATGAAAGTAGATGCAGTCTGTGTGCCCTTAAGTCAAGTGACTGGTTGAAAACTGACATCATTCAGTTTCTCTATGGTTTCATTATGGTTACTCAGGTTTTTAGGTGACATGAATAGAAGATCAATAGCTATTTTTCTTTCCTATTTATCTAGCTCTGGAAATAGGCCATTACCTGCTCTCAAATAGCATACCAGGTGGGCAGATAAGTCATGACTTTTGAGAGTTGAAGGGACTTCCTTGGACTGGGTTACCTAACCTTGCACTCCCCCTTCTAAACCAAGGGAATTATACTTGGATTCACTTAAGGGAATTGGATGTGTTGTTGCTTTGCCCTTTGTTTGTTTGTTTGTTGTTGTTGTTGTTTCGTTTTGTTTTTTTGCTAGACAATGGGGTTAAGTGACTTACCCAGGGTCACATAACTAGTAAGTGTCAAGTAAATTTGAACTCGGGTTCTCCTGACTCCAGGAATGGTGCTCTAATTCACTGCACCATCTAGCTGCCCCGCCTTAGTTTAATTTTTGAAAATTCCACTAGCTTTGAAAATCATCTGGAATCTAGGGCAGCAAATGCATGGTAGTCACTATAAAGGTTTGTCTCACCAGTTTCTAGCCATAACATGGAGGCTTGGACCATTTTCCTTTTGGTACCCTGAGGCTAGTAATATAGGGGAAGGAGAAGAAGAGTTGCTGAATCAGAATTCTTTTCTCTGTGAGAGGGGAGGGAGATCATGTGAAGTGAAAGATAATAATTGGGAAGTTGCTTATGAGTGTGGGAGCTGGGATTTGGCTAAGTGACTTTGTGGGTAATCATCTGCCTCACTCATTTTTAAGGCTACTTTGACCTACTTTAGAAGAGGAATTGGAGGCATATAGAGGTTTCAGTGTCAAGAAGCAACATGCTGTAGTGGATGGAAGGTCAGCCTCAAAGCCAGGAAGACCTAGTTTTAAGTCTCAACCTTGACACATATTGGTTGTTTGACCCCAGTGTAATCATTCAACTTCATAGAGATTTAGGCTACTCTCTAAGACAATGAATTGCAGAGAAGGTGCTAATCTACATTAATAGAGGGCATTTCCTCATCTGTGAGTTCTCTATAGCAATAGACTTAACAGGTCTAGGTCTTATGCCTGACAGTATCAGAGGCAGGATTGGAACTCGGATGCATGACTTCCTGAGTTCTTCATATTTGTCCTTTCTTACTGTACTATAATAGGCCATTATGATCACATACCAAAGTTTTTTTCATCCATTCCCCAGTCAATGGGCAACATGTTTGTTTCTAGTTTATTGCTACCACAAAGTGCTGCCATGGATATTTTTAAATATCTTGGATTTTTGCTTCCATCTTTGGAGGTATGTACCTAGTAGTGGGGTCACTGGACAGCCTAGTCACCTTTTTTTTGTTGTTTTGCATAATTCCAAATTGATATTCATAATGGCTGGACTATTTCTCAACTTTACCAACACTAGTCTTTGGGTTTAGTTCTGACTTTATCTAACCATACTCTACAAGTTTAAGCTGTTAAAGCTTAAAACTGCACTAAGAATTTTGGGACACCTTACATCATCTCTCTCTCTCTCTCTCTCTGTCTATCTATCTATCTATCTAATTTCTAAGGATAAAATGGGAGATAGTCAAGTGCCTTTCCAAAATTTGGGATATATTATGTCTAATGCATTTCCTTAGGCTACACACACACATTGTTATTCAGTTGTTTTCAGTCATGACCAACTCCTTGTAACTCCATTTGGAGTTTTCTTGGCAGAGATACTAGAGTGGTTTGCCATTTCCTTGTCCAACTCATTTTACAGATGAGGAAACTGAGGCAAATAGGAATAAATAACTTGGCCAGAGTCACACAGCTAGTAGGTATCTCAAGAAGCCAGAATTGAACTCAGAGAGATAAATCTTCCTGACTCCAGGCCATGCACTTTATCCACCTAGCTGCTCTAGATAGATATACACACATATGTATATATACATATATATATATACATGTGTGTATACATATGTATTTGTATATGTATGTTTATATACATATGTGATAGTCTGGCAACCCTGAAAATAAGGGAAATAAATTAGTATAGCATGACTTTTCTTGATGAGCCTTAAATCTTAATGATCACCCCCTCCTTCCTTTTCACAATGTACATAAACCATGCCTTGAATGATATAGAAGATAGAATTCTGACAGATATAGAAGCCAGGATCACTGCTATATGTTTGAATAATATGGCTTTTTCTTTTTTTTGAGAATGAAATGGTTTTGAGAGTACTGGTGATCATCAAAGTCATTGGCCCAAAGTACTTCTATGAATAAAAAACTAACAAAATTCTGGGCAGAATCAAGAAGCAATACCATAAGGATCCATGATTTCTTCTGTGTGAGCACTTCTTCTTCCCCTCCCCATCCAATCCTTCACCTTGATAAGAAAAAAAAACCCCAACATTTTCCACACAGTACACTATTTCACTGGTAGCTGTAAGGAAAAATAGAAAGACAAATTCATGACCTTTTAGCCAACATCTAGAGATGAAACATAAAGAATGTAGCTGGGCTTGAACTTGAATAAAAATCACACACCTGGTTCCATCCTTGAGATTTTCCTGCTTGGTAGGGTCTCCAAGAGCTACTGAAGTAAAGTCACTTTTGAGATATGGGGTCACTCATGACCACCCCATCATGAGACACTGGAGTAGGACTTGTGTGAACAATTAGGAAACGTGCTGGAAACAAACCAAAAATGTCACTGTCCCTTACATAAAGCCTTCTGCACTTAGAGCATGAGGTGCAGTACTATTTACTACACTTGAAGGAAGGCATAATTGAGTTGGTAAGACCCAGGAAACTAACATGAAATCATGTAAGGGATAGAAGTTCTTAAAAGATCAGATTTTTTTTAAAAGACTGAGACTCTCCAGAGATTGGAGATAGAGATAAGTGGAGTGGGACACAATTCACATTTATGAAATGTGAAAAGGGAGAGAGGATAACAAGGATTTGTATCCTAGATTCTAAAATACTAGAGCTAGGGAGGCAAGCATTGAAAATGAAAAGAAATAGTTTAAGGATTAGCCAAAGGAAGTGTATTTTTATACCAGTTGATACCACCCAAGAGACGGTACAAGATGAAAAGAGAACTAGGTTTAAAAAGGATTTCAATAACTTATAGAAAGATATATTAATAGTTAATTTCTAAGGAAGTCATGAATGTTTGGAGAAGGAAGGAGCTCTGTTCTAATCTTCAACTAATAGCATAGTAAACTTTGTGGCATTCCCCCATGTGTCAGTACCATGGACAGCAATAAGTTAGCCTAGCACCCACAACTAGGAGTCAAAGTGAGGATGCACACTAATCAGGTCAAGTCAACAAATATTTATTGAGTACCTACTATGTATTGGGCATTGTTCTAAGCACTGGGGATACAAAGAAAAGCAAAACAAGCAAAAAAAAGTTCCTGCTCTCAAATGAAAGAAACAAGAAAACAATTATGCACGAAGAAAACAAATACAAAAAGTAATGTGCACAAATAAAATAAACACAGGATAAATTAGAGATAATCAACAGAGGGAAAGCACTAGCATTAAGGAGGATTGGGAAAGGCTTCTTGTAGAAAGTGGAATTTTAAACTAAAGGTAAGGTTTAGGCACAGGAGCAGAGACAGTATGACTTAATGCACTGATTGCTTTCCTTGGAGTCAGAAAGACCTATCTATGTTCAAATCCTGCCTCCATCATGTACCATGGATGAGTCACTTAATCTCTGGGGCCTCCATTTATTCATCTGGAAATCTGGTTAATGATGCCTGTAGTACCTACTTCCCAGTGTTGTAGTGAAGATCAAATGAATTAATACACACATATATTTTGCAAGCACTTTAAAGCACTACATGAATATTAATTTTTGTTGTTATTATTAGACTGGATCAGAAACCAACAGGTGGTTAAGAATCACAAAATGTGCAACTGCAGAAGATTCAAACAAGTCATTCCTACAATAGAAAACACAATAGGGAGATGTAGAAGCTGAGGCAAACTCTATTTCAGATGAGAAGCTTCTTATATACCTCTTACTGAGGAAGGAGCATTTAGGGGCAGGTCCTGGGATGGCCACATCAATCACAGGGTGTACATACCAAGCCTAGGACCTGCATGTGGAAGAAAGTAAACCAAATTAAAGAGAGCAAATCAGTCAGCAAAGCTGGACCAGGGATGTGGAGGTCAGACAAAAGAGAGGATCCTTGCATTGGCAGATGCAGAATACTAGGATGGATTGACCACTGTCTCAGCCAGTATTTTATTCCTTGTGTTCTGAGAAAAGCTCAGATTTTTATTTTTATAGAACATTAAGGATGTCAAAGTGCTCTCCTTACAATTCTATTACATACAGCTTAAGAAACTGAGGCTCCAGGGAGGTTCAGTAACTTGCACCAGTTAGACAGGTAGTAGGTGTGGGAACTGGAACTTGAACACTTCTCCTGACTCAAAGGCAGTGAGGTGACACAGTGGATAAAGCACTGGACCTGAAGGAGGGAAACCACGTGTTCAAATTCTGACTCACAGATTTACCAGTTGTGTGATCTTGGACAAGTCATTCAACTCCATCTGCTTCAGTTTCCTTATCTGTAAAGTGGGAATGATAACAATAGCACCTACTTCCCAGGGCTGTTATGAAGATGAAGTGAGATAACATTGTTTTGCAAACCTTAAAGCATCATATAAATGTTGGCTATTATTATTATTGTTAGCATTAGCTGTGTTCTTTCCACTGTACTATTTCTTTTCTTTTTAATGCTCCAAAGAAGTCATATAGCTCCAGTCTTGGGAAGGGTCATTTTTACACTATCTCAGAATGGTAAAAATTTAACCCAATTTTAAAGTTTTCTAGAGGAGACCCTAGAGCTTTCCCATATGACCCACTGTAGTTCTTAATCACTTTAATTTATTACATAAGTCCGTGTTAGTTACCAGAGTTAGCGATTGTAAACACTGGCTGTTTCCTTTCTTTCTCTCAGCTGAAAGTTTATTTTTAAATAAAACTTTCCTTTCAGAACAATGAGAATTGGATCTAACTGGGTAGCTAGTGCAATAGTTCACTTCATTCAAGGTCCTCAGGATGTATTAGTGTGCTAAGTGATTGTACTTGAGGCATTGCTCATCAAATGACTTAATGTGTACATAATCAATCCTGGAGGGTTCTTTGTGGGGGTAATGATATACAGTGACTGCAGAAACCCAGTACTTTTCAGGGAGAACAAGGATTAAATCCAAATTCTTCTCTTAGCCTTCACTTAGTCATGTTAACCTACAAGGACTCATCACTCTATGACTTAAGTCAGAATGAAACCTTCCTAAATTTAGCTCATTTCAGAAAGAAAAATAAATTATGATTATTCCCCAAATGTCTCTGGTACTGTCAAGTATGATTGCCTTTCACAAGCTCTTCTAGAGATCCAAAGTTTTGCTTTGCTTAATACTAACCATTCTTTTTCTCCTCTTTAGGGACACAGCATGGTGACCAGGGCTGAAGTTTCATGACTGAGTCATCATTTTCCGAATATAAAGAACCAGCTGAATCACAGACTCTCAAAGCTGGATGGGACCTCAGAAATCATCTAGCCCAACCTTTTCCTGAACAAGAGTCCTCTCTACAATGTCTCCAACAAGGGGTGTTCCAGTCTCCCATTGAGGACTTCTAGTATTGATCGTTGTCTGCTACCTCCAAAGGCAACAACCCATTGTACTCCTTGACAGCTCTAAATGTAAGGGCTCCTTGCCTTCAGCTGAATCCAAATATGCCTCTCTGCAGTTTCTAGTCTTTGTTTCTAGTTCTGTTCTCTGAGGTCAGGCAGGACAAGTTGAACTTTCTTTTAATTTACTTGTTTCCTGGGCAAAAGGATCTCTTATACTGTAGCGCAGGTAAGGGGATTTGTTCTGTGAAATTTGGATTCAGTTAAAGGGCTGCACTTGAGGACCTAGAGGACCACATGTGGCCTCAAAGTTGCAGGTTCCCCACCTCTTCGAGGGGAAAAGGTAGGGATTCTGTGTAACTCCAGAGATTGCTTGTGGAACTAAACTCTCTGAGGTACAGGCTGGCAGCCCATGGCATTGTGAAATTCTTCATTCTGTTTTCTTGGTCGGAGAGATAACCAACCCCTACTTCTTAGTGGCCTGGAGAAAGAAGATATCTATACCTACCTTAATATTTCAATGACTTTACGCTGTCATCAGTCAAGTATTTATTAAGCAATTACTACCTACCAGGCACTGTGCTAAGCAATGAGGATACAAAGAAAGGCAAAAACATTCTCTGTCCTCATGGAGCTCCTAATGAGAGACAACATGTAACCAATTTTTTACATAAATGATGCATACAGAATAGATGAAAGGCAGCCTTAAAGGGGAAGGCTCCAGCAACAGGGAAAGGGAGCATGAAAAACCTCATCAATGTAACTGCTTCCTTCAGATGCACAGATTACAATTAATAATACCTTCTTATTCTGTATAATTCTTATTCCTATCTTCCCATGAATCCTCCGTGGAAAATTTCTTCAATGTTCTGGGGGCCTTCCCCTAGTCTTTGACTATTATGTGGGTAACAGTGTAGCATGTAGGTCATCTATCTGTTGTACTGGCTCACCTCTTTATGGTCATTCATCTCTTGAATGATATCTTTTATGATACTTTGTGATACTTTCTGTGTGGAAGTCATTGTTGGGAATATTTCTGCAACCTATTTGTGACCACAAAACATCTGTCTTTGCCTTCTGGGTTACCCACAATATTGACTCTTTGGAGGTTGCAATGTGCCACGATTTTCAGTGTAAGTATTATTGGAAAAATCATTGTTTTGTTTTGGGGTAAACTTGGGGTCATTAAAAATGCTACCCAATTTACCAAATTCAATCCAACCTCTTGTTTTCCTCCTTTTTAATTTTGGGTCCAGCTCACTGTCCATCTGCAATGTCTGCTTAAGATATACATGCTGATGGATCAGCTTAATAGGCTGCCAGTCTACCTTCATATCACAGTTGGGATTTGAAAAAAACAAAAAACAAACCCACAACACTTTATATATTTGGCCTTCCTGTGTGGATCATTAAGTAGAACACTTTAAACTGGTTCTTAAAAGCCAATGAATCTTAGTTAGGCTTTATAGTGCTGTGGACATGTAACACAATGCCTTTTGAAAACAGGATTATCTGGGGGGTAGCTAGATGGTGCAGTGAATAGAGCACCTACCCTGGAGTCAGGAGGACCTGAGTTCAAATCCAGCCTCAGACACATAATACTTCTTAGCTGTGTGACTCTGGGCAAGTCATTTAACCCCAATTGTCTCACTAAAAAAAACAAAACAAAAACAAAACAGGATTATCTGGAAAACCTTACCATCTATATGGAATCCCTTTCCATTTGAGTCGGTCTTCAACCACCTTTATGACAATGTCAAATAACTTCAACAATCATATTTTTCCTTGTTATATGCCTTGCTTGACATTGATTATCAGAGAATCATTGAACAAATTTCTCTCTGCTGTAGTACTTATCATGGAATCATGTATGAACTTCATATAGGTGCAAGTAATGTCCACTTTGTTGGGTGAAAGTGTTTCAGGCTGCATTTTGCTCTACCAAAACAAATGTCTTGTTTTGTTTTGTTTTGTTTTATTATTCTAGTCAATAAGCAAGTGGTTCTCTGCATCTTCCTGTAAATTGTGAACCTATAAAGATTGATTCAGTTATAGAAAATAATTTGTGAAAGCCTTCATGTTCCCTTACCATGTTTCCATCAAGGACAACCTCAATATGTGTGCTGCTCATTTTCATAAATATGTTATAGAGATGAAAAAAGAGGCATATGGATGAGTAGTTATTGAAATCCTCATGATCACTTTTTGGGATATTAATGTCTGTGATATTTCCTAGTCCTTTTGTATCTTTCTTTCAGAGATATCCTAAGAATTGATCCCTCGGCACCTTTAAAACTCTAGCATCTCTAGCCTAGATGGTCTCAGTCCATACTTGGTCTAGTCCAGGTGTTCTTGTCATCTTTATTTTCTTTACTTCTCTTTTCACCTCCTCACGTAACCTCCTCCCCTTCTCCCCCCCTTCCCCCCACCCACCAATGTAACCTCATAAATTAAGAAGTCAGTCTTCTGGCACCTTCTGTGTTCTGGAATACCACTTTAAACTAGAAGTAAGAGAAACAGGCTTTCATTATAAGAAATACCTCTTGTTGAAGATCCTTCAGAAAAGTACACTTTATTCTTGACACTGTCCAATATCTTCTTCTTATTATTGTTGAGTCATTTCAATGATATTCAATTCTTCATGACCCCATTTGGGGTTTTCTTGGCAAAGATACTGGAGTGGTTTGCCATTTCCTTGTCCAATTCATTTTACAGATGAGGAACTGAGGCAAACAGGGTTAACTGACTTGCCCAGGGTCACACAGCCAGTAAGTGTCTGAGGCCAGATTTGAACTCTGGTCTTCCTGACTCCACGGCTGGCGCTTTATCCACTGTGCCACCTAGTTGCCCCTCATGCAGTGTCTTATAGTATGCTACTTGACAAACAGTCCTTACAGTATTGGTTATCTGTTTTATTAGTCCACAGAGGAAAACAAGTAGCAAATTAGAAGAATATGGAGATGTTCTGTTAGAAGCAGGCACACTAATAACAGGAAAAGTGACAGAAGATATGGAAGGAGAAGAAAGAAAAACTAGAAGACATGGAATTGCAGAATGGATAGTTATAAATGATATCACCAAGTAACCCCCCAAAAAGGTTAAATTATTTAGTATCCTATCTTTTTTTTAAAAAAAAGATAGGGAAGTAGGTAACATGTTTTAGATAAATTTCTATCTAAAGCACTTAAAATTTAAAAAAAAGTTTTTGGTTTTTTTAAAAGGGTAAGTGTTAGTTATCCAGAAAATTCACTCCTTAACTCTGCTGGGTAAATAAAATATCACTACATAAGAAATCTCTGCCCTCAAAAATCATAGATTTGAAGCTAGAAGAGACCTCAGAGGTTATATTGTCCACCACCTCATTTTACAGATAAGGAAACTGAGACCTAAAGGGGTTAAATAACTTGTATTCTGTATATATTTATTTGTGCCCTTGTTGTCTCCCCATTAGAACATAAGCTTCTTGTGAGTAGGAATTATTGCATTTATTGTATTTGTATCCCCAACTCCCACCATAATGCCCGTCACATAGTAGGCACTTATTAAATACCATTGATTGATTGGTTATCTCAGGCCACAGAGACTTTAGATAGCATATCTGGAAATCAAATTCAGATTCTCTAATGCCAGATCTAGTGTTCTTGCCACTGCACAATGTTATTTCTCAAACCTACTATCAATCATGAGTGGGTACGGGCTAAAATGAAGATGGAATAAGGAGCTTACATGAACATTGAGAAGAAAAGAATGAATAGCACCTCAAAAATGTAACATTTTTGCCTTTCAGTTTTGCTTGTCTTTATTACCACAACATTCTAGTGCAGAAAAATAATTTAGAGTTCTAAATCTTGTACAAGAGCAGAAACAGCATATGCTGTGGCATAGTCATAGATACTATCATTGCAAGAGCAGACTAAAACTAAAGAGACCCATCTCTGCTACATATCTTTTTATTAAACAATGATAAAAGGGAAAGGTGTCTCCTAAGAAAATTTTATTTGGAGGCTCAAAATTCAAATTTATACCATTTTGTGTAGCAGTCTTGAGAAGTACAGAAATCTTATCCTATGATGGCCCTGACATCATGGGGCTAGATAGATAATGTTTATCTTATTATTATTAATGGTTTGGAGTATTCATTGGTTGTTGTTATCTTGACTTTTATTTTAAGAACTGCCTATTCATATCCTTTCATCATTTATGTATTGGGAAATGGCTTTTGTTCTTATATATTTGTATCAATTCCTTATATATCTTTAACATCAAACCTTTATCAGAGAAACTTGTTGTGAAAATGTTTCCCTTTTAATTCTAACTGCATTCATTTTGTTTGAAATTACACATTTCAATTTTGTGTAATCACATTATCCTTTTTATCTCTTGTGATCCTATCTCTTTTTTGTTTAATCAAGAACTCTTTCACTATCCATAACTGTGAATAGTGTTGCCTTCCCTGCTTCTCTAATTTACTTATGATATGACCTTTTATCTCTAGTGCATGTGTCCACTTGGAGCTTATTGATAGTATGTGGTGTGAGATGTTGGTCTAAACCTAATTTCTGACAGGTTGCTTTCCAGTTTTCCCAGCAGTTTTTGTCAAATAATGAGTCATTACCCCAGTTTCTGGAGTCTTTGGGTTTATCAAACTCTATGCTATTGTGTTTGATAGCTTCTGGGTATTGTGTACCTAATCTTTTAAACTAATCAAATTTTCCATTTTTTAACTAGTGCTAAATTGTTTTTGATGATTAATGCTTTGTAGCATATTTGAGATCTGTTATTGGTAGATTTCCTTCATTGCCATTTTTTCCCCATTATTTCCCTTCAGATCCTTGCTTGAGTTTTCGTACTTCCAGATGAATTTTGTCATTTCTTTCTAGTTCTATAAAGTAACCATTTGGTACCTTGATTAACATGGCACTGAATCTGTAAATTAATTTACATATTATTATGGTTTTATTATATTGCCACAGCCCAACAATTAATATCTCTTTAATTATTTGTCTATTTCTATTTAGGGGTAGTTAGGTTGCACAGTGGATAGAGTGCCAGGCCTGTAATCAGGAAACCTCATCTTCCAGAGTTTAAATCTGGCCTCAGACACTTACTAGCTATGTGACCCTGGGCAAGCCATTTAACTTTGTTTGCCTCAATTTCCTCATCTGTAAAGTGAACTACAGAAGCAAATGGCAAACCACTCCAATATCTTTGCCAAGAAAACTTCAAATGGGGTCATGAAGAGTCAGACCCAACTGAAATGACTAAATAACATTTCTTTAAAAAAGCATTTTGTAGTTGTATTCATATAATTCCTACAAATACCTTGGTAAGTGGACTCCCAGGTATTTTAATATATTCAATAGTTATTTTAAGGAAATTTTTATACTTCTTCAGTTTGTATATTTCTAGTAATAATTATATACACACATGTGTATGTGTGTGTGTGTGTGAATATAATACATTTGATTAAGTCCAATGTCCAGATTCTCAACTGATAAAATTGTTCCCAACATGGCTGAGAAAGTTCATGGCAAATACACACACATATACCTATATACACACACACATACATATATATATACACATACACACATATATATATATATTATATTTATATAAACATCAGATCCTATCATATGAAATTGTCTGTCAGGGTATATAGACTGCACTCCCCCCACCCCAATACACCATGAATCACTGTCATTTGTGCTTTATAACCACTTGAAGGTCTACATACATGTCCTTGAGCTCTTATTTAACAAATAGTCCTCTGTAAAGCTTAATAGTTTCACACTCATGTAAAATTCTACCTATCTTCTTCCTTCAGGTTATTGCTCTCTGTCTTAAACTCAGTTCCATTAGAACAATTTCCCTTTGTTACTATTGGGTCAGCCAGTTTCAGGTCTCTATAATCTCTGACTTCTGTAATAGTTATAGATTGGGAAAAAGTCCCTGCCAAGTCTTTTCTTTATAGAGTAGGGAATACTCCAGGACTGCAATACTCTAATAAAAGATTTCTTAACTTTTTGTGTCATGAATCCCTTTGGAAGTTTGGTGAAACCTATGGATCTCTTCTCAGAATAATGTGTTTAAATACATAAAATAAAATGCATAGGATTACAGAGGAACCCTGTTATATTGAAATAAATTTATCAAAATATTTTAAAATCAAGTACATGAGCCTGAAGTTAAAAACCATTGTCCTAACAAATCTGTGATCTCAATTCTCAGTCCTACTTAATGCTAGCGCCTTATTTCTGTGTTTATCTTCAATTTACCCTGGACTTAATCAAATGTAGTCTGTGTGTGTGTGTGTGTGTGTGTGTGTGTGTATTCCCAGCCCAGTGTTTGACACATAGTAAGCAATTAATAAATGCTTGCTGACTTGACTTGTCTTGATGGAGATCATGACCCTTTCATGACTACCCATCCTATGTAACTCTTGGCCCAGCCTTTTCATAAGTTCACCATAAGGAGTCCACCCACTCTGTAACACTAAGCAACTGAATGTCAATAGATATTCAGATATTGAATGCCTGCTATAGATTCAACATGGAGTTAAGCATTGTGGGAAACATAAAAGAATTATAAAGCAGGGTCCCTGCCCTCAAGGGATTATAATCTAGGAGAGAGAGAGAACTAAAAAAGAGACAATATAAGCTACATTTTGTGATTCAGATTGAGTGTCATAGGTATTCAGAAGAGAGAAAAATCAATTAAGGACTGAAGGAGTCACAGAAGACTTCCTTGCCACTCCTATAAGAGTAGCAATACCCAATTGTCTATATGATATCCTATAAAGAGATACTTTCAATAGTCTTGATCACTCTTTCCACACTATTGCATTACTGGGAAATTTGCTTTCTGCCAAAGATCTTTGTTAGACTTCTTGATTCCTGAAAACTGGTCTCTAATCCCTTTCAAGACCCTGTGTTTCTGCTTATGTGGTGAATTTACATTTCACTGTGTATCGCTGTATGAAATTCACTTCTTCTTACCCTCATACAATGACATTTTGATTCTCCATTCTTTAACATATATTATTACTTTTCTCCTGGGGATCTTACTAGCAAATTTGACTACATTGTGTTTAAGGATAATTGACAAATTGCATAAACATGGAAATGAAATGTAACCAGTGCTTTCCCAAAGAAAAAGTCATATATTTTGCAGACTTAAAGAATAAAAGAGCACGAAATATGATCATTCACAGATCCAATAGTCTGTGATGAAGTTCTAACAACCAAGCTTCTGCAGTGTTATTTTGGATCTTCTTCACCTCCATTCTTTGTTCCTGGACAAAGACTTCAAATACAAATTTTGAAAGAAAGATTCTGAACTGATGAAGAATATTCTCAACTTCACAGTGGTCACCTTAAAAGTCTATTTAAAGTCCAGAAAGCTCATAGCCAGAAGCAGAGTTGACTGAGTAGGTCTAGACTGCTGGGAATAAAAGGCCTCAGAACTTGGGAGACCTCCATAGTAGCAACAATGTCTTTAGAGCTGTCCTTGGTGCTGCTTTTGTAGTGAACAGGGTGGAATTTAGTTAACATGATTCTCCCTTCATAGCTGCCCTGAATCAGATTATCTTTGGACATTCTTTCATTATCATTGATTTCAATTATCTTTTGTTACTGCACAATTCTTTAAGTGCACACTTTGTTGTGAAGTTCCTGGTTATCTGGACCAGTTTGGAGCACAGTGACCACCTCTCAAAGACTTCTCATATGAAATCTAGATCTTTTTTTTCTTATGTTTTAGGACAATGATAGCACAAGTATTTAACTATCCCCATTTCTCATTTAATATTCCTAATAAAGAGGAAGGGGCACCATGTCTTATATTTCTTTCTACCCCTCAGTATCTAGCATAGTGCCTTGAACATAGCAGATGCTCACTAAATATTTGTTAATTGATCATTCTCCACATTTCCCATCTTTAAAATGTACAGAAGAAAAATACCTTTTCATGAGTTGCTGGAAGGTTTAATCTCATGCTACTTGTAAATCACTTTATAGATACTTGGTGCTAAGGAAATGCCAAAAGAAATTTTTGAAAGGGGTCAAAAACTCTTGTTTCTTGGTATGTTGAGGGCGTATGGACTGATTGTGAACAAGCACTATGAGGGAAGAGAGTCACAACCTGATATCACGAACTATTGAATAAATACAATTTTTATACTGCAGCTGGAGCTCATTAGTCATATCCCACATTTCCTCCCCCCTCATTCTCACCAAAGCCCAAGTCAGTCAAGGAAGAGCTCCAGATGGACTCACCCACAGAACACTCTTCATTTCTTCAAAGAGGATGCATTAGTCACCATCTAGGACTTAAAGAATTAAATCAAGTGGCAACATCGCAGAAAGGGAGGAGGGCCTTCTGCTAAAAGAATTATGAACAGAAGGATACTCAGTTTACACAGAGGGTGTGTCATTTCTTGACTATTCTCAGAAAAATGTGTAGTATTTTACCAGGTACATTTCATTAGTCAGGTCTTAGGATTTATCTGAATTTCTTTCAGAATTAATTTCAATTTAATTCAATAACTTTGGCATTGTGTAACTTTAATCAGCTCACTTACCTTCTCTGGGTCTCAGTTTCTTTATCCATAAAACAAGAGGATTAGAAAAGATAATCCCAAAACTCCTTTGCTGACATAAGATTACATGAGGTATATATTTTTTGACTATTTGTAATGGAGTCAGCACAGTACTATGCACAGAGGAAGTGTGAGATTTCACACTTATAAGAAGATTATCATCTCTTTAAGCAGAAAGATAACAACATGAGACAATCCTTCAATACTTTAAGGACTGCTGACTTTGTCTATATGAGAGCTTTCTCTACCAACACATATCTTGACTGCCTCCATGATTTGTGGGTTATATAACCCAGGATCCAAGGCAGCTCTAGGTTCATACAGATCTGAAGGTATATCTTGGAATTTTCCTAATAACCACAGTCTTTGACTTGGGGTCCTACCTAGTATTTCCCCTAGGAACATTTGAATTTTAGCTCCACTCCCCAGGAGTGAATAATTCCCTCCTGCAAACAACCAAAGCTACAAAGGATTTTTACTTTGAAGATCTTCTATTACATTGTATATAAGGAATAAGAACTATTAAAAATTGGTAGCCCTTATGCTGAGCCCCCAGTGCCTTCTCTCATGGCTCAGGTCCCAGTCACTGCCAAGACTTAAAATACTGATAGGTAAAGTCCCAGGACCCCGAATCCATTGCTTTTGTGAATCCCAAGTCTAGTTAGGGTGAGTGGGCTATTTTATAGCTCAGGCTTTGCTGCCTTCTGTTTGCCCCTTATAGGAGGCTTCTCCTGATCTCCCCAGTTGTTAGTGTACTCTCCCATGCCTAAAATTACATTGTATTTACCCTGTAAATATATTGTATATACTGATCTGTGTGCATGTTGTCTCTGCTCAGCTGAATGTAAGCTCCTTGAGGGCAAGAACTATTTTTTTTTTGTCTTTATAATTCCAGGGCCTAGCAGAGTACCTGTAACTTAGTGACTGCTCAAGAAATACTTTTAATTGAATTGACTTGAATTTGTCACTCTGCTTGTCTCATTTCATCACTGTTTTATTTCTTTTCCATCTGCCCTGCAGCTGAATTTTCTTTTATATGTTATCTTTTCTAACTAGGGACACATTTCTCAGTGCCTACTCCTCCATCTACCTCAGCTACACAGTGATGCCCATACCCTTGGTAAGGCCATCACCCACATGTTACAATTTCATGTTCCTGAATTCTAAAATTCCTTTATCTAATCATAATCTGTTGTCATTCTCCCTCAATTTCTGCCTTGCAACTCCATATACTGTTCTTTGTCCTTACTGTGGCCTGCAATCCTTTTTTTCCCTAGATTATCATACCTGCACTGCTTACTGTTAGGACAATCCTTTTACATTCTAGTGAGTATCTCTTTCCCACAGAATCCTACAGTTTCTTGAAGACTTAAAATACCACCCTGTGGTCTAACCTTCCCCTGGAAGGTAAACATTCTTTGAGGACTGGTAAATAAACCATTCCCTTTCCATAAGACTTGCTCTATTCAAATAACTCACTGAATTTGCTATTCAAGGACTACATATATTTAATCAGGAGATGAATAGAGCAGGTGCCTTTCTCCCCAATTATCATGGAGCTTGCCTAGTCACTATTCTGGTTCCCAAGAACCAAATGGAAGCTTGGTGGAGAAGGAATGTTTCCGATCATGCATGACTCATTGATAAGAAGCTTGCAATGGGTGATGATGAAGAAACCCTTCAACAGCTGGTAGACCAGAAAAGCTAAGGATTTAACAGATGCAAAAAAACAGCAACCTGTCTCCTGTCCCTCTTTTCTATTTGGCTTTGAAGCATGTGGACTTGTTCTAGTTATGACCAAAGCATCAGTTGGGAAAAGGAGTGATTGGCCTGTCTCTCGCCTGGCCTTTATACAGCCACGAGCACACAACCATTTCTGCCTCTTTTGTATTTGTTTTTTCTGAATCTAAGGCAAATGAGAATCCTGTTGTGGATGTGTCCTGGATTGGTGGTGACCTTATCAATTCTGAAAGGTCCAAAGGTCTTGGGAGGTCTCCAAGTGGTTAGTTAAGATTGTGGTCGTGGCAGTGACAGGAATAGGCTGGCAATAACAGAAATTTCTGCTTTAAAGAGGGCAGTCACAGAAAATAAGATTGCCCCAGTGTGTCCATTTTACCAACAGATTTGTACCAGGAATTGATGGAACAGTGCCCAACTGAGGTGAAATATGAAATGCCAAATTAGCAGCCTTGAAAGCTGTTTTATGTCTTGATGATGTTTTACTATCAGCTTCCCAGAAAAATGTAAAAATAGTTATAGGTTAAATTATTAAACTCGGTTCAAATCATTCTGTTAATACATATTATGATTCTCTCCATGTTTATGATTTCTATGTATAATAAAAAACTTGTTATTCAATCGTTTCAGTCATGTCTACTTTTTCGTGACCCATTTGGGGTTTTCTTGGCAAAGATACAGGATGGTTTGCCATTTCCTTCTTGAGCTTATTTTTATAAATGAGGAAACCAAGGCATACAGGGTTAAGTGACTTGCCCAGGATCACACAGCTAGTTAGTGTCTGAGACCAGATTTGAACTCAGGAAGATGAGTCTTCCTCACTCCAGGCCTGGCACTCTACCCACTGGGCCACCTAGCTGCCCCTAGTAAAAAACTATATGTTCTACAGTTGATTCATATTGTACATTTTGATAATCTTTTCCTACTATCCATTTTTTGAGAAGATCCTGGATATAAACCACAAATAAATTTGTCCCTGGCAGTCCTGGATTTGTTAAGTAGCCAAATAATGGGAGAATAGGGAGTTTAATCTCTCTAATTAGAGGTCAGGCATGCCTAGGACTGGAACTGGTCCACAAACCACAATGACTGGGTATGGGAAAGAGAAGGGCAAATTCAGTCTCTCAGTGTTAGAATATTGCCATGCTGATTGGCACTGATACACCAAATGTATCAGTGAGTTCCCTGGCACTCCTCTTCTACACCCCCAGCAGTTAAATATTTCCTATTTTAGAAAATCAAACTGGGGTGCTTTGGACTCATTGGTTCATTTCTCTAGTTTTGGACATCTCTCTGGCAAGTTGGGGAGGCTGTAGCCATTTGGCATACTGTTTTTTTTTTACATCTTCCAGGGCAATGCCATGAGTCCCCACAATGTTCATAGCAAACAATTTTCAGGGACACTCCAAAATAACAATCTTTTGTCAGCACCAAGATATTCCATACTTGGTGTACCTGGAGATTGCACTCATCCACAAATACACAATGATACAAATTGAACAAGCAAAGAACATTTTACCAAGCTTATAGTCTGTCTTGGTCCTTGTAAAGGTCTGTTAATATAAAACAATTAGTTTAACAATTAGGTTCACCAGGCTGTACTTGAAGACTTACAATGATGGGGAACTAAACTTAGTACCCATTAAAGCAGTCTATTTCATTTTTCTGAGAATTCTAATTGCTTCTTACATTAAACTGAAATCTGCTGCCCATGAGTAGGTCTTTTTCCTGGTGGCAAGGGAAAGGGAGGAAACAAGCATTTATTCAGCATCTACCATGTGTCAGGTACCGTACTAAGTAATTTTTATTAATATTATCTTATTTGATCCTCACAACAACCCTGAAAAGTAAATGCTATCACCTTCACTTTATACTTCAGGTAACTGAGGTAAACAGAGGTTAAGTTACTTACCTAGTCACACAGTAAGTGTCTGAGGCTGAATTTGAACTCAGGTGTCATGAATGAAAACCCCCAAGAGACAGAGTTCTGGGTAATTAGTAATTAATTTAATAGGCTGGCTAGTAATCAGTAAATTGATAGTGGTTTCTCTTGGTAACCAAGGACAGCAAAGGAGACTATGGTGCCTGAAATCAGATGTGTATCTTTTGAAAGGGAACTCCCCTGACAAGTGAAATTCAACCCTGATTGGTGGCCATTTAATGAGGTGGGCTAAAAGTATTCAGCACTTCTTGCTGAGAAAGTGACTTGATCTTGAGACTTCGCAGCCTCAAGACATCTGGGTAGGGGAAGCTATTTCCATTCAGATCTTTCTGATCCTGGTTTCCTCCTTCAAGATCCTGGTTTCCCGAAATGCTAACAGAAGGGATCAAGGACAGGAGTTCCTCCCCCAGGCAAAGGCTCACCCAGACTGGATTTTGTTTATACTCTTAACAGAAATTAGGTTTCCCAGTTGAGTGGGGTCTTGCCTAACCTAGTTAACAAGTATGTGTCTTGGGAGCTAATAGTAATCTCATCACTCAGCCATGCCCTTCAGAGAATGACTGACCTTTTCAGGAATTGGATCTCAACAGGAATTGGAGGAGAAGGTGGATCATAAATTAATAATTAGGTATTAATGTAACTGTATAATATTAATTTTTCTCATAGGTCTTCTTGACACCAAACCCAGTGCTCTAACCACTGTACCACTTTACTGCCTTGATTAAGTATCAAAGTATGATATTACAGGTAAACTCTGTGGAATGGCAAGATTTCTAGTATTTTTAGTTCAATTCTATAGTATATACACTAGCACCACCTTTCTGCCCAAATCCTAAATCCATAGTCCAACTCTGTGAAATTAGGAGGCTCCACTAGTTGTTCTCTAAAATCTCTCTCAGGGGCAGGTAGGTGGTGAGTGGATAGAGTGTAGGGCCTGGGTTCAAATCCAGCCTCAGACACTTACTAGCTGTAAGACCTTGGGCAAGTCACTTAACTTTGCCTCAGTTTCCTCATCTGTAAAATGAGTTGAAAAAGGAAATGGCAAACCACTCTAGTATCTTTGCTGAGAAAACAGGGTAGGACAAGACTGAACAACAAAATGCATACACTTGTTCCTCAGTGTTCTTAGTTAGTTCTAGAAGACGTATCTCCAAAGTCTTTCTAGAAATGTTGTATACCTTATAAATGGCGAAATGGATGACTTTATTTTTCAGTTCTTTCCATTTCAGAATTCATACCAATATCTTGAAGAAAATACTCTTCATTTCAGGAGCAAACTTAAGGTAATGAAGTTTCTCCCTGGTTTTCCAAAATTATATGTTCACCCTTCCCTACTATTCCATCTTTACTAACACCATCTACACAAGGTCTCTGGATTTCCTAAGGCTTTTTTTCCCCCGGAGGATCTCAAAGTCTTAGAGTGAGGAGAGGAGAGGTGAGATGAGCAAAGATGAGGTTTTCATTTAAATATCCATCCCCTTGGGAGTTCCTGGGTAGTAACACAAAAAAATTATGGTGCTAACAGGCAGTATGGAGTCAGGAATCCTAGGTTTTGAGT
The DNA here is from genome assembly GCF_900497805.2 of Vombatus ursinus. Lineage (NCBI taxonomy): Eukaryota > Metazoa > Chordata > Mammalia > Diprotodontia > Vombatidae > Vombatus > Vombatus ursinus. The sequence goes on from NW_020948739.1 coordinate 6,847,315, forward strand.
CCTACATCTGACACACACTGTCTATGCAAACATTTGCAAGTGCCGCAAACAACCCTCAAAGACAAAAAATTATAGAAAAGCTGCCGATTTGTATCAGTGGAGGGAGTCTTCATACTGGAAGTTCCCACAATAATGCAATCTCACACCCACACACAAATGATGATACTTGACCTCTATTCAGTTCTTCTTCTTCACAATTTACAAAGAATTTTAACACAAAATTTCAGAGTTGGAAAAGCACTTCAAAGTTCATTTATCTAACTTATCCACATTCAGGAATCCCTTTGGGGGTAGTAGAAATATCTACCAATTTTTCTTCTTCCCCTTCCTCTTTCCCCCCTCCCCCAATGAAGTAGGTCAGTTCTTTTCATAAAAAGTAATTGGATCATCCTCAAGACTTAATTGGTTCAAGGGACTAAAGTCATTGATGTAGCTGGTTGCCCCTATAAAAAGTTGTTGTCTAGTTGATTAGTTGTGGCCAACTCTTCATGACCTTATTTGAGGTTTTCTTGGCAAAGCTACTGCAGCAGTTTGCCATTTCCTTCTCCAGTTCATTTTATAGATGAGGAAACTGAGGCAAACAGGGTAAAGTGACTTGCCCAGGATCACACAGCTACTAAGTGTGTGAGGCCAGATTTGAACTCAGGAAGAAGAGTCTTCTTGACTCCAGGCCCTGTGCTCTAGTCACTGTGCCACCTAGCTGCCCAAGGATTATTGAGGCACTAAGATGTTAAGTGACTGAGCTGAAGTCACACAATCAATATATGTAAGATTTGGCACTCAGAAATAGACTTTCCTGACTCTAAGATCCAAGACTTCTAGTTTCTCTGCCCTTCATTCGATGTCATATGTCATTATCTCATTTAATTCTCAACACACCATAAGTAGCACAATTTTCATTGTATCTGTTTTAAATGTAGCGTCAACCCTGCCTAGGGGAGCATAGTGAGCCTCCTGCAATGCTGCATATTGCATAAGGGAACTATCACTCCTGCTGGGCTGAGAGACTTCTGGGTCAGAGAAGCAGAGGCAGAAAAACAGAGAAATACAGTGAGAGAGAAGCTATGCACTTTTGCAGACAGGAGGCCACGGAGTCATAAGCATTTGGAGATCTGTCACCCCAACGTGTCTCTTGATTCCTAGCACCTGCACTCCCCAGAATTGGGTTTTTTTTTAAGATTTTTTTTTGGGGGGGGGGGTTTGGCAATGGGGTTAAGTGACTTGCCCAGGGTCACACAGCTAGTAAGTGTCAAATGTCTGAGGCCCAGAATTGTTAAGAGCCCACTTCTCAGGTAAGTTGTTCTCTGCTTGGTTAAACTGAAATTTCATCTCATACGCAAGTCACAGAGGACTCTGATGCTTATGTATCCTATGGGCTTGCTATGATAAACGTTTGCTCACTATCCATAATTATCTTTGATGTAGTGTTTGGTGAGAGGAACTAAATTGTCCAAGATTAAACCACCTATTACTCTGCCTATCTAGGATGACTACTTTCTACCCAAAATGACCAGAGAAAGTGGCTTTTATCCTGAACCCCAAAAGAGCACCATACATTAGACTACGTATTTGCAGTCTTGGGCTGTGATGTGTAACTGATATAATTTTAGGCCTATACACCCCCTGAAAACAGGAGTCATCATTCAGTCACAGCCATTCTGTTACTCTTCAAAAAGGCAGAAATTACATTTTCCCCCGGTATTGTGGAGCAGGATGTTCTAGATCTATCTATCTATAAATCCAAGCTTGGACTCTCAGAATCCTCAGTCTCTATGGCCTTCCCACCTGCTATATAGAGATTAGGAAATTGAAGCTGCCTAATACTATGCAAGAATTGGGGTGGGGCAGAACTAAGATGGCAAAGAAAAGGCAGGGACTTGCCTGAGCTCTCCCAAATTCCCCTCCAAACAACTTTAAACAATGCCTCAAAACAAATTCTGGAGCAGTAGAACCCACAAAAGGATAAGGTGGAACAATGTCCAGCCCAAGACAGCTTAGAAGGTGGGCAGGAAAGGTCTGTCGCACTAGGGTGAGAGTGGCGCATAATCTGTTGCAGGCTGTACCAGCACAGGCTCCGCCCCAGCAAACAAATGGCAGAACTTAGGGGTGACTGAATCAGTGGTAGCAGCTGCAGTTTCCAAAGCTTTCAGCCCACAGATAGTAAGAGGATCAGACAATATGTCAGAAGGGGATTTGCTGGCACTGGGAGGACTCTGTTGTATTGCCCATATACAAATCCAGGTTGTAGTCTTGGGTTATTGTCCCAGGGTGAGGAGGATCACTAGCACACCAGATCTTTTTTTTAGGCAATTGGGATTAAGTGACTTGCCCAGGGTCACAAAACTAGTAAGTGTCAAGTGTTTTGTCCAAGGCCAGATTTGAACTCAGGTCCTCTTGTCTTCAGGGCCAGTGCTCTATCCACTGCACCACCTAGCTGCAGCCACAGAAGAGTGGGGACCATGGTCAAAGTTCCAGGGTGAAAAGGGGTGCTTGTACATTCTTGATGAAAAGACCAGAGCTGGATAGAAAATTTGACTTTCAAATTTCCTTTTCTTGTCTGTTTTACATGAGATAATTTACCTCATTCAATCTCTCCCTTTCTCCTCCCAGTATAATCTTCTCTCACCCCTTTTATTCTCCAGATATCACCCCTTCATCTTCAACTCACCCTGTGCCCTATATCTCTCTCTCTCTCTCTCTTTCTCTATCTATCTATCTATCTATCTATCTATCTATCTATCTATCTATCTATCTATCTATCTATCTATCTATACATAGATATAAGGGAATAGATATATCTATACATAGATAAGGGGGAAGGTGAGAGAGAATGAGTGAATCTTATTCCCATAGGATTTGGCTTAAGGAGGGAATAACACACACACTCAATTGGGAATGGAAATCTATCTTACCCTACAGGAAAGTAGAGGAGGAAGGGGACAAGAAAGCAGGGGGATGATAAAGGGGAGGGCAGATTGGGGGAGGGGGTAATTAGAAGCAAACACTTTTGAGGAGAGACAGGGTCAAAAGAGAGAATAGGGGGCAGGATAGGATGAAGGGAAATATACTTAGTTTTCCATGACATGACTACTATGGAAGTGTTTTGTATGACTATACATATATAACCTGTATCTAGTTGCTTGCCTTTTCAATTGGGGGGGGTGGGAAGGGAGGAAGGGAGAAAATTTGGAACCCAAAGTTTTAAAAACACATGTTAAAAAAAATGTTTTCACATGCAACTGGGAAATAAGAAATACAGGAAATGGGGTATAGGAATCTATCCTGCCCTACAGAAAATAGAAGGGGAAGGGGATAAGAGAAGGGGGGGTGAGATAGAAGGGAGGGCATATTAAGGGAAGGAGTATACAGAATGCATGCCGTCTTGGGGTGGGGGGAGGGATGAGATGGGGAGAAAATTTGAAACTCAAAATCTTGTGGAAGTGAATGTTGAAAACTAAAAATAAATTTAAAAAACTGGAAAAAAATAGGCATTTGTAGCACTGAACAGCTTAAGATCAATGAAAGTAAAGTTTGGTTCATTATATTAAAAAAAAAAAGAAAAGAAAAGGGTGCTTGTGATCACTAACAGACCAGAGCACAGACCAGGAGAGTAGCAAACACATCTCTCCTTAGATCATACCACCTTGGAAGAACTGAAAACTTACAGACCCTCAGAACTAGCTCTGAAAACAGTTGCACAAAAAACCTGAAGCTTGGTATTCCAGAAGCAGATCACAACTTTAATATAAAGCTAAAAATCAAGAAATAAGCTGGCAAAAAGGAGTGAACAACAAAAAAAGATTCTGACCATAAAAAGTTACTATGGTGACAGGGAAGATCAAAACAGTCAGAAGAAGACAACAAAGTCAAAACTACTACATCCAAAACCTCAAAGAAAAATATGAATTGATCTTAGACCCAAAAAGAATCCTGGAAGAGCTAAAAAAGGAATTTGAAAATTAAATAAGAGAGGTAGAAAAAATTGGGAAAAGAAATGAGAATGATGCATGAAAATCATGAAAAAAGAGTCACCTGAAGAAAAAAAAAACCTTAAAAAACAGATTAGGCCAAATGGTAAAATAGGCACAAAAATCCAATGAAAAGAATGCCTTGAAAAAAGAACTGGCCAAATGGAAAAAGAGGTACAAAAGCTCACTGAAAAAAATAATTCCTTAAAAATTAGAATTGGTCAAGTAAAGTTAATGCCTCTAGGAGACATCATGAAACAATAAAACAAAATCAGAAGTATGAAAAATAGAGGAAAATGTGAAATATCTCATTGGAAAAACAACTGACCAACAAATAGATCAAAAAGAGATAATTCAAGAATTATTGGACTACTAGAGAGCTATAATTTTAAAAAAAAGTATAGACATCATCTTTTAAGAAATTATCAAGAAAAATTATCCTGATAACCTAGAACCAAAAGGTAAAAGAGAAATTGAAAGAATTCACTGATCTCCTCCTGAAACAGATCCCAAAATGAAAACTCCAGGAATATTTTAGCCAAGGTCAAGGAACTCCCAGGTCAAGGAAAAATATTGCAAGTTGTCAGAAAGAAATAATTCAAACATTGTGGAGCCATGGTCAGGATAACACAAGATTTAGCAGCTTCTACATTAAAGGATCAGAGGGCTTGGAATATGATATTCTAGAAGGTAAAGGAGCTAGGATTACAACCAAGAATCACCTAGTCAGCAAAACTGAGCATAATCCTTCAGGAAGAAAATGGATATTCAATGAAATAGAGGAGTTTCAAGCATTCCTGAGGAAAATACCAGAGCTGAATAGGAAATTTGACTTTCAAATACAAGACTCAAGAGAAGCATAAAAAGGTAAACAAGAAAGAGAAAGCATAAGGGATTCAATAAGGTTAAACTATTTATATACCTACATGGGAAGATACTTGTAAATCCTAAGAATTTTCTCATTATTAGGGCAGTTAGAAGGAGTATACATAGACAGAGGGCACAGATGTGAGTTGAATAGGATGGGATGATTATCTAAAAAAATTAAATTAAGGGGTGAGAAAGAGGAATATGCTGCAAGAAGGTGAAAGAGGTAAATTATCTTACATAAAAGAGGTGGGAATGAGCATTTACAGTGGAGGGGAAGATGGGAAAGGAGGAAGCTTACGAACCTTACTCTCATTAGAATTGGCTCAAAGAGGGAATTACCTACACACTTAATTGGATATCTTACCCTACAGGAAAGTAGGAGGGGAAGGGGAGATGAGATATAATTACATGTAATTAGGGAAAATAGAATATTAAATAAGTAATTACTGGGTGACAAAAAAATTTTAATGTTAAAAAAAAGAAGTGGCAGGAGCTTGAAATCAGGACCTCTGACTACAAATCCACTCTTCTCACCTCCAATTTACTGTACTGCATGTACATAGTTGTTTGCATATTGTCTATTTTATTAGACTATGAGCTTCTTGAGAGCAGGGAAAGGATATTCAAAGAAAAAAAAGTTGTGACTATTGCCAGTGGATATAAGCAATATCACCATAAAATCTCCCCTCTTCTTTTAACGGTAAAATCCAAACAGGTCCATGCTCCTCTACTGAGCTTTCAAAATCACTGATCACATGGCCCATCATGGCAGACTGGAAAAAACATCAAACTTGGAGACAAGAAGATTTGAGTTAGAGTCTTGAATCTGTTATCAAATTCTTACCAGCAAGATCAGAAGACATGATGTCACTTCCCTGGGCCTCAGTTTCTTCATCTATAAAATGAGGTACTTGGGCAAAATGACGTTTCCATCATCTGCTTTCTGTGATTACAGTTATCTCTTCCACATTGTGGGGGCTAGGGGCATGGCACCCTTGAGATCTGGAAAATCTGCATAAAATTTTTTGGCCTTCCCTTTGTACCAGAGAAGAAGTCTAATTTTTTTTCTTTTTCGGGGTGTTTACAGTACCTTATTGTAAAATTTGGGTTAAGCATTTGCTCACAAACTCTGTAGCATCTGTTGGCCTTCACATATCATCTGCAACTTCCATAAAAATCCCCCAAAATTCCCATTTAATTTCTTATGCTGACATGTGATATATCAAAACCATGATGGGGAAAGTCTCAATGCAGAAGGGATAACGGTAAATTATTTTACCTATCCAATGCCACATCTCAATGATCTCTAACACCTTCTAGTCAAGTTATTCTGGTAAGGTTCCTCACTGTTTTCCATTTTCTTTTCCATGATCATTTTCATTCCTCCTATCTTCTTATCAAAATACTACCTTGTATGTTGTATGTATGTTTGTTATAAACATTGATTAAGCGCCTACTATGTGATAGGTACTATGTTAAGTGCTTTACAATGTTATCTCATTTGATTTCTTTGGGCTCAACTCAAGTCTTTTCTTCCATGAAGGCTTCAGACATTACTTCAGACCACATTTATTGATTTCTCCTTTCTTTGAGCTCCCTTTCTAGGATGCCATTAAAATGTAAGTTTCTTGAGGACAAGAATAATTTCACCTCTATCTTTTTTTATCATCAGTGGTTAGAACAGTTCTTGGAACATTGTAAGCTTATAATAAATATTTGTTGATTGAATGATGAACATTTTGTTAACTCTTGTATTAAAAACTTATTTTGGGGGGGGATACAAAAACCCCAACTATAATTTGTGTACCTCTCACTCCTCTGGTTCATAGTATTCTATTCCAGGTAACTTAGAAATTTCAGCATTTTTCATTCTTCAGAGGGAGTCATCTGCTTCCTTTACAAGCATATTGCCTTACAAAGGCAGCTAGGTGGCTCAATGGATAGAGTGCCAGTCCTGGAGTCAGGAAGACTCGTCTTTCTGAGTTCAAATCTGTTCTCAAATACTTACTAGCTGTGTGACCCTGGGCAAGTCACTTAGCCCTGTTTGCCTTGGTTCTTCATCTGTATAATGAGCTAGAGAGGAAACGGCAAACCACTCCAATATCTCTGCCAAGAAAATCCCAGATGGGGTCATGAAGAGTTGGAAATGACTGAACAGAGACAACAAGGCCAATAACATAAGCCATCTTACTTACAAATTAATTAAATTAAAATTTTAATTAAATTTAAAAAGAGCCCATAAACAAAATTATATACACCAATGAACAGCCCTCTGCCAGAGACCTGTACAGTCTCCATGACTTATAATATTGCCTTGGCTATATTGCATTTGGGTTTGAGTTTCCCCAAAGTATCGATCTCCGGCTGAGCTCCTCTATCTGTGCAGTGTTGTGGGCTCACAGCAGTCTCATCTCTTGCCATCCTGAGTAGGTATCACTGGTTGTGGCTTTCCCTCCTCTTTCCCTCTTGGTCACTATCCTCACTTCTCATTCCATCCTGCTCTCTTTAGTTCCGATTCTAGTCACTGCCTCCAGAGTTCAGTAGTTCCGCTCTTCTCCAGTAGATGTCACTCTTTGCCATTTGCATAGCGTTGCTCAGTTCTCCTTCCAGAAACTGTATTCCATCTTCAAGTCCTCCTTTCTTTTAGCTGATGACGCTTGTCATTTTTTCCAGGGGACCAGCTCTGTGTGGGACTAAGTCTCTGGGAATCTTTTTGTAAAGGTCACCCTTCCCCATCTCTAATTCTTAAGCCTTCATTGTACATGGTCCCCATAGCCTCAAGCCTCACAACAGGCTTTAAGGCTCTCTTCTTGTACTACTCAAGCAAGTCTCTATCTTCATGATGAGTTATTATTATTTACTACTATTTACTTATGGTGGGTCATCACTATTTGCTTCCTCTCTACCTGAGTGTTGGGGTAATGCATCTTCTGCTTAGAGCAGCATTTTCTGCAGAATCTCAAGGTTTAGAAGAACCTTCAGTTCTCTCTCCCCAATTGCCTTTCCATCCCCCATTCTTTCCCAGGGCAACTAGGTTTGGTTATTCAAATTACCTAGGGATGTTTCCTGAAGTACCTAAAAAAGGGAAGAAGGCTGTGATCAGCTCTTCCAAACCGAGGTGCCTAGGCCATGGGAAAAAGAGTGTAGTCTTTGTCACACTTAATTGTTCTCTAAATGCTTTGTCTTCTCAACTAGGTTATAAACTTACTAAGGGAGATATTGTATTTTTATTGTCCCATGTGTCTTTAATTTCTCACTGTTTCTGGCGAAGATGTCTAGAAACATTTGTCTTGAAGCTCAGAAAGGCTTCACAGGTGTGGAGGAAAAAATTCGAACAGTGGTTAATATCAGAAAACAAGGTTTAATTAGAATCAGTTCATTCCCTCTTACCTATTCTTACTTGTTTTTCAGGGTTTCAGAACCTATGCTGATGAAAACACAGCCAGCTAGAGATAGGAGGAAGGAGAAAGGAAGAATGCATGAAAGAGGGAGGTGGGTGAAACCACTTATGTCTCTATTTAAAAAAGCTAGGATATTTTCTCTATAAAATATCAGAAGCACAGTGCCTCACAGCTGGCACTTAATAGAATTTTAGTAGTAAGCTGCACTAAGATACATCTATCCTTTTAGTCTACTAGTCTAGTGGTTTCCAAAGGGGCCCCTTTCACCCAAAGGCTGATGCAAGCAAAATAATTAATAGGAGTTTGGAACCAACCAATCAGAAGACAGATTGAGTCCCACCCTGACCATGACAGCCAGTAGAAGGGTTATACCTCAAACACTACCCTACCAAACCCCATTATCACTCAATTCTCAGCTCTCCTCTCTGCTACTAATGGCCTGAAGCTCTCTCAACTTCTTCCTTTCTGCACTTGACAGTGATCCCTCTGGAAAATTATAATCATGAGCTTGGCACCTCTATCTTACCCTCCAAATTATGTACATCTTGCTCCCAGATCACCTCACTATGGTGCTCCTTGGCTGGCTCTGTGGCCCTGGTACAGAATAAGAGAGAGTAAGAGCCTTACTTGTCCATGTTTCTGTTTTAGGTAAGAGGGAGTGATTTTTACGGTATTGAAATTCACTTGCCTGGCTTACTATAACATCAAATTAATTATTATTATTTACAAACTTACCCTATCTCCCAGGACGTACTGAAGGTGTAATTTTTTTAAATGAAGCATATTTAATCAAATTATTCTCACTAAAAATATTTGTAGTGATTAATGAGTGCTAAAAGTTTTTTGTATTGTTAAAAAGTAAAATAATAAAAATACTGCTTATCCTATCTTTATCCTTTTTAGGGTCTATTTTTATATGTTTTATAATGAATGTAACATTAGTGTAGTAGTATATGTATATAATTTATAAATAATCATTTTCAGAGGTGCATGCTCAATTTTTTTTATTAATAGAGAAAGGTGCCAGATCAAAAACAAAAAATTGAGACCATCATATTAAATTGTAAGCTCCATTAGAACAAAAGCCATGTCTTATCTAAAATTGCTTAGCACAATGTCCTATTCAGAGTAAGTGCTTAAATATAGCTATTTATATAAACATAAATAGATATATTTATTTTATGTATAAATATATAGAGATATAAATATAGATATAATTATTATATATATAAATAGATATGTTTATTTTATATACAAATATATAATTAGAGATATAAACATAAATAGATATATTTATTTTATATATAAATATGTTAAAGATATATATATATAGATTAAATATAGCTAAACATATTTTTAGGTACAATGAGACACACAGGACAATTTGTGTATACATATGTGTGTATATATGAATAATACATAATATAATATTATATATAGTGTGTATATATACATATATGTGTGTATGTGTGTATATATATATATATGTGTGTGTATGTATGTATGTATGTATGTATGTGAAGGAGTATAAAGTATAAGGAAATTGGAAAGGTAGGGAGGGACCAGGTTGTGAAAGTCTTTAAAAACCAACTGGGAGGACTGTGGTGCCCTCAACAGTAATATAGAAGCTAGGAAGGTCAAGTTTATATAAAGCTAGGTTGTGGTACTAAAGCTGAGGCCCTGGAGATACATACCATTCTAGGAGGAATCTAATTCTAAGAAAGAACTCATAATGAGTTAGAAAAAAATGTTTTAACAAAATCTTAGAGATAAAACCAGATTTACATTAAGTAATGGTTGATAATTAAAGATTAATGAGAACTATACTGAATTGTACCTTAGAGTTTATTATCTTCAAATATTATTTTTAAATCCAGCACTTGGTAATTTGCATAAAATCAACCGCTTTAATAAAATTAAATTATCTTTTTGTGCAAAAGATGAAAGAACAGCTTTTTAATTTCTCTCTCAAAATACGTCTAGCTTTTAAGTCTGACAACTTGGACCCCTGGATCAAGTCCCTGCCACCTGGTGGCAGTATATCCCATATGTACTGCTTTCGAGTGTTGCATAAATCTCTTGACAATTGAATCTGCAAAGCAAAAAATGTATTAATAGCTGACATTTATACAGTGCTTTAAGGTTAACAAAGCATTTTTACATATGTTATCTTGTTTGATCCATATGACAACCTTGCCTGGGTCAGTACTACAAGATATTAACATCCCCATTAGACAGATGAGGATGTTGAGCCTGATAGAAATCCCATGGCTATCCCAAAGTCCCTCTCTTAAATGTACGGGGTATAACTTCAGCCTGACTCCTGGCTAGTAGTACTCTTTCCACTACACAATGCTGCCTAACTTGTATATAACATGACAAAGCTTATAAAGCAAAATAGAGAAGAGAAGGGGGTGGGGGAGGGGAAGAGACTAGAAATGAGAAAAAGACCACAGGGACAAAGCAAGCACTCACCATTCAATAAGACATTAAAAAAAACCAAAATTTCAAATAATCATTGCTCCAATACCCATGGAATTTCAGTGAGTCAATTTGCCCAGTAGCATGTAAGCCCCTTGAGTAGAGAGATTGTTTTGTTCTTTATCTTGTACACTAGCATCTAGTACAATGCTTGACATATAGCATATGTTTTGTTCACTTGAACTGGGTATGTAATAAGGGTTGGAGCAAGGTGGGGGAGGGGATCTTCTGATTAATGAATCCCCAGGTCTACTTGATGAGATTGCAAGGTGCAGACTTTTGTCAGAAGGGCTACAACCCAAAGAGGCAGATATTCACCCTAACCTAGCTACTTACTGAGAGGACATGGGAAGTCCTTTTACTTACTGATTGCCAACACAATAATTGGTCATTGGTAGGATGAGCCACTACCCTCCCCACTCCACCCCTATTTAAAAAAGAAAGCTGTGAAATTGCTCAATCTCTTTCTTTTTGTATGGGTTCATGGTCTTTCAGACTGGACTATAAGAAGGAGAAGGAAAGGGATTTCTCTCTTTCCCTCCTTCAGGAGCAGAAAATGGTGATGTAAAGAAGCATGTGGTGAGCAGTATGAGTTTGCCCTCACTTGCCCAGCCTGAGAAGGGAGTTTCTGAGCCTCCACTTCCTGACTTCCTCCTTTTAGCTTTCTGTTTCCTTTTCTGATTAAAAGTAGGAGACTAAAAGTCCTTAGGATTGATTTTTTCAGCCTTGGGAGTTGTGTCATGGGTAATCCTAAGTTTGAGAGTTCCCAAGTTCAAAAGTTCCTGAGTTGGAGAGTAAGGTACTAGCCTCTCACAGGGAGATTTTATTAACCATGCAGTTCTTTGTAGAGAAGGGAGTCCTTCACAGAAGGTTGGTGTGCAGTTGAAGGACTAAAGCCATGCCATGAGGAGCCAAGAGATCTAGACTTTACCAGCCCTCCATGACGTTGTGGTGTTCAGATGTTATTCGATATTGTGCTAGAAATGTTAGCTGTAGCAATTAGAGAAGAAAAAGAAATTGAAGGAATTAGAATAGGCAAAGAAGAAACAAAGCTATCACTCTTTGCAGATGATATGATGGTATATCTAGAGAATCTTAGAGAATCAAGTAAAAAATTACTTGAAATAATAAACAAATTTAGCAAAGTTGCAGGATATAAAATAAACCCACATAAATCATTGGCATTTCTATATATTAACTAACAAAGCCCAGGAACAGGAGATAGAAATTCAATTTAAAATTACTGTAGACATTAGAAAATATTTAGGAGTCTACCTGCCAAAACAAAACAAGGAGCCATATGAACACAATTACAAAATACTTTTCACACAAATAAAGTCAGATCTAAATAACTGGGAAAATATCAGTTGCTCATGGATAAGACAAGCTAATATAATAAAAATGACAATTCTACCTGGATTAATTTACTTATTCAGTGCCATACCAATCAAACTACAAAAAATTATTTTATAGAGCTAGAAAAAACAATAACAAAATTCATCTGGAAGAACAAAAAGTTCAGAATATCAAAGGACCTAATGAAAAGAAATGCAAGCGAAGGTGGCCTAGCTGTACTTGATCTTAAATTGTATCATAAAGCAGCAATCATCAAAACTACTTGGTACTGGCTAAGAAATAGAATGGTGGATTAAAGGAATAGGTTAGGTGTGAAAGACTCAACAATCAATGATTATACTAATCTACTATTTGATAAATCCAAAGACTCCAGCTTCTGGGATAAGAAATCACTATTTAGCAAAAACTGCGGGGAAAACTGGAAAAATGTACAGCAGAAACTGGGCATATACCATCATCTTACACTCTATATTAAGGTAAAGTCAAAGTGGATATACAATTTAGATGTAAAGACTGGTACTATAAGCAAACTAGAAGAGCAAAGAATAGTTTACCTTTCAGATCTGTGGAGAGGGGAAGAATTTATGACCAAACAAGAGATAGAGAACATTATGAAATGCAAAATGGACAATTTTGATTACATTAAACTGAAAGGTTTTTGCACAAATAAAGCCAATGCATCCAAGATTAGAAGGAAAGTAGAAAATTGGGAAAGAATTTTTACAACCAGTGTCTCTGATAAAGGCTTCATTTCTAAAACATATGGAGAACTGGGTCAAATTTATAAGAATACAAGTCATTCAGGCAGTTCTCAGAGGAAGAAATTAAAGCTGTCTATGGTCATATGAAAAAATGGTCTAAATCACTATTGATTAGAGAAATGCAAATCAAAACAACTCTGAGGTACTATATCACACCTATCAGATTGGCTAACATGACAAAACAAAACAATGATAAATGTTGGAGAAGATGTGGGAAAATTGTAACACTAATACATTGTTGGTGGAGTTGTGAAATGATCCAACCATTTTGGAGAGCAATTTGGAACTATGCCCAAAGGGTTATAAAATTGTGCAAACTCTTTGACCCAGCAATACCACTTCTAGGTCTGCATTCCAAAGAGATCATAAAAATGGGAAAAGGACCCACATGTACAAAAATATTTTTAGCAGCTCTTTTTGTGGTGGCAAAGAATTGGAAATTGAGAGGATGTCCATCAATTGGGGAATGGCTGAACAAGTTGTGGTATATGAATGAAATGGAATACTATTGTGCTATAAGAAATGATGAACAGGCAGACTTCAAAAAAAACTTGGAAAGACTTACATGAACTGATGCAGAGTGAAATGAGTAGAACCAGGGGAACATTGTTCACCACAGTAACGGGATGACTGACTTTGATAGACTTGACTCTTCACAGCAAGCAAGAAACTAAGACAACTCCAAAAGATTCATGATGGAAATTGTCCACACCCAGAGAAAGAAATATGGAGTCCGAATGCAGATGGAAGCATGCTATTTGCTCTCCTTTTCCTTTGTAGTTTTGTTTTATTGCTTTATTCTTGTGGTTGCTCCCATTAGTTCTAACTGTTCTTTACATGGTGACTAATGGGAAAATATGCTTAACATGAATGTTTATGTAGAGCCTATATCAGATTGTAAGTCATCTGGGGTAAGGGGAAGAAGTGGGAGGGGGAGAAAATTTAAACTCAAAATCTTATGGAAGTCAATGTTGAAAACTAAAAATAAATAAATAAAATTTAAAAATTAAACACTAAAGCCATACCATGGGGAGGCAGCCAAGAGATCTAGACCTTACCAACCCTCATGATGTTGTGGTGTTCAGATAGTATAGGACAAATTTTGAGTATTTGTTCATTACTTGCCCACGTCAGTGCATTCCTATAGGAATGTAATGAGACACTTGTATGCTTCCTATTTCTGTACTTGTTCATGGGCTCCAGTAAGTCCTTTGTGTCTTGTGCATTTTCTGCAGGAGAAGAAATAAAAGAACTCCCATACGCAATGCCCATATTGAACACGAGTACCTATGTAGGAGTAGCAGAAACCATTACACACTTTGGGGAAAATCCAAATGCAAACCATATGGAAGCTTTTTTTTATATTTCTCTAGAAATTTCTTCTGGGATAGTGGTATTAGGGCAAAGAGAGTTAATGCCCTTTTGGGAGACAGCCTTCATGATCAGATCCAGGTCTTTATGAGCCCAGAGTCTTTGGTGGACTCTGGAACACAGGTGACAGGTATATATTTGCCCTTTACAGTTTTCACAGATGCAGAAAGTGAAGAACAGGGGGCAGCTAGGTGGCGAAGTGGATAGAGCTCCAACCTTGAAGTCGGGAGGACTTGAGTTCAAATCCGACCTCAGACACTTGACATTTACTAGCTATGTGACCCTGGGCAAGTCACTAAACCCCCATTGCCCAAGCAAAAAAAAATGAAGAACAAAGAAACAATAAACGTTGCCCCAAATCCTCTGAGAATAGTAAACTGCAAGTTTTTCCTTCCTTTACCCAATGCTGGGTCCTACTAATTGAACCTTACTTTACGTAACTAAGCAACACCATTGTCATAGATTTAATTTTTTCTTTGCTTCATTATCACTTTAAGCCTGAATTAACTAGTCAAATGAAGCGAATTCAGTATAATTATCTTGAAAATTCAGGCTGACAAACCACACTCATATTAAGTAAACAGATAATTCAGGCAAAAGTCAATAAATGTCTGGATTGTTTTGCTAAAACTATTCAGCTAATCGCCTCAATTCTCCACTTCAATTTACAGATATAGACAGTCTAATGCTTCATCTTCATCATGGTGAACTCAGATGTTGTGTATTTACTCTCATGGATAGATTGCACTAGCCAGCAAGGCAGTCTGAGCCGTCAGTCATCCACCGAGCCATAGGACCTGCCTCAGAACGGCGAAGGCTCTTGCTCCCTCTTCCTTCCCATAGATGGAATGTCCCTAGCAACTCAGTCCCTCTCCCTTCAGAGGGATATGACTTTATTTTCAAAACTTGTGGGCCAACATGATTGCTCTTGTGGCTTTTACAGGCTCTAATTTAACTGAGTGTCTAGGTCTCAGATTCTTTGCCAGTCATGCAAAGTATAATATTAGCACAAATGTGCCGGTAAACATTTAACAACCAGCTCTGGCATACGGTAGGGGGAGGGAAAGCTTGTTCTCATTACACACTTTTAAGTTTAATCTGCATTCATATTTTCTCCATCTTTTCTTAAATCTGTCTTGATAGTCAACAAAACAATTAAACCTTGATTTGTAGCCTTTATTGATTTCCAAAGGTGTCAATGCTCATGCTGAAAATTTAAAAATTGGTTGACTCCAAGCTCCCAGCTTAATTTAATAATGCAAAATGTCTATCATCTCCAGAACAGGGAGTCCAAGCCTCTCCTCTATCTTATTAAGCATTAAATAAGATACAACACATAGCTTAGTTCTATTAATCGACAGTTTTGTTGTTTTTAACAACTCAGAAAAGAAGGTAAGAACAAAGAGCAAATATTCAAGTTTTCTAAGCCCATAGCAAGCACAGAATTTAAAGTGAGTAAATAACCCACAGGGACAATCAGCTTGTTAATTGAAGAGAGAAAAAGGGGAGAGAAGGAAGAGTTTCATTTTTTCTTTCTCCAGTGGGAACTAGATGGGTCAGAAGTGGCTCCTCTTTGCCACTTTGGATATTTAGACCTCAATCATCAGTTTTCTGTGGAGCCACATTCACCTCTTTTCTCCCTTTCTGCTTGCTTAACTTCCTGTTTAACTTATACATAAAACAATGGAGGGGTTAGAGGGCAATTCTGGGACAAAGTTTGGAAATCTGGGGCTATCATCCAGGGAGGCAATTACCAAATCTCTAGAATTCCTATTTGCTGTGACTGTGGCCAAAGGCCAGTAATATTAAAATATATGAAAGACTATTATGTGGCATCAGGACTATACTTGTTCTTCTTGGCCACAGAGGACAGAGCTAAGATCAATGGGTGAAAATGATAGGGAAGCAGATTTTGCCTCAATATACTGGAAAATGGTTGTCTTATGGGGGGGCAAGATCCCTATCACTGGACATCTTCACGTGAAGACTGGATGATCATTTATTGGCGATGGTGTGCATAGGCTTCATACTTTGGGTAGAAGTTGAACCAGGTGACCTCTGAATTCACTCTCAACTCTATAATTCTATGATTTTTTTTTTTGGAGTCAATTGGGGTTAAGTGACTTGCCCAGGGTCACACAGCTAGTAAGTATCTGAGGCTAGATTTGAACTCAAGTCTTCATGACTTCAGGGCCAGTGTTGCATCCAGTGTACCACCTAGCTGCTTCTTAATTCTATGATTTTTGAGTTAGGTCTTTACTAAATGCCTTTGGATGATGATCAAAAATTATTTCTAGATTCTACCCATTGTATCCGCTCCCTTCTAGTCTTCCTTTTCCATTGTAGATAACTTCTACTTGTCACATTCAGTTTAAATACCAGTTGTCTACAATGAGGTGCTAGTCATTCATGGGGCCATAGGACCAGAAAACTAGAACTGGAAGGAACTTTAAATGCTGTCTAGTCTGACTGTCTCATTTTGCATTTGAAAAACTGAGGCCTAGAGAAGTTAAATGACTCACTCAAGGTTCCACACTCAATGGAATACGTTTATTAAGCACCTACTGTGTGTAACCAAGGTTCCACGATCCACTGAATGTATTTGTTAAGCACCTACTATGTGCCAGGCACTGGGAATAAAAAGACAAAAGTGAAACCGTTCCTGCCCTCACAAAACTTGCATTTTATTGGAGGAAACAACGCATACATATAACGGTAATAAATAAATAAACTGGGAATCAAACCCAGGTCTTCTGACTCTAAATCCAGTCAGTATGTTTCTCATTCCATAACACTGCCTTCTAAACCTAAACAGATTGAAAGCTGTCATAGAAAAACAGAATTGGAAGGACCTCTTACTCGGTAGATCACTCTTCCTTACAATACAAGGTGTCCCAGTGTGGCTTTAAGCTCTAATAGTTCAATACTGCAGTAAGACTTTTGGGACACTCTGTATACATACAGCTGCTGCCTCAGGAACTTTCAATTCAATTCAATGGTTATAAGTTTAGACCTAGAAGGGACCTTACAGGTCATCGAGTCCTGCCTACTTGTTTTAGAGATGAGGAAAGTGAAGCCCAGAGATCTTAAGTGATTTGCCTAAGGTCGCACTGGTGGAAAGCTGCAAAGGCAAGGCCTGAAGTCAAGGTCTTTGTTCCTAGAGCCAGTGTTCTTCCCACAATACCAGGCTGCTTCCTTCTTCACCAGATGCACCAAGGGTTCAACTGGCCTCTAGGGCAAAGAGATATTTGCCTGCAGGAACCTTCAGATGCAGTTGGAGGATGGTAGGAAGGTGGGGAGCCCAGGGGAAATTTCTTGTTGGAGTCAAGGGCTCCTCTGCATTGGCAATTTTTCTACCTGGAGATTATTGTTCTTCTTCTTCACATCGACCTCGAACTTGGTGACTATTAGCTATTCCATCAGCTGAGTTTTTTTTGGATCTCATTAAAAGAGAACCAGACAGCACATGCTCTAAATGATGGCTCCTCAATTAAAATTTAATCCTTCACAAGTTGTTAGTAAAGAGGAGGAAAAACCCAGGAGGTTATGCCTACAGCAGGGGAAGAGAAGTCTTGTCTCCAGCCCTTTACTGTCAGATGAGTTTTCAGAGATTTCATTCCAATGATGCTGAGACATGAAATAGAAGGATCTTATTTAGAATCAGCACCTTCTTCCTCACAGGTAAAACACATCTAACTAGATAATCTGTGCCTACACAGAGATCAGGCTACATGTGCAGAGAATGTACCACTGCCAGCAGGGATTAAAGCCACAGAAAAGCCCACCTGCCCCAGAGCCTATCCTCTATTAGGCCTGTTAGAGTAATACCCTCTATGTTATGGCTCTGTATTAGAACACCTCTGAAAGTCACTGTTAGAAATGTAAAGAGGGCACTTAGGGAGGGTTACCCATTTATCCATTAGCACCCTCAGACACTAGCTGCGTGACCCTGGGCAAGTCACTTAACCCTGTTTGCCTCAGTTCCTCATCTATAAAATAAGCCAGAAAAGGAAATGGCAAAACACCCCAGTATCTTTGCCAAGAAAACCCTAAATGGGGTCACAAAGAGTCAGACATGACTGAAATGACTGAAAAACAACAACCCCCACAACTCTCAGTGCATTCCCAGAGAGAAGGACCCTGCAGTGATGGAGTGAAATGTCCAGGGCATAGGACATTCTATTGGAAGATATGGGCATCCAGAGATGGCATGAGAGTACTGAGAAAATGCATAAGACCAGAGCTGATAGGAAGAGGACACCCAGAAAAGAAGCAGGATAATCGTGAGTTTCTGTTTCTTGAGTACTTCAAGGTTTGTAAAGATTATGTCATTTGATCTGCACTCACTTCATCAACAAAAATTTCTGAAGTGCCTATTAGAAAAGAGACAATGAGTTTCATAGCCTCTTGACTAAAGAAGGAGTAGGGTGATACCCTGAAGAGAAGATCCAAAGGGAATCTCTTCAGGATAGAAGTAGTAAGAAATCTAGAGACCCATATTGCGTCAAACCATGAACTGCAGAATGGGGAAACTGCCCATAGGGACACAGAAAAGAATGTCAGGATGAATGGAATCCTCCACCTCCACTTAAATATAAACAGAGTGGTGATCTCATTGAATTACATTTCCCTCCAGCAAGACAGATTGCAACCCATCCATGCCTGCCTATTCTGTACACATCTTGTCCATGGGGAGTCCGTTCATTGATTGGGGGAATCTTCCTTGCTTCCGCCTGACATTGTGGGGTTGTCAGTGAAGCATAATAAAGACTGATCTTTGATTACTCCCTCCCCCCCATCTTTTTTTTCAATCCTGTACTCCTCTGATGATACTGTTTACTCAGATTCTCTTTGTACAGTCAGTTCTGCTATAACATGTGTTTCAGGAAAATACAAATTTGTTCCAACATGACTATGAGATTACAGAATATTTGGAGCATAACTCAAATTTTGAGTTTGCTTCTATGTGATATTTTCCCTCAAGAAACACTAAGAATGCAAAAAACTGCAGTACTTCAGAATATTTGACAGTCCACCACCCTTTCAAAGCCCACTTCCACAAGCAAACTTCAGGTCTTTGTCAAGGCAAAGGGCCATATTAATTGAATGTCTTCTGGTGCAGTAGGAGCTGTGGCTAGAGGAGGGCTAGGCTGAACCTCTCCCACCCTTTCCAACAAGGCCTCTGGCCAATTGCTCTGAAGGCCTAGCAACTTAAGGCCAATGACATAGTCATTATAGTAGTATTTGTATACTCCTTTCCCCCCACCATTTTTGGAGGGGGGGAGAGGGAGGCAGTAGGGGTTAAATGACTTACCCAGGGTCACTCAGCTAGTAAGTGTCTGAGACCAAATTTGAAGTCAGGTCCTCCTGACTCCAGGGTCAGAGCTCTACCTACTGTACCACCCAGTTTCCCCATTTGTAGTATTTGTATGTTTCTTAACCATTGTATACAATGGTGCTACCATTTTTGTTTGGTTCCTACTGTCAACCATTTCTGGGTTCATTCTTAGAAAGACAAACAAAATAGTCTGAATATGAGTGTTTATTTCTCTCAAAGCTGACGAAATATGTATATAGAGATATGCATGGGAGCTCATCATGTAAATGAACCCAAAGATGGACAGATAAAGAGGATTTTTATATGCTCAGAGCAATTCCCTCTCATCCCTCCCTCCCTTTCTGGCTCAGGATGTCTATGTCAGCCAAAATTATGGTCTACAAACCATAATATGAGAAAGGAATTTCTTAAGTGAATAGGTTGTAAATACAATAAGATAGGAGAATGTCAAAGTATCAATTGAAATTATAGATCCAGGACATTTGTTTTTCTTTTACCATTAACATGATATAACATAGTGTATGTCCATAGAACACTAAGATAAAAAAAGTCCCACTATTTAAGGTAGTGTCCTGGTCTAAGGCACCTTAGTGATCATAAGCAGAAGAATGCTGGTCAGCTTCAGCTGTTGACACAGGAAGGGGCATTCTGGGTTCACTCAGAGAGCAATGCAATGCAAAGCATTATGGTAGATTAAGCCCAGAGTGGGAGGAAACGTCTCTCCTGATTGGCCAATCCAGCTTTTAGGCCTTTCTCAGGTATTGAGGTTCAAAATAGTTTAGAGAGGGGTCTATACTACCTATAGATTTTAATGTGTTACTGATTAAGTTTTTGAGCATTGTATCCCTAATTCCATTTTCCCATGAGCTCTGTGGTTTTTATTGCCTGATTTTGCATAGCAATGTGTTTTAGGGAAACTCATATGGGAAGTTACAGCAGAACTGTCTGCATTTCTGTATTTGTCTCATGCTGCAGCCTGCTCACCACCACCCCACTCCTTTCCACTGACTTCCCAGTGATGCTCTTTTCCATTTCTTCAGAGTTTATTGTGTTCCATGACTCAATGCCCCCCAGCAAACCTAGTAAAATATTGGTGAAGAAAAAAGATGAATCTTTGTTTCTGCTGAAGGCCAGGGATCAACCAATTAATCAATCAACAAGCATTTATTAAGTACTTGTGTGTTACTATGCTAAGCTCTGGGGATACAAAGAAAGGATGAAACACTGCCCTGCCCTCAAGGAGCTCAAATGCAGAAAGAGAGAGCTCGAATAAATAGGAACATCTATTATACAGTCTTAGTGGAAGGAAGGGAATCTTAGAAAGAAGGGCTCATGTGGCCAGGGAGACTGTGAAGGCCTCCTCCATTTAAGATGAAAAATGAAGTTACTTTGCTTTACTTGCCCAGGGCCTAGTCCAAGGATTGGATTAGAGGTTGTCTCAGACCCCAAATGCCCCACTGTATGACTGGCATTTTCTATCTTACACTGAGCCTAGCTGCCTGAGCCAGGCCTTTGCTTCTGGAGGAATACTATCTTTACTGTACTATTCTGTCATCAATTTTCTAGAAGCAGCACCAAGACTCAGAGCTACCTTTGACCTTTGAAATGATTATTCAAACCTCCTTCTCCATTGAACTACATCCTCTTCTTTGTCCACTGAAATCACTGATTCTAAGATTGTTTTGGAATTGTGTGCTAACATTCAATTATCTTGATTAAATTGATCATATGGTGGCCAGAATTGGCTACCCAATGGCCCAACTCTTGACTTTCCCATTCTGGATTTAGTCTCTTACTGGCCTTCCAGGCTCAGCCTAGGTCATCCCATTGAGGGTGGGCTAGCCAATACCCAGTCAATCATTCATAAATATTTCTCCAAATTCAATCTCCTCTTATTCATTTGCAATGTAATTCCTTGGGAATTTCTCTCTGAGACTACAATTAATTATGTTCACTCATTGTTCTGTACCCCTGAGACACTCATGAAATTAGAAGACAATTTATAGGACACTGGATAGGCTGGCACAGTTTTTCCTTCACAATGGCAGAGTGTTAGATTTATGTGAGACTTCTTGACTTATCCTGTGATTGACTATGATGTTTAAAGCAATATCCCCAAACAGAACTAAGCACAGAAGTGAAATTTTCACCAAATTCCTATACTGCTTCCCTTCCCTTCTCTCTCTCCCCCCCCCCCCCCCATTTAGGGCACAGCTTTCCAGAAAGTCTCAAAAGTTCTCTTTTCTAACACTGATGAATTTGTGTCATTTGGACCATAACCTGCGAAGAATGCTTTCAAAGAGAGACTTGTTCAAAAATAAAACTTTCAATCCATTAATAAATCAATAAATGTTTATTGTCTATTATTTGTCAGGCCCTATGCTCAAGGAACTTCTATTCTAACAGGGGAACCAATAAATATACACACCCATTTCTAATATTAAAAATACCAAGTACAAATTAATTAAATACAAGGTCATTTGAGAAGGAGAACAGTAGCAATTGGGAAGATCAGGAAAGGTTTCATGTAGTTATAGGTTGTGTTCAAGCCTTGTTTTGAATGAAAAGATTGTATGAAGCAGGGATGAGGAGGGAAGTGAAAGCATTGGAAGTGAAAGCCTAATGGAACTAATGGAAAGTCAAGGAACTTTTGCTGTGGGGAGGAAAGAGGTGAGGGCAGATGGACTTTAGTGTTGACTGGATGGCAGGGAAGACTGCTGCTACCTCAGACTGGATATGATGGTGGAGCTTTGTCTGGCTCAGTGACCCTTGAAAGGAGTGATCTGCCTGCACAGAATTTGCTGTTTGACTGGATATTCCTGCTTGTTCATCTGTGGGACACAGTGAAGTTATCTCCGTCCATTCTCTCTCCCCTGCCTCACTGCTTCTGTATCAACAGGCATTGCTATTCTTAGGAATTTCCCCCAGTATTTAAACTTTGCTGTGTGTATTTTTACAAAGGGTTGTGTCTCCACATAAAAATAAGATGACTTTTGCTGCATTTTGAGCAAACGTTTGCTATAAAAAAACAAACTTTTTGCCAGTGACCATAGACTTAATCATGAGCCTATATTAAGGTTCCTTATTGAATGCTTTACAAAGAAAACCTTGCAAGTATAGAGAACAACCATTGCAAAGACATAGAGGTAGGGGATGGAGAATCAGATATGAGGAAGAGCGAGAAAGCCAGTCTGATTGGATAATACAATGGAGGAGGGGTTGTGATGTATAATGAGAATGGAAAGATAGGCTAGGGCAAGGTTATGAAGGACCATTCCCATTACATGCTTATAATAATAGTTTTGGCTTCCTCTGGCTGTATCCCTTCAGTGCCCCCAACTGGGGTCAGTCATACCCACCTTCAGTTTTGGTCACTAAATACCTCATAATTCAGGCTCTAAGACCAGTCTGGCCCTCAGGCCCTCACAACTGAGCTATTTTGAGGCCTGTTCTAACTCCATATACTCATTCTAGCAAGCAGGTTATTTCTTTGTTCCTTGTGACCAATCTCCTCTTTAGACCATTGTGCCTTTGGGACATTAGGGTATAATAGAAAATAACATTTGACTCAGAGTCAAAAGACCTAGGTTCAAATCCTATCTCCTCCACTTTCAAGCATGGGCAAAGCACTTCCCTTCCCTGAGACTTGGTTTCCTTACCTGTAAAATGGGGATGATATTGAACCCCATTGAGCTATCGTAAGGAAAGTTGCTACAAACTCTGAAGTACTATGTAATGTGAGTTTTTATTATCATCCTAGTTCTAACAACCAGGCTGGAGGCCTCACCTTGGTTACTTGCTTGGCCCACCAGTTCCTTTGCCTTGTTTCCCTTCCATCCTCCTGGAGAGCAGAATTCTGTCCCCAAAGAAAGACAAGAGCAACAACACGGACAAACATTTATTAAGTGTCTGCTATTTACAGGCACAGAACTAGGTACTGAGGCTACAATGTCAAACCCTTGAGCTTATAGACTTGAACCCAGGTTATAGCTGGAATTTGCAAACTGATCAATTAATCACCTCTGCTAAAATTTGGTATCTCAGCTTACCTCTGCAGGCTTCAGCCATTTACATGACCTACTCATCTTAAGTAAATGACAGTAAGAAAGGAAAGCCAAAAATTCTCTTACCGTATCCACAAGTCAACCTCAGAGTTAATGGCCTCCCTTCTTCCTGCCTGGACCTCAACCTTTTTCCTACTGCCTGAATCAGCCAAGACATCTCTCTGCCTGCTGTCCACTGCTGAATCTATTCAGCTAGAAGTCACTTGGACATCCTAGGCTCTTAATGAAGATTTGAATGTTGCAGTGAAAAGAACACTGGATTTGGGATCCGACTACCTGGGTTCGAATCCTATCTGTACGATTTGCTACCCATGTGACTTTGGGCAAATCATCTTTTCTCTCTGGGCCCATTTCCCCCTTCTCCTCCCCACACTTAATAGTATTTTATTTTTTCTAATTACATGTAAAGATAGTTTTCAAAATTCACTTTTATAAGATTTTGAGTTTCAAATTTTTTTCTCCTTCCCTTCCCTCCCCTCCCCCAAGATGACATGCAATCTGATATAGGTTATACATGTACAATCATATTAAACATATTTCCACATTAGTCATGTTGTGAAAGAAGAATCAGAACAAAAGGGAAAAAACACGGAAAATAAAAAACAAAACAAAAAAAAGAGAAAAAATAGCATGCTTCTATCTGCATTCAGATTCCATAGTTCTTTCTCTGGATGCGGACAGCATTTTCCATTATGAGATTTTTGGAACTGTCTTAGATCATTGTATTGCTGAGAAGAGCCAAGTCTATCAAGGTTGGTCATCACACAATGTTGCTTTTACTTTGCATAATGTTCTCCTGGTTCTGTTCACTTCACTCAGCATCAGTTCACGTAAATCTTTTCAGGTTTTTCTGAGATCTACCTGCTCATCATTTCTTATAGCACAATAGTATTCCGTCACAGTCATATACCACAACTTGTTCAGTCATTCCCCAGCTGATGGGCATCCCCTCAATTTCCAATTCTTGGCCACCATGAAAGAGCTACTATAAATATGGGCCTATTTTTTTTATCTGCAAAAATGAAAAGGTTGAGCTAAATGACCTATAGTGGACCTTATAACTCTAAATATAACAAATCGAATTGAATCTTTCTGATATAGAGGCCACATATTATAGAAGGGATTCATCAACTGAGTAAGGGTCCCTCCCAACTTTAATATTCTATAACTGCCAGCCTATCTGGACTTAGGTTACAGTGTGATGGAAGGGGAAAGCATTGGATTTGGAACTGGAGGACCTAGGTTTGATTTCCACATCTGTTTACCATTACTTGTATGTGTTACTTCATCCCTAGCATGTAACACGGTGTCTGGTACACAGAAGGTACTTAACATGTGCTTATGATCAATTGTCTGGCCTCAAGAACTTACTAGCTGTGTGACCCTGGGCAAGTCACTTAACTTCTGTTGAACTTAGTTTCCTCAACTGTAATATAGGGGTAATAATAGCACCTACCTCCAAGGGTTTTTGTGGGTATCAACTCTGAATCTCCTGGTTGGGAGGGACCTCTGAGGCTAGTTAGTCTAAGAGAACACTGGATAAGAATTTCCTTACAACAGGTTAACAAGTAGTCATCTGACCTTTATGTGAAAACCTCTTGTGAGGAGAAGCCCATCGTCACCCATGAGGGAAGCCCAGGAACTACTCTAAATGTTGGAAAATTTTCCTTTACATTGAGCTGAAACCTGCCTCTTGACCATTTCTCCTTGCTTTGCTCCTGGTTCTGCTCTCTGGGACCATACAGGCGAAGTAGAATAGTCTCTTTCAGGTGACAACCCCATGATTCCTATTATGGACCTATGGGGAATAGAAACCCAAGAGCTGACTACTTTGAACATCTCTCTCTTAATGCAATTTAATATTTTATTTCAATATTTTGGATTGTCTAGTTCTTATAGGTTTAATTTTACCTTTACTGGAAACTCTTATTTGCCCTTCAGTCAGTCAGTCAACAAGCATTTTTTTTTTTATGGAAACAAGCTTTTATTCTTTTCATCAAGTGAACTTGCCTCTAGAATTTCAATTCTCTCTTTTTTATTTTTTATTGCTTTTTTTATTAATTTATTTTGATTTATCAACAATCACTTCCATAAGCTTTTCAACAAGCATTTATTAAGAGCTTACTATGTGCCAGGCAATGTGCTAAGTACTAGGGATACAAGCACAAACAAAGAAAAAGACAGCCTCTGCCTTCAAGGAGCTTATATTCTAATGTAGGAAGATGACTCATAAAAGAGAGATGAAAAGAAAGGAGAGTATTTTAGAGTAAAGTATGTCTGGTCTGGGCCCTTCCTCAAAATGGAAGTTCTAGGAAGAACTCACCGATGGGAGAAGGGAGCCATGGGCATGGAGGGGAAAGACAACTGAAGCATGGTGGCCCTATAACCTGCAAGGCATCAAAATATTCTGTGTGCATTTGTGCTGGCTTCTTTCAATAAATACAATGATTTGACGTTGATATTCAAGTAATTATCCTTTAGATTTAGGCTCTATAAAAATGGGTGAATTCTGTGTCCTCAAATACGAGGACTATGTAAATGACACTTAAAATTATACATGGAATTTTTAAAAAATCATCTATTACATGAATATTTCACACAAGCTCAGAGCTTGAGAGGGCCATCTAGTCCAACTGATTAATTAATTAAAGTTCAACCTAATCCCTTTGTCATCATACCCAGTGAGTGGTTACCCAGGCTCCTCTTGAAGTGAAGGAGAATTCACAATTAACCAATCAAGCATTTACTAAGCTCCTGATATGTGCCAGGCATTGTATGTTCTAGAAGAACTGGAGATACAAAGATAAAAATGAAACAGTTATTACCTTCAAAGAGCTTAGATTCTATCAGGAGAAACAACTAAGCATATACAAAATATACAAATACAATGTAATGGGGCTGGGAGGCACTAGTCATAGGGGAATCATGAAAGGCATTGTGTAGGAGATGATCTTGAACTTTGAAGGAAGGTAAGGATTCTAAGAGGCTGAGGTCAGAAAGGCATGCATTGTAGGCATGGTGGACAGCCTATGCAAAGGCATAGAGATAGATGATGGAATGTTATTTGTGAGTTTCACAAATAACAGTAAGAAGGCCAGTTTGTCTGGAGCACAGAGTGCATGGAGGGAAGAATTATGGGATAAATTTGGAAAGGTAGTTTGTATCCAAACTGAGAAGGCATTTGTATTTGATCTCAGAGATCACAGGGAGTCCCTAGCACTTAGTGAGCAGGAGAGTGACTTAGTTAGACCTGCACTTCTCCCAATTATACAATTAATGTTGTTCAGTCATTTCAGTCATGTCCAACTGTTCATGACCCCAGTTGGGGTTTTCTTGGCAGAACTACTAGAGTAATATGCTCTTTCCATCTCCAGCTCATTTAATGGGGATGAAGAAACTGAGGAAAACAGGGCTAAGTGACTTGCTCAGGGTCACATAACTAGTAAGTGTCTTAAGCCAGATTTTAACTCAGGTCTTCCTAACTCCAGATCCATCCCTCTATGTACTGTGCCACCTAGGTGCCCCAATACAATTAATACATGATAGTTAGTAGTTGACATTCCTAAAGTACCTTAAAGTTGCAAAACAATTTATATTCATTAGCTGGGTATCTCATTACCTCCTGAGTCATCGATTTTCATTTCTGGACAGCTCTAGTTGTTAGAAAGCTTTTGTTCAAGTGGAATTTAAATCTGCCTCTCTGCTACTTCTACCCACAGAATGAATACTTGAATGAATAATTTTTAAAAAGCATTTATTAAGCTCTGATGTTTACGTACCAAGCACTGTGAAAGGTGCTATGGATGCAAGTACAAAAGTGAGTCATTCCAAGTTTGCAAGGAGAATATATTCTATAGGGGGGAGACAGAACGGAGAGGGAAATGGTGGCCAGGGAAGGGAGTCGGGGTCTGGGCAATCATTGGGAGGATGAGAGGAGCCATAGGGCAGACAATAACATGCCATCTCCAGAAGCAATGGTGGTTTTGATTTGATTACTGCTCCCAGAACAAAAGGCAGAAGAGGAGGAGGTGGGGATATAAGCATGTTGGCAGGGCAGACAGCAAAATGTATGAATGGATGGACTGGGTATGGAATGTGGGTGGGGGCTGACCAAATAGAGTGGGTTAAGTGGGTTTGCACTCAAGCACTCAACCATCAGGATAGCTCAACTCTCTCTAACCTATTCTTCATAAAACTACTTGAGAAATCTTCCAAATACAGTATTTTGATCACATCATTACTCTACTCACTGGCCTTCCATAGCTTTTCATTGTTTATCTAATACAGCACCAACTCCTTATCCTGGCAAAGTCCTCTATAATTTGGGTCTGGTATATTTCCTGTCCCCTTTATGAACAAAAGTCTACATGCAAAATGGACTATTCTACAACACCAATTCCTGCCCAGCCCTCTCCCATCTTTCCTTTACTTATGGCATCTCTAGTACCTAGAATGATACACCCCATCATTTCCATCTGTTGCAATCTCTCTGATTCTTAAGGGCTCAACTCAAGTGCTATGTCCTCCATGAAGTTCCCAACCCCCACCCCAATGTTACCTCTCCCTCTTCAAAATTTTTGTAACAGAAAGATTCCATAGGCCCTGCCAGACTACCAAAGGGCCAATGATCCAAAAAGGGTTAAAAACCCCTGGCTCAAAGATTCCCCTGTTTATAGAAACCTGAGTTTGCTTAGGGGTACTATTTCAATGTGCCTCCTTCACGTTTGTGACTTCTGAATGGAGTCACTGTCTGCTTGTCCTCCCTACAGACCAGGCATGTTTCTGCAGAGATCCAAATCTTTTCCCAAATCACTCCCTTCACTCACCCCGCCAGAGAAGTATTAGCTGCTACCAGATTTTTTTTTTTAATTTAAAGGGAAGGAGGAGTAAAACAATAACAATGAAAGGACAATGAGAAATGAAGTGGGGGGGGGGAGTTTGTTTGGATAATAAGCAGCTGGTGACTCATGCCTCTGGTTGCAGAGGAAGATTAGCATTTCCACCCTTTAACTCCTTCCCCTTGTGGGAAGGAAGGAAAAACAAAAACTTGGAAGAACTGGGCAGTTATAAAGATGCTGCTCCTGGAGGTTTTTGCTTTCCCTCATCAACCATCATTCTTAGTTCTTGGCAGTCTCTTTGCCCCTTCACCACTTTGTCCAGCAGAAGCAGCAGCAATAGCCCACCAGACTCTGGAGAAAAGAGGCGGGGAGCAGAGGCTCATAGACCACACGAGACTGTGCCCTCCTTCATGATTACAAAATGAAGAAGAAACTTTCCTCTTCTAGCTCTTCTCTCCCGGAATTCTCTAAATTCCAGTACTAGACATCTAAATTCCAAACATGTCCCCTTCTGGTAAACTCTGGATTAGGGTGGGCTTGAGTCTGTCATCTCCATAGCAATGCTCTCAATGCAGGTGCTACCTATATTTATGGTACTTTGTAAACATT
The DNA here is from genome assembly GCF_900497805.2 of Vombatus ursinus. Lineage (NCBI taxonomy): Eukaryota > Metazoa > Chordata > Mammalia > Diprotodontia > Vombatidae > Vombatus > Vombatus ursinus. Next base: position 6,876,372 of record NW_020948739.1, read on the forward strand.
ATATAATAATCTCTGGTAAGGGGTTGTTACATAACCTTATGTAACAGCCTCTGGTAAGGGGTTGGCTGGGCACAAAAACTCTTGGGATTTGTAATTCTTCCCAGTTTGGGAAGAGAGGAAACTAACCAGCCATCATCCCTGGGACAAGAGGGTGGAAGTTTTGACACACATTCTACCATAGTAGTCTTGGAGAAGGACACTCTGCAGGAGAATGAGGACAGAAGGATGGGGTGGAAGTTGTCCCATGGCAGTGATGTGACTGTGATAGCTGGTGTCTGCCACATCTATAGTTCACTTTATTTTATCATGAGATATGACTTCTAAATGAATAAGATAAGACATGTATGACTGTTTTTTATCACAAGTGATCCTACTAACAGGAACATTGAAAGTAATAAGCCTAATGAATGACCCTACTCCTACGTAATAATTAAAAATTTTATTCTGTTAAAGAATTTGGTTGTCTGATGTAATATTATTTATCATAAACACTTTGCTTGAACGTGTCCTTATAGTATGAGGTTGCAGTGGGAGTCATATGAGAGGGAGGGATCTTTCCAAGCATGGAACTGGGAACTCCACCCCCAGCTCATTGTTAGAATGCTGTGCCTTCTATCTGGAGACCTAATTCTGAGCCATTTCCTAACTACCCGTCTAGGTGCAGAATTACCATAATTATGGGCCCTATTTTATAAATCTGCCTCATAGCCATGACCCTATGTTATACTTTGAATGTTATCAAACCATCAGCTATCATCAGTGGAAAGTTAAGAACTAATATGGAGCCACAAGGCATCTTGTGGAACTAGGACTGACTTACCAGGCAGGATGGTACAGAATGGAGATAAGAATTGAAAGTCCTCATAGCTCTCTATACTCTACAGTCTTAAAGTCAATGGTGAACTTGGCTCATAAGATCCCACTATACACTGTCACATTATGTCAGTGAAGTAAATGTTGGATCAAAACTGGAAGTAAACACAAAATTTCCAAGAAGTCTCTCGGTGATGCCATGGAAAATATTTATTCTAACCATGGAAGAGAAGAAAACCTAAAAGATCTACTGTATCCTTTGAGCACACCATCTCTAAAGAACTCTGCCATCTCAATTGAACTTAACAAATACAGGGCATTTCAAAAATCATAGTGTAGTTTTAAACTACCAAAGCTCAAAGCTGTGCTAAGATTTTTGGGACCCCCTGTGTTGAATGGTATCTTCCACACACAAGTAGCCGTACACAGGAGCATTGGTGAGAAAAAGACAAAACCAAAATAATCCTTGCCCTCAAGGAGTTTACATTCTTTTTCTGGGATACGGAATATACAACTGGTACTCGGAGAAATAATTACCAAGTAATTTGAGGTTGGAGGGAGATTAACAAGTGAAGGAAGCCAGGACTTCTTTTAGGAGATGGTGGCTGAGCTGGCCTAGAAAGAGAAATATTCTAGAAAGGGGAAAGGAAGAGAGATCACATTCCAGGCATATAGATGGGAGGTATAATAACTGAGTTCTGAGAAAAGCTAATAGTCTGGTTTAACTTGAAAATCGAGTAGGTGAAAGGGAAAAAATGTGAAATAAGGCTGGGAAGGCAAGTGGGAATCACACTGTGGAAGTTCTTAAAAACCAGACTAAAGAGTTTGTATTTTATTCGAGGGAAAAGAGAACCATTCCAGGTTTTTGAACAAGGGAAAGGGGAACTCATGACAGGTGACCTCAGAGTAAAGTAGGAGGAGAGACCATTTGCTGAGAGACAGGGGATTGATGATAGGATAAAGGCTTGTGCAAGGAGGAAGAAGGTTTACTAAGGGAACATTACAGTAAAGCACTCAAGACACAAGTAGATTTCCATTGTTGTTTGTGAGAACAGATTCCAAAATCCGAAATAATTTTAGAAAGAAATTTATTAGGTGATTTGGTAGAGGAAAATGAGCCAGAAAGGATGTGTGGCTCTCTCCAGTCCAGATTCTGGAACATTATCTAGGACTTAGACAAGGGTGGCCAGACATTAACCACGTGTACACACTCAAGCAAAGCTGCTGAAAGAGCAATTTGAAAGCAAGGTAGATTGAGATCAATATGAATAAGTATAAACATTTGATAAAATTATGGTGAAGCAAAACACAAGGAAACCAAAAACACAAGCTCGGGTAGACCCCTCACAAGTCCTCAGTGAAGTAATCCAAAACAAGAATGCTTTGGGTGGATCCAGGACTGCGACAACCCAAAATACCTCGTAGCCATCTCCAGCATTCTTAGAGAATTACTGGGGTCAGGGGTATTGTGGGTCCAGACAACCTTTAATCACGTAAGGTTAGAGTTAAACAGTTTCATAATTTTTAAAACAATATAATAAATCATTTTTTCTACACCATGCAGCAACAAGGGTACCCTTAATATGAGGCAACATGAATTTGTAGAGGAAACAGTTGACATTTTCTCCAGTAGCTCAGGAGTAGGAGCAGAGAAGGCAAATGGTAGGGGGCAACCACGGACTGACAGTTGGCAGTCTGTGAGTAGTGATGGGCAAAAGTGGGGCAAGGGACTCAAAGGTGGAGGACAATTCCACATTGAACTTAATGAATGTCAAGCCTGAAGGAAGGGCAAAGAAAGAATGAAGGACTGGAGGTGATGGAGATTGCAGGGAGGAAGAATACGCTGAAAACACTTTGGAACTGGGTGAGAAAAGTCACTAAATTGTACATCCCTTCATCTCAGAGATCCCAGGGCTGGACATATAACTCAAGGATGTCAAATAGAGAAACAAACTTCCCATGAGTACCAAAATATTCAGAGAAGCATTTTTTGTGGTAGCAAAGAACTGAAAACAAAGTGGGTGTCCATCATTAGAGTAATAGCTGAGCAAATTGCGGTATTTAAAAATTACGAGATGTTATTGTGCCATAAGAAACAATGATGATGTAGAAGATGATGAAGCATGTTTCCTACCTCCTGATAAAGAGGTAATGCACATAGATTACAGACTGAGATGTATTTTTTTTTGGACGTGGCCAGTGCAGGAATTTGTTTTACTTGACTAAGCATGTTTATAACAGGGTTTTTGTTTTTCTTTCTTTCTCAATATGGGGGTGGGGAAGAGAGGTAGAAAGGAGACGAGATGAAATTTTTAATTGAAAAAGAATGAAATTTAAAGAAAAATAACAGTGAAATCACCCTTTAAAATATGACTATAAGTTCTGGTGATAGGGGACAGTGTCAAAAAAGTCACAGAGGTGGTAATAATAATAGCTAGCATTTGTTAAAAGAAAAATTCTTCGTTCAGGATTTCACCCTGATTAATGAAGCAAAACTCAGGAAAAAGTGAATTAAAAGAGTTTATTAAAAGTACCTCAAGGTAGCAACACATTGATGGACTTATCACTGGAGATCAGCAAGGGACTCAAGATGGAGCCAGTGACTCAGATAAGTCCATAGCAACAAAAGGGTATGGGCCCTTTCATCTCAGCTCCTTCCTAAGGTAGCAAGCACATGATAGTTAACAAGTAGGGGTACGTCCTGAATATCCAGTAATACAAAAACTGTAGACTGGGTGTTGCCTTCCCCAACAGATCCTCCTTCAAAAGAACCTACTCTCTGGGGCAGGTAGGTGGCGCAGTGGATAGAGCTCCAGCCTTGGAGTCAGAAGGATCTGAGTTCAAATCTGGCCTCAGACACTTGACACTTACTAGCTGTGTGACCTGGGCAAGTCACTTAACTCCAATTGCCTCACCAAGGAAAAAAAAAAAGAGCCTACTCCTTATTTACAAGTAGGACTGGGGACAAGGAGTCACTGATTCAGCTTACCTTTCTATACATTGATATAACACATTAAAGTTTACAAAGCACTTTATAATTATTATCTCATTTGATCCTCACAACAACCCTGAGAGATAGATGCTATTATAATCCCATTTTACAGATGAGGAAATTGAGGCACAGAGAGGTTAAGTGACTTACCCAGGGTCACACAGCTAGTGAATAAATGTCTGAGGCTGGATTTGAACTCAGGTCTTCATGACTCCAGGTCTAGTGCTGTATAACCTAGCTGTTTTCCAGTATCAGGCAGATGGTACAGTTGGGGGGTGGTGCTGAGATCTAGGCTGTAAATACTCCTGTGGATGAGTGAAGTAGAGGATAGAGGTAGGTTATGAGGCTTAAGGAGGCTGATAGACCAGGAGGACAATGTGTTCCACTGAACACTAATGTGAGAAATGTAGTATTCAAGGAAAAGTACAGGAGTTAGGACAGGGAATGAAAACTCCTTAAGAATCAAAACCTGGAGACCAACTTAACACAGCAACAAGGATCTGAACCAGATGACAAAGATGGATGATGTGAACCATAAAGGATTAGAGAGGTTGCTGAGTGATCATTGTTTGATAATGATGGGTATCTCCTTTGGGAATGCACAGTTGTTGTTGTTCAGTCATGTCTGACTCTTTGTGACCCATTTTGGGGTTTTCTTGGCAGAGATACTGGAGTGGTTTTGCCTTTTCCTTTTCCAGCTCATTTTACAGATGAGGATACTGAGGCAAACAGGGTCAAGTGACTTGCCCAGAGTCACACAGCCAGTAAGTATCTGAGGCCAGATTTGAACTCAAAAAGATGAGTCTTCCTGACTCATTCACTGGACCACCTAGCTGTCCCTAATGCACAGTTGGGGAGGGAAAAAACCCACAAAGAAAAAGGAAAAAGTAAGAAAAGAACCAGTAGGGTCCTGACTTTATAAAAATGGCATAAGTCAAAGTCAGGACTTTGTGAAATTAGAGGAATAAACACCAGAAGAAAAATCTTTGAACACCAGAGGAGGGTTAGGCCAGGAAAAGCAGCAGTATGGGCTAATCAAGAACATCTGATCTCATTCTTGTGTAATGATGTGTCTTTGGGTAAAATTCTGAAATGATTAGATGAAAGGAACTCAGTGAATGTTACATTAACTCCATTAAAAAATAGATCAGGGGAAACAGTGAAAGACTCCCAAAAAGATGTAAGAAGAAGGCCAACGGGAACACCTTGGTACCAATAGGGTGCCAATTAAGCAAAGGCTTCAAGTCAACTCCCAGAGGGAGAATAAGAGACTCTGAAAATAGCTTCTAGAGTCACCCACTAAAACCATAACATTCAGGGGTGCACAACGTAGGGGGAAGGGTTGCTGGACCTACAGCAGACTTTTTAGCCACACCCACCCAGCAATCTCTAACAAGATTCTAAACTCTCTGAGGGCAGGCCCTCTGCCACTTTTGTTCTTTTCATAGTGCTTAGCACTATATTCTGTGGAATGCAGGTAGAAGGTGCTGTAAAATAATTTGCTGAATTGAATCATGGACAGGAGTGTCATCTTTGCATTATGACCAGCTCCAGTATTTATGGGTCCAGGTAGAAGTGTAGAAATATTATAAAACCTAGGTGTTATCAATAGCAGTAATAGAGTATCGACAATTAGCCAATTAATAGGCAATTGGCCCGGGCAAAAACGATATTAACAGAATAGATAAAGGGGCAATTGGCCCAGGTCCCCCTGATTTGAGGGTTTGAAAATTTCCATTTTTGCATTACAAATTGCACCAGATATTATGATCCCAGGAGCTTTGTGAATGAGTTATCCCAAGGTCCTAAAATCCACCCCAGAGCCTCAGGAAAAGGACAGAAAAAGCAAACAGGGATGAATAAGTGGAAAGAAGATGAAACAATGAATGGTAGGAAAAAGCTTCCAGCCAGAAGAACTATTCAATTCTGAGCACTTAGGTGCTAGTGGTAAGTGGCCTGTTAATAATGAATGGAATGGAAATATCTCCCAAGGGGAGTTCTGGAAGCTCCATTTTTAGGATATTTAAATTATTTATAGGAGATATGTTTTTATGTCGAGATCTGTGGGTTGAGCAGCAACTTAGTGGTGGCTTTAAAAGATTCTGTTCCCAAGAAGATTAAAGACCTTTGCTCATTTTCTGTTTTCCCAACATCACTATACACTGAGAAGAGGAAAAGGAGTTTTTCTAAGAGACTCAGGTGACTAGGATCGGAGTCAGTGGATATCTTGGGCCTTTATCTTGGCTCATCCATTAGATATATGCTTAATCTATAATGATTTGGTCTAAGATAATAAACTCCTAGAGGGACGCTAGTCAATGATCATATTACATAATATATTAGATATAATTATGTGTCTAATATATTATAACAATATAATATATAATTATAGATAATGTATTATAGCATGCTTAGCATATAGTATAAGATATCATATGTATTAGATATAATATATGGTATGTATTATATATACAATGATTATATATGTGACAGAAATGAGGAAATATATAAATATTATATATAAAATATATTTTTATAATATAATGTGTAATAATATAATGTTACACATAATACACGTATAAATATACATTTCTATTATATGTCATGTAAATATATATATATATTTAATATGCCTAGCACAGTCACCATTCAGATGAGAGATATCAAGTAAATTCCATTCAGATTCCACAAACATTTACTAAGCATGTATTAAGTACTGTGCTAGGTGTTGGGATACAAAAGTGAAATAGGATATAATCTTTGCCCTCAAGGAGTTTATAATCTTACCAGGGGTGTACAAATAAATATTTGGACAGATAATAAATATCAAAGCAGAATGTGCTAAAAGCAATTTGAGCAGGAGATCACTTTCTGCTAGGGGAATCAGAAAGGCTTCCAAAAAGATAAAATCTTAATATGGTCAGCACCAGAGTTTGAGGAATTTGCCTGAGAAGAAGTAGGTTAACATAACTATGAAAGGACAGAAGCCCAAACGAAGTTAGGTCTTGAAGGAAAGGAGAAATTTCAACAAGTGGCAAAAGATAGGAGTGGAATGGACCTTCATTCTAGTGTAAGATTGTGACAATTTTTGTAAATTAGTAAGGAAAAAGGCAAATACAGAAGAAAAAAAAAACACTATGAAAGCAACCCCCAGAGATAAATCACTTAGTGGGATAAAGATGGCATCAGTGTCCCATTTTGCGAAGATCTAATTTGCATACAGTGAGCAAGAGAACTTAGGAATGACTAACAAGGAAACCCAGGAGCCCAGGACTGTTTTGTGATTATTCGACATATGTATATAGTGTAGTTATGGCTTAGCTGGCAGAAATGAGAATTTAGTTAATTACCATGAACTAGAAGTAAGGTCTTTCACTGAAGGGATCTGCTCTGTACCAAGGAGGCAGGTCTAAGAAATTACTTCATCTTATTTTTCTGCCAGTTAAGCCTAGTGGTAGAAAGGCTTAACCTCTTTGTGGCCTGCAAGATTGGTCAGAATCTTTACCTCTTTCTCTACAGTATCACCAGCTGCCTGGGAGATGAAAAGCCTTTAGAGCCAAGCCAAGGAAGCAGAATTGGAAAAACTCTGAAAATCCCAGGTAAACGGTCCCTGCTGTCTCTGAAAAAGGACAGAACGACCTTAGCAGTAAAGAGAGGCATCCTAGTTCGGAAGAGAAGCAATGGTTCAGCAGATGAGCATCCTAGCTCAACAGCAAAGCTGTCCAGCTGTGGAGACGCTCCTCTAACATTGATGTCATCCCCTTTAATGAATTTTTGTATGGAATGTTCCTGAAGAAAGGCAGAATATCAGGCCCACAGTTCCAGAGCTGTGAATTGCCCTAGGTACAAGTGTTATACACACATGTGCCTCCTTACTAGGAACTAAGTATTTTACATTTTTGTCCACTGTCTTCCATATGCACTTTAGTGGAAGAGTGTGCACCAGGTTTGTGGGTGGAAAGATATGTTACAATTATTTTTGCTTTACCTTCTGTTTAATACATATTTTGATTGAGGATTAATAGAAAATTATAGAGCTAGGAAAAATAATAACTGACTCCATCTGGGGGAACAAAAGGTTAAGAATTTCAAGGGAAATAATGAAAAAGCAGAAAGGAAGAGGTCTTAGCAGTACCAGATCTCAAGAGATACTAAAAAGCAGTAATGGCCAAAATGATTTGATATTAGTTGAAAAATAGAGATTGGTCAGTGGAAGAAATTAAGAATACAACATCAGAAGCAAATAAACCTAGCAGGTTGTTGTTATTTAGTCATTCAGTTGTGTCTGAATCTTCATGACCCTGTGGACTATAGCACATCAGGCCCTTCTCTCCTCCACTATTTCCCAAAGTCTGTCCAAGCTTATGTTCATTGCTCCATGACACTATCTATCCGTCACATCCTCTGGTGTCCCCTTCTCTTTTTGCCTTCAATCTTTCCCCCCATCAGTCTTTTCTGATGAGTCCTGTCTTTTCATTATGTGACCAAAGTATTTAAGCTTCAGCTTCAGTATTTGTCCTTCCAATGAAGAGTCTGAATTAATTTCTTTAAGTATTGACTGATCTGATCTACTTGCTATCCAAGGGACTCTCAAAAGTCTTCTCTAGTACCACAATTGGAAAGTGTTGGTTCTGTAATGCTTAGCTTTCTTTATAGTCCAACTCTCACAGCCATACATTGATAATGGAAAAAACCATAGCTTTGACTATATGGACTACTGTTTGATAAACCCTAAGCCTCCAGTATTAGAGGTAAAAACTTACTATTCCACAAAAAAGCTGGGAAAACTGGAAAGAAGTTTGGCAGAAATTGAGTTTAGACCATGGGTTCTTAACCTGAAGTCCATTAATTTTTTTTTTTTTTGGTATGGCAATTGGGGTTAAGTGACTTGTCCAGAGTTACACAGCTAGTGAATGTTATGTGTCTGAGGCCATATTCGAACTCAAGTCTTCCTGACTCCAAGGCTGGATCTCTATCCACTGTGCCACCTAGCTGCTGCCATTAATTTGTTTTTAAAAAAGATTTTGATGGTTATATTTCAGTATAGTTGGCTTCTTCTATAATCAATTTTATATGTTGAAATTTTTTTTTCTGAGAAAGGGTCCCCCAAAAAGAATGAAGAAAAAGGAAAAAGACCTATAACTTTAAAATATTTATGGCAGCTCTTTTTGTGGTAATGGAGAACTGAGAACTAAAAAGGTAGCTATCAATTGGGGATTGGTTGAATAAACTATGATATATGAATATGATGAAATGCTATTGTGCTGTAAGAAATTATGAAGGGGGTAATCTTATAGAAGCCTGGGAAGACTTGTATGAACTGATACAGAGGGAAGTGAACAAAACCAGGAGAACAAGCTCTGGACTCACAGGACCAGGTTCAATCTCAGGACTGATTAGTTCAGAAGGTTTGTTTTCTCTTTGGTTTGTATGGCTCCATCCACCATGGGAAGTCTCTCAGTAGGCTTGTGTCTGAAATTCAACAAATGTGTGTAACAGACGGGGTATGTTGGTAAATGTTTAACAATTGTCTCACAAAAAAGAGAGAAAGAAATGAACACATAACACACTTTTAAGTTTAATCTGCATTATTAACATTTTCTCCATCACTTTCTTAAGTTTAGACAAAAAACAAAGCAGTAAATCAAGCCCTGATTTTCAGTATTTGATTTCCAAGGTGTAAATGCTCTCACTGAAAATTTAACAATTGGTTTTTAAGAGACAGCTCCAGTACACCCCTGGTAACAAGATTCTTAGTTCCCATGGAAGCACTTGAGATAAATGCATATGACAGAGACAAAGATAGAAAACAGCCTTTATTTTCACCCCACATAGAATGTGGAAGGTACAAAAGACTCATTGCAGACACAGATACAGAAAATACATAAAGTACTCATTGATCCATGTAATTACCATGCCTTTTGTCATTTTGACCTTTATTTATGTCATATTTTACAATCATGATTCCCCACTCTGCAAAGATGGAGGAAGATAAATTTTCTCAACTCTATTCCAGGGCTAAGCATAGGTATCATGATTACACAGCAGTTCAGTTTTTGTTGTTGTTCTTTCCATTTACCCTTGGGTAGTCTTTATTTTCGAGCTTACTTCACTCTGTTATTAGTTCATATCTCTACTTATTCACATGAATTCTTCATATTCTTCATTTATTACAGCACTGTGATATGAACCACAATTCGGCCCCTTGCCAATCAATGGGCACCTAGTTTATTTCTAGGTCTTCCACAAAAAAGAAAAAAGAAAAAGAAAAATTTACACTCACACAATTAACACTGCCATTGTTTTGGTGTATATGAGACCTTTCTTCAAGCTCCTTGGGGCATATACCTAGCAGTGGGATCTCTGGGTCAAAAGATACAGACATTTTAGCATTTCTTCACTTTTTTGTTTGTTTGTTTTTGGCTAGGCAATGGGGTTAAGTGACTTGCCCAGGGTCACACAGCTAGTAAGTGTTATGTGTCTGAGGCCACATTTGAACTTAGGTCCTCCTCAATCCAGGGCTGGTACTCTATCCACTGTGTACCTAGCTGCACCATTTCTCCACTTTTGATAGCAAAAAATTGTTCTGGGTGTTACTCACTTGTTGAATGGAGTCTGACTCTTCACGACCCCATAGACAATAGCACGCCAATGCTGGCCATGGGGTTTTCTTGGCAAAGATACTAGAGTGATTTGCAATTTCTTTCTCCAGTGGATTAAGGAAGGCAGAGGTTAAGTGACTTGCCCAAGGTCACATGCTAATAAGTGTCTGAACCCAGATTTGGGCCCAGGTCTTCCTGACTCCAGGCCTTGCACTCTATCCACTAAGCCACCTACCTGCATCCTCTACTTACTAATAAATGGATGTTCTGAGCTTTTTCTGGGATGTAATCTAGTTACTTGTTAACCAGTCTGCAGTGTCCTGAGGAGCAGTGGACTTACTGCTTTGTCATTTTGACCTTTAGATAATTCCGATAAAATAGGCATCATGACTCAGTCTGAGTAAACTGAATAAAGAATAGGTGTTGCACATGTGCAATCCTGTTTTTTCAAATGTATGTAGAAGCAATTGTTATTAATAAAATATAAATTCATTTAAATTGTTACTAATTACAGTTACTTTTTATCATCCTTTTTAAAAAAATCAGTGGCTACTAATAGTATAACAATATGCCAAAGATCTGTGATTTCCCTGGGGTGGGATCTCCCTGTAGCAACACAGATTGCAACCCATCTATCACATAAGAGTCCTCTGAGGCAATCATAGCGTAATTATTATCACATGAGGGTCTGTGAAATCTGTCTCTGTATGAAGTAGGTCCTTACAGTTGAAAAGTATGGGAACTACTGAAGGCACACTACCGAAGCTGAAGCTGAAGGCACGAGTGATGCATCTGTCAAACTTAGAGATGACACACAGTTGGAAAGATTATACATTGGATGACAATCAGAACCCAAAAAAATTTCAACAGCTTGTAACAGTTGGCTGAATTTATCTTTATTGAAAATTTAAGTTTAATAGGTAGAAATGTAAAGTATGTCACTTGAGTTAAGAAAATCATACCTCCCCTACCTTCTGTTTGTGTAATTGAGATTTCCTAGAAGTTTTCAGGAAGAAGTTGTGGAATATTTTAGTGGACTTTACATTCAATGTGAGTCAATAGTGACTCAATAGTCAATAGTGAGTCAATACGGCAACCAAAAGACTTAAGAGGAATTTAGGCTTCTTCAATAATCATAGCAAATCAAGAGACTGTAATCTTCCCTCATTCTGTCTTCCTCTATGCCTTATGGCCTTTATCCCTGTACTTTGTCCTCATCAGGAGCTCCATTCCCTTCTATTCATTCCCAGGTCCTCACCCTCAAACTGGCTATATTCTCCTCTTTTCCTTTGCTCAGTCTGTTAGTGAACGAATTTAATGCTACATTTTCTTCTACTCTACTCTTGAATTCCTTGCCTCCTTGTCTTATCTTGCCTTGAAAACCCCCAAACTTGGATTAATTCCACCATCCACCTCTTTTGTTCCTAATCACATGCTGCTGAATGGAACTAAAGAAAATTTCAAAACTGTGCTGATTTGATCCTTTACAAATGTGCATTTTCTAACATCTATTGGGGACCCCATTGTTGTCAGGCAAACATTCCATTCCTCCTCAGTTGGTTCACTCTCTCACTCTCCATAGAGATTTCCTCAGACCTCCTATGATAGCCCTTCACCTCATCCTGTCTGTCTACTGTGGATCTTGTGTCATATTTCACTAAAAAAAAAATGAGACCATTCTCTAAGAGCTTCTCTTTCTCTTCTCTTCCACATGTCACAACATTCAGATATCTCCCCTCACTAGCTCCTTCTTTACTCCAGTATCAGTTGAAGAGGCAGCCCTTCTCCTTATTAAGGCCAACCCTTGTTTACACGTACCCTTGATCTCATTCCAGCCCAGCAGATTGCCCCCATTATCATCTCTCATTTTTATCTCATCCTCAATTTCTCTCTATCTACTGACTCCTTCCCTTCTATCTGTAAACATGCCCATATCACTCCCATCCTTAAAAAAACCTTCACTTGATCCTACCGTATCTGTTTACTATTACCTTATGTCTCTCCTTCCTTTCATAGTTAACCTCCTTGAAAAAGTCATCTACAATAGGTGTCTCCACTTTCTCTCACCTCCTTCTCTTGTAAACCTTCTGCAATCTATTTTCCATCCTATTATTCAACTGAAACTGTACTCTGAAGTTAGCAAATATCTCTTGATTGCCAAATCTAATGGACTTTTCCCAATCTTCATCCTTTTTGACCTCTCTGCATCATTTCACCCTGTCAATCACCCTCTTCTACTGGACAGCCTGTAGATTTTTGTGATGCTGTTCCTTCCTGGTTCTTCTCCTACCTTTCTGACCACTCCTCAGTCTCCTTAGCTGGACCTTCATCTGAGTCACATCTACTAAATACAAGTGTCCCTCAAGGTTTTGTCCTGGGCTCTCTCTTTTTTTTCTCTCCATTCTCTCTCTTGGTGATTTCATCAGCTGCCATGGATTCATTTCTCTCCCTATGTGGATGAGTTCCAAATCTAACATCCTGCCCTAGTAATCATCCTGAACTACGGTCATGAATCACCAACAACCTTTTGCACATCTTGAACTGGATTTCCTATAGGCATCTCAAACTTAGCATGTTCCAAACAGATTTTATTATTTTTCTTCCCAAACATGTCTCTCCTCTGCTGTCTTTGTATCTGTCAAGGGCACCACCATCTACCTAGTTACCCAGGCCTTCAACCTCGATGTCATCCTTAACTCCTTACTCTCACTTACCCCTCATATCCAATCTATTTCCAAATCTTGTTTTTTCTACATTCACATCTCTTATATCTATCCTCATCCCTCTGCCCACACAGCCATTAATCAGCCATGTTCATGGCCTCATCACCTCTCACTTGGACTATTATAACAGCTCAACTGGCCTCCCCAGCTCTCTCTGCTCCAACTCCTCCTCCACTTAGTTGCCAAGTTGATTTTCCTAAAGTATAGGCCAGACTACATCACTCTCTTCCTCCTACTCAATGATCAGTGGTTCTCTCTATTTGTTTCAGAAGCTAAACTCCTCATAATCTGGCCCCTTCCTCTCTTTCCAATATTCTTATACTTTACTCCCTTCCACTTATTCTGTGATCCATCTACATTGACCTGCCAGTCCTACAAATAACATCTCATCTCCCATTTCCCTGCCTTTGAACTGGTTGTCTCTCCAAAGCTAAAGTGCTCTCTGACTTCCTTCAAGGTTCAGATCAAATCCCACCTTCTGCAGGAAGCCTTTCCAATCTGCTCCACCCCTCAGCTGCTGATGCCTCTCCCTCTCAGATTATCTCCCGTCCACTACATATATATGTATTTATCTTGTATGTATCTAGTTATTTACATATCATCCCCCTCATTTGAATGTGACCTCCTTGAGTGCAGGGAACTGCTTTTGCCTTTCTTTATGTCCCCAGTGCTAAAGTGCCTGGAAGTAATAAGAACTAAATAAATACTTGTTGACTGTTGTGTGTTCAGTTGTTTCAGATTCTTCATGACTCTGTTTTGGGATTTTCTTGGCAAAGATACTGGAGTGGTTTACTATTTCCTTCTCTAGCTCATTGTACAGATGAGGAAACTGAGGCAGACACAATTAAGTGACTTGTCCAGGGTCCCAGAGCTAGTAAGTATCTGAGCCAAATTTAAACTCATGAAGATGAGTCTTTCTGATTCGGAGCCCAGTGCTCTATCCACTGTGCCACCTAGCTGCCCCATTGACTGTTAGTATCTGGAAAATAGGAAAGTCCTGCCGTATACTTCCTTATTCTAATCACATCTGAAGTATAGAGTGTTGTGTTCTTGACAAAATTTTAGAAGGGAGCTGGCCAAGCTGGAGCCCACCCTGAGGAAGGCAAATGAAAAGGGAAGAGGACTGGAGAACTTACTATGTACAAAGATGAGTTGAGGGAAATGGTTAGAGTGGAGATTACGTCCCTTTAGGGGGACATAATAGCTGTTTTAATATAATTGAAAGTCTTTCATGTAGAAGTTGGATTTGGCTTGTTCTGTCGGACCTCAGAAAAGAGAAATTGAAGCGATGGGCAGAAGTTATAGAGAGAGAGATTTGAACTCAGTGTAACAAACTTCTTACCATTTCTGGCATTGGATGGTGAAAAGACCTTTCTAAAACAAGGGCATTGGACCTTTCAGGTCCATTCTAGCTCTAAATCTATGATCTTATAATGTGGCTTTCTGAAAGTGGAATGAACTGCCTTGAATGGAATAAATTTCCTACTTCTAGAGGTCTTTGAGCAATCTCTGGCTTACCAGGCTGATTCTCCAGGCTCATTTCATATGCTTACCATTATACATCTATGCTACAGACAAATTATCCTATTTGCTGTCCTCTGAACATGACAGTCAAGGTACCACCTCCACACCTTTGTGCGCACTGTTTTCCATGCCTGACCATTCATTTCTCCTCTCAGGAATGTGCTGGAACCAGTTTGAACCTAAACTAATTGTTAAATTTTCAGTATGAGCATTTACACCTTAGAAATCACCAAAAACTACAAATCAAGCTTGATTTAGTGAGTTTTGTTGATTGTCAGTCAATAAACACTTATTAAGCACTTACTGTGTGCCAGGCACTATGTTAAGCACTCAGGATACAAAGGCAAAAGATAGTCTCTGCCTTCAAGGAGTTTACAATCTCAGGGCAGAAACAACAGGCAAACACATGTATGCAAGGCAAGCCATATACAGGATGCATAAGAAATAATTAACAGAGGAATTGGGAAAGGCTTCCTGCAAAAGGTGGGATTTTGGTTATGACTTAAAGGATGCTAGGGAAGCCAGGAGGCAGAATTAAAGAGGGAGAGCATTCCAGGTATGGGGGACACCCAGGGAAAATGCCTGGAACTAAGTAGCTTGCTCAGGGAACCACAAGGAGACATTGGGGATGGAGGTGTTGGGGGAGGGGGAGGGACAGGGGATAAGATATAAGAATACTGGAAAAGTGTGGGGGGGAGGTGTATGAGTGTGGGTGTTACGGGTGGGGAGTAGGTCATAAATGGCTTTGAACACCAAAGGATTTTATAATTGATCCTAGAGGTGATAGGGAACCACCGGAATTTCTTAATTAGGGTGATAACATCAGACTAGTGCTTTAGGAAAATCACTTGACTGATTGGAGGACTGAGTGGGAGTAGGGAGAGCCTTGTGGCAGGCAGATTCACAAACAGTTACTGCAGTAGTTCAAGTTTGAGGTGATGAAGGCCTGTAACCAAGGTGATGGCAGTATCAGGGGAGAGAACGGATGTTGCAAAGGTGAAATCGATAGGCCTTTGCAACAGTGTAGACATGGAAGACTGGGAGATAGTCAAGAGGAGTTAAGGATGATAACTAGGTTGCAAGGGGACTTGGGAGATTTTCTAGAGAGGTCAGCAAAAATATGACCCAAGGGCCAAATCTGACAAAATGTAAAAATCATTCTTAGTTCAAAGGCTGTACACAAATGGACCCCAGCTGGACTTAGCTTGCTTACCCATGGTCTAGACTTAAGAAAGTGGTGGAGAAAATGTTGATAATGCCGATTAAACTTAAACGTGTGTCAGGTGCACATTTGTTCCCCTAGATAACTGTTTGTTAAGCCTCTACAAAGTCACCTCCACCCCTACCTCTTGAAATTCTTTTCTCCCTTTAAAACTTTGCTCAGGTTCCTTCTCCTCCATGAAGCCTTTCTCGCGGTTCTTTGTGTTTTCCCCCTAAATTACTTGACACTTACTTTCCATATTTTTAAAAATTTACTTTTCCATGTATGTATTTCATTCACCCAGTAGAATGCAAATTTTTTGAAGAGAGAAACCATTTGTGTTCTGTCTTTGTATCCCCAGCCCAAGCACTGTCTTTCCCATAGTGGGCATATCTAAATGCTTGTTGAACTGAACTGAATTATTAAGAGGAGGCTAACAGGTTGGGAGACAGAGTTGGGGAGTAGACTAAAACTTGGAAGGTAATGAGGGTGCCCTAATCAGTGTAGGTGCAGGCCTTTGTCCCTGTTAGCTTGTTCCTTTGATCCTGAACAAGTTCATTCCTGATATCAAAATTAGGTTTAAAAAATAAACACATAAAACAATTCTACTTGTCTTCCCAGAATCTTAGAGGCGGAAGAAGAGGGACTGGGGTGAGAGAAGCTGTGGGCGGTGATGCAGATTGTTGGCACCTGAGAATATTAATCATTCTAAAACAGAATAAGGAGGCAGGACTCCATTTCATTGCAATGTTCCCCGTCATTCCCTAGGGGTTAAGAGTAGTATGGTATCATGTAAAGAGCACTGGTATGTAACCAAGTAACCTTATTTTAGGAGCCCATCTGTTTATCCATACTTGGCAACCACATAATGAAAATGAGCACTAAGCTACCTTAGAGCTGTTTGGAATGAGAGTGCATAATGATTTTGTCCTCAGCCCGACTCTAGTTAGACAACAAATCTCAGGAAAGCAGGTTCCAATGAGTTAGGTTGACTGGGTGGAGGAAATAGTTTTCGGTAGAAAGGAATAGCTTTCATGGAGGGAATAGCTTTCATAAGAAAGACTGTTGCCAAACTCAAGGAGCTTATATTCTAGTAGAGAAAGACAACACACAAAAGGGAACTGAAAAGTGAGAAGGCAGGGAGGACAGAGATGAAAGCATCAGGCATGGAGATATAGTTCTTTTCTTTCCCCTTTAATAGTATTTTTACTGGAGACATAGTTTTGAAGTCCAGAAAGTTAGGCACAGAGGCTTATGGAGAATGAAAACTTGCCAGCTTAAGCCCCTCAACAAAATGGATGCCCCGGGAAGAATTCACCAATGGGAGAAAGAAGCAGGCCAAGCTTGCCCCTAATAGTAGGATCCCCTTGATTCATAAGTGATGTATTCCTTGGAAAAGGAAGGATGTTAGCCTTTAGACCTGGTATGAATCTTGGCATGCAGAAGATAGGGCCTAGCCTCCAATTCTTGCTTGTGGGGAGGGAACTGAGGAGCAGGCATAGCAAGAAGGAACATAATTAGGAGCCTTTGAGCTGACCGAGCTGGGAGCATTGGGCAGAACTTATGATGCCTCTGGTCATCTTTTTTCCTCCTATCTAATGGGCAGAGGAGCAGTTCTTGGCTCTTTTGGTATGCAAAGAAGACCTCTTTGGTTCTTCTATTCTTCTTTACTGGTTGACTGGTGGTGCTACTGCATTTTAGACAGGTGTCAATTAATAATCCACTTCCATTCTCCTTTCTCGATGTTGTGTGTCTCAAATCTTTAGGACTGTTTTCCCATATCAGCCCTTCTCCCAACTTTTTGAATTTCAAGATGATGGCTCTGCTGCTGTCTCATCTTGGAACTTTCCTGAGCACGTTATTCTTCAACATCTGATTATCCCTATGGGTTTCTCACCCTGGAATATCCCCCTACTAGGCTTGTCCCCTTCTCCCACTGGCAAGTTCTTCCTGGAGCCTTCTTTTTATTGAGGGGCTTAAGCTGGCCAGCTTTCATTTCCCTCCATGCTCTGTTTTTGACTTTCTGGACTTCAAAATCATGGCCCCATGCCTGATGCCTTCATCTCTTCCCTCCCTGCCCCCTCACTTTAAAGCTTCTTTTTGTGTCTTGTCTTTTTCCATCAGAATATAAGCTCCTTGAGGGCAGGGTCAACCTTTCTTTTTGCTTGAAGTTGTATCCCCAGCGCTTAATATAGTGCCTGGCACATTATATGTTTTTAACAAATGTTTGTTCCCTTTCTTATTGTTAAGAATTATATTCTTCATTTGTAGAAGTTGTTTTGATGAGTTTGTACGTTAATTACGGAGCTAGAAATTTCCCTTAAAATTCATATTCTTACTAATTCCCATTGATAAATGCTTTTACTTCATTCATTTATTAAATTTCTCCCTCCTGAGCAAAACCACCAGTATATTCAGTGGGTTTCAGTCCATCAAGCACTGGTTTATTCATTGCTAAAACAAACAAACAAAAACCCTACAGATAGAGTGCTGGTGTTCTAAAGTTGTTAACACTGGCTTTGGTCCTGCCTCTGTGATCCTGAATAAGTCAATTTCCTCCTCTGCAAAATGAGGGAATGCCCATTCCTTGTAAGTCTAGTTCCAGCTTCCTTTTATGGTCTTATTACACATATTAATTCCTTTCTGGTACCCTACAGTCCAGCCATATTGACTTATTTGCTCTCATTAATTTCCTGATATTTCTGATATTCATTCATTTTCCTAATATTCTATTTCTTGCCTCCTCTCCCATACTTGGAGTTCATGCTTCACCTACCACTCTTAGAATTCCTAGCTTCCTTCGAAGCTCAGCTCAAACACAAGGTCTTTCCTAATCTAGATACTATTTCCTTTCTTCTAGGCATCATTGCCTCCTACCACCTGGAAATTACCTTGTTTTTGGACCTTCTCTAGTGGATTCAGGCAAAGAGAGGTTAAGTAACTTGCCCACATAGCTAGTAACTACTGCACATTGAATACCAGGTCAGATTTGAACTCAGGTCTTCCTGACTCTGGGCCTTATGCTGTATCCATTGAGCCACTTAGTATATGAAGTATTCAAGGAGGACCAGCACCTCTGGTATGAATACTTTTCAGGGCTGCTTATCCACCTTTGGTGTCCACCTCCCACCCTACTCTTACCTACAGCTTCAAGAAGCTTTAGCACGAACAGCGGCCACACCCAGGTAAAACTGTCTTAGCAGACAGGCTAAACCAGATTGAGGGTAACCAAGTGAGTTAGGGGGAATGTCTTCTCCAAGCATGTCAAGTCCTTTTCCAGTGGAATGAGCAGATGAGAATAATTTGTTTCAACAGCCATGAAGGCAGCTGAAGCAGGCACTGTGGAGCGCTTAGAGCTTGGACAGACATTGAAGACATCAAAGAGATCCACTGCATCCAGGGCCATCGCCAGTCATCTTGACTTTTGTCCTGTCACTTGACTTTGATGACTCTGGAACAGAGAGCAGGGCTGACGACTTTGTACAATACATCAACCTGCTAATACCTTCATCGGCCCTCCATTATGCAACAAATAAAGTGTATGCTCCCAATTCTGGCTTCAAGAGCCTCTTCAATCTTGCAGCCTCTTATATCTTCTGCCCCTTCTTACTTAACCCCCAGGGGACCCTGAGTGACAAGGTTCAAAAAGATCTGGACCTACTGGACCCATCATGAAGAAACAAGCAAATAAATTATGGCCTCTCCCCTCCTAGGCAGTCAAGGCCTTATGACCTTCTGAAGTGCCAGAGTCTATGAAATGTCAGAGCCCTTGTGAAGATTGACTTTTTTGAGAATAGTTGTTAGCTTTTAAACCAGGACCCAAGGACCCAACCTGGAGCAGTAAGGATGGTGGTATGTGGAAAATGATGTGTGGAGTCTGAGCTTTCATTAACTTTAGTGAGAGTCTTACAGCTAGCATGATTTAAAATGCTGGGGGCCCAAACCTTCGAGGCACATGCTGCAGCAGAGAAATGGAAATGCTAACAGTTTAGCAGCAGTGGGTGGTGAGTATGAATAGTGATGTTAGTCTTTTTCCCAACTGCTATAACTCCCTGTTGAATTCCAAGCATTGAATAATGAAGGTAGTTAGAATAAACTAAAAAGCTTTTATGGAACATAAGAAAATATTTATCATAATTTGATGCCTTTTTTCTCCCTCATATGGGAGAACACTTTCGAGTTTGTCAAAATGGCATACGCAAGAAACGGTAATATGTATACGAAGGGCAGAATAATAGACTGAGCTATTTTATTTGACAAACCTGAAAGCTTTCAGAGATTTATTGAAAGCTCAAAGTGATCCTCATGCTATTAATTATTGAGGTATAGCCAGAATCACACCTTAAAAAATATAAACACCAAGGTTAAAATCACATGTACTTTTCTATTTTTTTTAAAAATTCACAACAGGCAAGAATCTGGAGTTTCTGGGTTCAGCTGAAAATTCTGTGGAAAAAGAGCTTCCCGTTTGCACTACTAGTGCTTTTCTTGACAAATTGTGTTTTGAGGAGTAGACTTCATAATTACTGACGTTCTGAAAAATAATCCAGAAGAAATAAAGGGAGTTAATTCAATAAAGAAGGAAACATACATGACCAAGGTTTTGGCTATAAAATATTGGCCTTATTGATACTTTTACTCATTATGAAAAACTGATTTATAAGTCATCAACCCAGGTGGGAGTGGGAGATTTTCAAAAACGAAATTCTGAGGGGGCAAACAAAAATAAATCTACTGATAGGAAAAAAGAGGATCTTTGTGGAGAGATCAATTTGATTTCACAGAAAACTCTCCTGTCAATTTCATATTTTTAAAAGACATGAATAAAAGATGGAAGAAGGGGCAGGTAATGGAATGTGAATACAAAGGCATGATGAGGTAGTATAAGAAGAATGTCAGGGAGCCAAAGTCAGAATGAGTTGGGGTTGGTGATGAATGCCAAGGAAAAAGAAACATGATTTTTTTTTAAGCTGGAGAAACTAGGAAGACCAAAGAACAGACAAAACTGCTGCTCAGAGTGGGTAGAATAAATGGAGAGCAGGGAGAACTATTTAACTTTTATATTGCTTCTATTTTACTGCCGAGATTTTCCCGCACCTTTGGTATCTTTCCAAATCTTCAGATAGATACCTTGTGTCTCAATCCCTCAATACACTCACGAATGTGTGAGACACATGCTTGTATCATGAGTCTCCTCCATATACACTCAGTCCATTCCAGCTGCTTTTCCTCTCTCTTCTCTTTGATGCAATTTGTACTTCCCCAATAAACTAATCGGTGACTGTGATGTTAGGATTCAAATGTGATGGTTCTACTCTCCTTGATGGAAAAAAAAGTTTGTTATAACTTTTATGTTTTCCTTCAGTTTGTCATTCTTTCATTTTCATCCTTTCACTTTCATTTAATTACCCTTGGGATAATTAAATGTCTGACTAGTCTTTCTTTTTTATTTATTTTTTTAGGCAATTGGGGTTAAGTGATTTGCCCAGGGTCACACAGCTAATAAGTGTCAAGTGTTTGGTCTGAGACCAGATTTGAACTCAGGTTCTCTTGACTTCAGGGCTGGAGCTCTATCCACTGCACCACCTAGCTGCCCCTCCTACCAGTCTTTCTTCAAACTGGCCCTCTATTGCTTCGCTCTGCTTTATGAGGTGATATTGCACATAATCATCTATCATCTTTCATGCTGTTGTTGTTGTTCAGTCATTTTTCAGTTGTGTCCAACTCTTCATGATCTCATTTAGGGTTTTCTTGGCAAAAATACTGGAATGGTTTGCCATATCCTTCTCCAGCTTATTTTACAGATGAGGAAACTGAGGCAAACTGGGTTAAGTGACTTGCCTAGGGTCACACAGCTAGTAAATGTCTGAAGCCAAATTTGACCTCAGGAAGATGAGTCTTGCTGACTCCAGGCCCAGTACTCTATCTACTGAGTCACCTAGCTGCACCATTATCTTTCATGAGATTTTTGCAAATGATACTATATTCTTACCCATCATTACTTCTGGCAGCTATCTCTCTCCGTTTGGAAACAGATTTTCTGGGTTCTCTAGGTCTCCATGTTGTGGCCATGAACTCACATTGCTTAAGCTTCTGTATGAAATTATTATACCAAGAATTTATGCCATTTCTATGGTTTATCTCAGATTGCATTAATAGCCAAAAAAAGCTACTGAAATAACATCAGTACCTAATGACCTATATACCTACTCTTCCCACTTGCTCAAAATAGTTATAAGTCATCTCCACATGAATTGAGAGCATCTTTATTATTATTATTATTATAATTTTTATTTAATTTTTTGTTTTCAACATTTACTTCCACAAAATTTTGAGTTCCAAATTTTCATCCCATCTTGCCCCTCCCCCCACCCCAAGATGGTATGCATTCTAAATACCCCTTCCCCTAGTCTGCCTTCCCTTCTATCTCTCCCCCCCTTCTCTTATCCCCTTCCTCTTCATTTTTCCTGTAGGGTAGGATGGATTTCTGTACCCCATTTCCTGTATTTCTTATTTCCCAGTTGCATGTGAAAACATTTTTTTAAACATGTGTTTTTAAAACTTTGGGTTCCAAATTTTATCCCTTCCTCCCTCCCTACCCACCCTCATTGATAAGGCAAGCAACCAAATATAGGTTATATATGTGCAGTTATGCTAAACACTTCCATAGTAGACATGCTGTGAAAAACTAACTCTATTTCCCTTAATCCTATCCCACCCCCCCCATTTATTCTGTTCTTTCTTTTGACCCTGACCCTCTTCAGAAGTACTTGCTTCTGATTACCCCCTTTCCCAATCTGCCCTCCTCTCTATCATTCCCCTACACTCTTGTCCCCTTCTCCCCCTATTTTCCTGTAGGGTAAGTCAGATTTCCATACCCAATTGAGTGTGTATGTTATTCCCTCCTTAAGTCAAATTCTATGAGAATAAGATTCACTCATTCTCTCTCACCTTCCCCATTTCCCCTCCACTGTAAGAGCCTTTTCTTTTCTGTTTTTTTTTGTGAGATAGTTTACCCCATTCTACCTCTCCCTTTCCCCTTCTCCTAGTATAATCCTCTCTCACCCCTTAATTTTATTCTCCAGATATGACCCCTTCATCTTCAACTCACCCTGTGCCCTCTATCTATCTATCTATCTATCTGTCTATCTATCTATCTATCTATCTACCTATCTATATCTCTCTATACTTTTTTCCCCTCCAACTACCCTAATATTGACAAAGGTCTCATGAGTTACAAGTATCATCTTTCTATACAGGAATGTAAACAGTTCAACCATAATAATTCTCTTATGATTTTCTCTTTTGTGTTTATCTCTTCATGTTCCACTTGAGTCTTGTATTTTAAAATCAAATTTTCTATTCAGCTCTGGTCTTTTCATCAAGAATGCCTGAAAGTCCTCTATTTCATTGAATGACCATTTTTTTCCCCTGCAGGATTATACTCAATTTTGCTGGGTAGGTGATTCTTGGTTGTAATCCTATCTCCTTTGCTCTCCAGAATGTTATGTTCCATGCCCTGCGATCCCTTAATGTAGAAGCTGCTAAATCTTGTGTTATCCTGATTGTGATTCCACAATACTTGAATTGTTTCTTTCTGGCTGCTTGTAATATTTTCTCCTTGACCTGGAAACTCTGGAATTTGGCTACAATATTTCTAGGAGTTTTCCTTTGGGGATCTCTTTCAGGAGGTGATCGGTGGATTCTTTCAATTTCTATTTTGCCCTCTGGTTCTAAAATATCAGTGCAGTTTTCCTGGATAATATCTTGAAAGATGATGTCTAGGCTCTTTTTTTGATCATGGCTTTCAGATAGTCTAATAATTTTTAAATTCTCTCTCCTGGATCTGTTTTCCAGGTCAGTTGTTTTTCCAATGAGATATTTCACATTGTTTTCTAGTTTTTCATTCTTTTGGATTTGTTTTACAGCGTCTTGATTTCTCTTAAAGTCACTAGCTTCCAATTGCTCTATTCTAATTTTTAAGGAAGTGTTTTCTTCAGTAAGCTTTTGGACTTCGTTTTCCATTTGGCCAATTTTATTTTTTAGGACGCTCTTCTCCTCATTGGCTTTTTGGACCTCCTTGCCATTTAGGTTAGTCTATTTTTAAGGGGTTATTTTCTTCAGTATTTTTTTGGGTCTCCTTTAGCAAGCTGTTGACTTGTTTTTCATGATTTTCTTGCAAAACTCTCAGTTTTTCCTCTACTTCTCTTACTTGCTTCTCAAAATCCCTTTTGAGCTCTTCCAAGGCCTGGGACTGATTCGTATTCTTCTTGGAGGCTTTGGATGTAGGAGCTTTGGCTTCATTGTCTTTTTCTGGTTGTGTGTTTTGATCTTCTTTGTCACCAAAGTAAGATAATATAGTCTGATTCTTTTTTCTCTGCTTACTCATGATCCCAACCAATTACTTGAGTTTTAAACTCTTTGTTAAGGTAAAAGTCTGCTTCCAATGTGGAAAATGTACTGTCCCAAGCTTCGGGGGTTTGTACAGCTGTTTTCAGAGATACTTCTAGGGACCTGAAAATTTTCAGTTCTTCCAAGGTGCTATGATAAGGGGTGAGGTGTTTTCTCTCCACCACCACAACAAGCTCCACCACATCAGAGTTTCTCCTCATCCCAGGACCACCCCTCAGAACTGTGACCCAGATCCAAGCACCAGTAAAACAAGAGATTCCTGCCTAAGCACTGGGAAAGAGATTCCTGCAATCCCCCTCTGATCAGCCACTTGATTCCCCCTCAGTCTGTAGGCTGGAAGCTCAGGAAACAGCTGCGGCCCCGGGGGTGGCTGAGATCTAGCTCCTTCTCTCACTGCAGTCACAGACTTTTCCCACTGACCTTCCAAGCTGTCTTTGGTGTTTGTGGGTTGAGAAGTCTGGAAACCGCCACAGCTGCCCGTGATTCAGCCCTCTGAGGCCTCCTCCAGGATTGCTGCGGCCTGCACGCCCACACTGAACTGCGCTCCTCTCCCTGTCCAGCATGATGTACCTTTCCAATCAACCATCCAGGCTGTCTTTTGCTGGAAATTTGTTTCACTCTGTCTTTTTGTGGGTTCTGCTGCTTTAGAATTTGTTTAGAGCCATTTTTTATAGGTATTTGGAGGGGTTTGGGGGGAGAGCTCATGCAAGTCACTGCTTTCCCTCCACCATCTTGGCTCCACCCCAATTGAGAGCATCTTTGATGAGGGAGCTAATAGGGAAGAAGCAGGCTTTTAAAAGAAATACTCAACAATGAGCTACATCTTTATCATTTCACAATTCACCAAAAGATGTAGAGTATATGAGTTCTCACTGTATTTATTGTTTGTGAATTATGAAAAAGCATTTGATTTGGTAGAACAAAATACCACTTGACAGGCTTTTTTTTTTCTCAACCAGGTGTCTCCTACCCATTTGTCAAAATCATTCAAGATTCCATGAGAGATATGAAAATAGGAATCATCCTGTTCAGTGATCTTCCAATCATAAATAATAGGGAAAAAAATAAGGCAGGGAGACCTATACTTGCCAAATGTGTTCAATGCTGTGATGGAGGAGTTCTGGCTCAGATTCTAAATTGAAGAGGGATTCCCTATGGATGATGAGGTTCTCCAGAAGTGACTATTCACAAATGATATTGTTCTTATTACATCAAACTCTGGAACATTAGGAAGAGATCTATAATCACTCAAAGAAGTTTGTGCTGCCTATACACACAGTAAAGACCAAGTGGATGAAGAATAGCTATTGTTTAGATAACAACACTCTGTAGAGCTTGTTTATCAATACATCTATTTGGGACAGACAATACAAATGGACAATGAGTTGACCCCAGAGTCAAATGAGAAGAAAGTAGGTTAGGTTGGCTTTGGAAAATTGCAAAGCTATGTTAATGACCCAAAGCTTCCCATGAAAGAAAAAGTTCATCCTTTGGATTCTGTTATTTTTACCAGTGTTGCTATGGGGTAGCAAAGCATATAATCCAACAGTCTTCAAAGAATTAAACACTGATATCATATGGATTGTGAACAAAATAAGGTATGGTGGGCATGAGCGGGCCACAACATGCAACCAGGAAGGAACTCTGAAGAATGGGAGTAAAAAATGTCATGAAGGAATTTCATGATAGGAAGAGAGGATGACCTGGTCCTGTGGCAAGGCTGAGAGACAACAGAGAACTGCCAAAATGTTCCACTGGTACCCTGGTGATGCCAGGAGAAAATGAGGAAGGCCTATATAACATGTTGTGTAGATCCCCTTGTATTGAAGCTGTACAGGGATATAGACAAGAGTCCCACATGGGTGGGCATAAATGGATTGCGATCTGCATCATCGGTGGGACTTTCTAAACTGATGAGGTCACAGATCCATTTTAATACTTTTTACTACCAAGGAGAATTATTTTTGAAATAAGAATAATAAAATTAAAATAGCTAGTAAAAAACCAGGATAAAGGAGAACATTGTACACAGTAACAGCAACGTGGTGCGATGACCAACTTTGACAGACTTAATTATTCTCAGTAATACAACATTCTAAGGCAATTCCAAAAGACTCATGATGGAAAATACTGTCCACATCCAGAGAAAGAACTATGGAGTCTGAATGCAGATCGAAGCATAGGATTTTCTCTTTTTTTGCTTGTTTTTTCTTTCTCGTGGTTTTTCCCTTTTGCTCTGGTTCTTCTTTCACAACACGACCAATGTGGAAATATGTTTAATATGATTGTACATGTATAACCTATGTCAGATTGCTTGCTATCTTGGGGAGGGGGGAGTGGAGGGAGGGAGAAAAAAAATTTGGAACTCAAAATTTTATAAAAGTGAATGTTGAAAACTATCCTCACATGTAATTGGAAAAAATAAAATACTATTAAGTGGTGAGAAAAACACAAGGTATGTTACAAAGGAAAAAATAAGCATTCATTAAGTACCTACTATATACCAGGCTTTTTACAAAGATTAGCTGATCTGATCCTCACAACAACCCTAGGAAGTAGGTGTTATTATTATCCCCATTTTATAGTCAAGTTAACTGAGGCAGACAGAGGTTACAGGGTCACACAGCTAGCAGATTTGAACTCAGACCTTCCTGACTACTGTCTTAGCAGTATCCATTACAAAACTTAGCTGCCCCTAATGGATGAGAGCAGGCCACCTAACTGCTGTTCAATCATCAGGCCTTGTTGAAATATATTCTAGAGTATAGAAAAAATTATCTCATGCACTTACAGAACTACTTTGCTTCCCAACATTCACAGCCTGAAGGGCAAACAGAAGTTTGCATTAAAAGTAATGTTAAACTTTATTTTTAAAGGATACACTGAAGTACAGTAGAAAGAGTGTTGTCTCTGAGTCCACAACTCCCTTCTGATGTTCACTCCCTGTAGTAGAACCTTGGGCAAGCCACTTAACTTACCTGGGCCGCAGTTTCCTCATCTGTAAAATCAGAGCCTTGACCTAATTAGTGTTTGAGGTCCTTTTTTAGCTTTTGAGCTACGACTCCCATCTATTGAGAACTAGATAATTCAAAATATTTGGAATAAAATGCTAAACTACATTTGGGAAGATGTTCAAAGAAGACAGTTCTTATCTCTGCCATTCTCATTAAGTTTACATTGGGTCTGTTACTTGAAAGAAGGATTAGACTTGTTCTCTTTGACCCCAGAGTTTGAGTAAGTCATCATAGAAACCTCTCAGAGCATTCAAGGCTCCTCAGTTGGGTAATGAGTCAACAAGTATTTCTTAAGCACTGTGTCAGGCATTCTGCTAAGTACAGGGGGTACAAAGAAAGGCAAAAATAGTCCTTGTCCTTGAGAAGTTCACAGTTGAGGGGCAGCTAGGCGGCAAAGTGGATAAAGCACCGGCCCTAAAGTCAGGAGGACCTGAGTTCAAATCTGGCCTCAGACCAAACACTTGACATTTACTAGCCATGTGACCCTGGGCAAGTCACTTAACCCCAATTGACTTAAAAAAAAAGTTCACAGTTGAATAGGAGAAGCAACATATAAACAATTATATACATGCTATATATATGTGTGTGTATACACAGACACAGGCATTTGTTGTGCAGTTGTTTGAGTTGTGTCCTATTCTTCTGTGACCCCACTGAGGGGTTTTCTTGGCAGACATACTGGAGTAGTTTGCCATTTCCTTCTGCAGCTCATTTTGTAGATGAGGAAACTGAGGCAAACAGGATTAAATGACCTACCCAGGGTCACACAGCTAGTGAATGTCTGAGGCTGGATTTGAACTCCCATCTCCCTCACTTCAAGACCAGTGCTCTATCCACTGTGACACCTAGCTGCCCCAATATACAGGCATACCCTTGGTGATATTGTGGATTTGGTTCCAGACCACAGAAATAAAGTGAATGTAGCAATAAAGGGAGTCACACAAATATTTTGGTTTCCCAGTACATATAAAAGTTATGTTTACACTATACTATAGTCTATTAAGTGTGCAATAGTATGTCTAAAAATGTATATAATTTTAAAAATACTTTATTGTTCAAAAATGCTAGCCATCACCTGAGCCTTCAGAGTGCTTTTTTTTTTTTTTTTTTTTTTTTTTTTTTTTTTTTTACTGGTGGAGGGTCTTGCCTTGATGTAGATGGTTGCTGACTGATCAGGATGGTAGTTGCTGAAGACTGCCATGACAATTTCTTAAAGTAAGACAATAATGAAGTTTGCTGAATTGATTGACTCTTCCTTTCACTTGAACACTTAGAAGCCATTGTTGGGTTATTAATTGGGCTAATTACAATATTGTTGTGTCTCAAGGAATAGGGAGGCCTGAGGAGAGGGAGAGAAATGGGAATAGCCTGTTGGTGGAGCAGTCAGGACACACATCATACTTATCAATTTAGTTTGATGTCTTATATGGGCAAGGTTCATGGTGCCCCAAAACAATTATAATAGTAACATCAAAGATCACTGATCACAGATGTAATAGTAATGAAAAAGTTTGAAATACTGCAAGAATTACAAAAATGTGATGCAGAGACATGATGTGAGCACATGCTATTGGAAAAATGGTGCCAATAGATTTGTTCAACCCAGGGTTGTCACACACCTTCAATTTCTTTAATAAAAATAAAAAAGTAACATCTGAGAAGTGCAATAAAATGAAAAATGCCCTTAGTGTCAATGGGAGGAAACCTCTGAAGGAAGAGGGTGTGGGGAGGGGAGAGAAGGCCTCCTGTAAAAGGTGGGATTTGATCTGAGTCTTGAAGGAATTCAGGGAAGCTTGGAGGCAAAGGAGGCAGGCCATTCCAGGCATAGGGAACAGATGCAAAAGCACAGTCTGGAACTCAAGGGTTGTTTGAGGAACAGCGAGTAGACTTGGGTGGTTGGATGGTAGCAAAGTAAATGAAGAGATTGGATTAGTTGGCTTCTGTTGTCCCATCCAGTTCTAAATTTATGAACCTAACAGAGATTTCAACTCACTCTAAAGAAAATTTTCTAATCTTTGTTGTTGTTCAGTCATTTTTCAGTTGTGTCTGACTCTTCATGACCCTATCTGGGGTTTTCTTGGCAAAGATACTGGAGTGGTTTGCCATTTCCTTCTTCAGCTCATTTTACAGATGAGGAAACTGAGGCAAATAGAGTGAAGTGATTCATCCAGGGTCACACAGCTAACAAGTGTCTGAGGCCAGATTTGAACTCAGGAAGACGAGTCTTTCTAACTCTAGGCCTGGCACTCTGGGCACTATGGGGCCACTTAGCTGCCCATCTAATCATTAGCGCTATCCAAAAATGAAATGTGTTGCCTAAGGTGGCAAGGAATTCCACCTCACTAGAGGTCTTCGAAAAAAAAGCGAATGAATACTTGGAGATATTTTAGAGGCAATTCATACTTGATCTTTGATCACAGGTTAGATTACATTACCTCAGTGGACTCTTCGAAATTAGAATTTAAAAAAATAAGTATTTATTGATCTTTGGTTATTTATATCACCATCATTTTTCCAGTATTTTTTTCTCCTCCCCTTCCTAGAGAGCCATCCTATATAACAAATATTTTTTTAAAATACAGAAACAAAGAAATAGAAGAGGAAAATATTGTCACAATTGATCAAAACACTGAAAAAAAAAACCCAAAACATAGACAACATACATCTCTGAACCTTCCCCTCCAAGAAAGGGTGGGATAAGGTGGGACTGGGCGGGAATATCTTCTCATATCTCTTCTTTTGAGTCATGCTTATTCTTTACAGTTTTGCAACATTCACTTTCGATTTTGTTTCCATTCACATTGTTTTAGTCTCTGTATATATTGTGCTTACTTCACTCTGCTTCAGTTCACGGAGATCTTTCCAAGCTTCTTTGTATTCATCCCACATCCTTTCTTACAGTACAGTAATATTCCATTACATTCATGTACCACAGTTTGTTTAGCCATTCTCCAATCCAATTAAGAATTTTTTTATTTCTGATCAAAGACATCCAAACTGGTTTAGTTCAGCTGTAAACAAAGTTCAAAGGGGAGAGCCAGACAGAATATCAGGGGGTTAAGATGAGTGAATGAGATGGATTTGCTAATTAAGTGTTAACAAACACAAACAAGGTCTGTTACTCAGGGAGTCTTATGGGTTTCACGATGAAAAACAATGAGCATGCACAGTGAATGCCATAGGATTTCCTCACTTTGGGACTTCAGCATTCCTACTAGCTTCATATAATTCTTTTCTAAGTCTTCCAGCATCATCAACTAGGCTTCTGGGTTTGTGTCATGGTAGGGTAGCTCTTTAGTTTCTTTGAGATTCTCTAATATTATCTAGTTCAGTATTCTGTATTCACTCATAATACATTTTGGATCTAGACGTGGACATTTCCTAAGTCTCCTTTCTGTGTCATGGTAGGGTGATTTCTAAACAAAAAAACAAACAAACAAAGAAAAGTCAAGTCAACAAGCATTTATTAAGTGCCTTTTATGTTCCAGGAACAATGCTAAATGTTGGAAGATAAAAAGATAGGCAAATATAAACTGTACATGCCTTCAATGAGCTCACAATTAAATGCAGGAAGACAACATGCAAATAATTATGTACAAGCAAGAGTGGACAATTATGTACACTCATATAAGTGTGTGTGATAATCTCATAGGGAAGACACTAGTATTAAAGAAAATTGGAGAAAGCTTCCTATAGAAGGTGAGATTTTATCAGACACTTGAAGGAATCCAGGAAAGCCAGGAGATAGAAGTAAGGAAGGAGAGCATTCCAGGCATGGGGGACAGCCAGTGAAAATGCATGGAATTGAGAGATGAAGTGTTTGTATGTTTGTTTGTTTGTTTGTTTTTTAGGAACAGCTAGGAGGTGAATACATGGAAGGAAATAAGGTATAAGAAGACTGGAATGGTAGGAAAAGGGCAGGTTATGAAGGACTTTAAAAATCTTAACAGAGGATTTTACTTTTGATCCTAGAGATGGTAAGAAGCTGCTATGAACTTATTTTTTGCTTAATAAAAGCTCCTTAATATCATCCTTTCACTGCAAGGGTCTGAGTGGTTTGTTGTATTTATGGCTGAAGACTTCTAAGAGGAATTTAAATTCAAATAAATTCAATTAAATTCAACAAACATTTATTAAATGACTACTATGTGCAAAATTAGCTGCTAAGTTAAACAGAAATGAAAAAAGTTCCTGCCCTCAAAGAGTTTATCTTTTACAAGGGAACACAGCATATACATACATACATACAATAAATATATTTATTCTATTTATTTAAGACAATTTAAGTAAATACAAGGTAATTTGAGGAGAGGAGAAGAACACTAATAATTGGGACTATTAAATGAGTTCATAACTACAGTGCTCCCAATCTCCCTGCTCCATGCCCAGCCCTGTCTATAAATAATGCTCTATTAAATACTGTATAAATTAGATTGGGGTAGACCTGGGGATAGTGTAGCATAGCCAGTGATTATTGTTTTATAAAGTCACGTGTTTCTCCATTGCTTCCAAGAGAGTAAGGACCATTTTTATTTAATTTCTTCTTCAATAGTTGCAGCTTCTCTGGCATCTGGCACCCTATTTGTCATGTCATTTACTCATTAATCGAACAAGCATGTATTAAATGACTGTTATATGCAAGGCTCAGTGTCTACAATAGTCTCCAAGTCTTAAGTGCTAGAAGACAAAAATGAAACAGTCCCTTCCCTCAAAGAGCTTTCATTCTATTTTGGGGGAAGAGGTATGATATGACACCAACACAAATATGTCAATACAAAATACACTCATATTCAAATACTCAAATGAATCATACATTTGGATATACTCTCCAATGATACATATTGCAAGCCATTCATATCTGCCCACTCTTTCTGACCATGGATATGGATGTGTGGCCATGTCCTCCCATAATTTCACCATAGGGACTCCACCTTTTATGCCAAAGATATTCTTTTCTTGACATTGAACACAGTGGAACACACAAGTAGAATCAAATGCTTGTGTATAATCCACAAACAATAAGAGGAGTGAGGTACAACTTCAGCGAGAAGACAATTTTTTTTTTGAGGCAATCAGGGTTAAGTGACTTCCTCTGGGTCACACAGCTAGTAAGTGTCTTAAGGTAGAATTTGAACTCAAGTCCTCCTGATTCCAGGGGCAGTGCTCTATCTATTGAGCCACCTAGCTGCTCCAATTGGAGAATATCTCTTGCAATATTCCCTGTTCTCAACTAATAACCTCGTCAAGCATTCATTAAGTTTGCATGAATGAGATTCAAAAAGACTTTGTATAGATAGAAAAGGCAAATGCTCTCCATCACTTTTTTTGGACATTAGTAAGGTTTATTAAGATTTTTTTCCCATACCTTTTCCAACTTCCCTTCTTTGAAGTATCTTGTGAATTGATCACTGAACATCCTCAAAATTTCATTCCCTCCAACACAGGTTTCCTCTGTGTATGCTTGGTCTAATTTGGCCGCTTTTCTTTGGACTAGAATCCAACAATGTTGGCTTTTATGTCCCTGATAGTGAAAATAGTTTGTTATAAATATCTTTGCAGATCTTTTCCACTTTTCTTCTGTTTATTATTCTTATTTTTAAGTGACCTCAGGATGATTTGCTTAGTTTACCTTCTACTGTTTCCCCCCTGCTTCATGAAACAATACTTGTTAGCATTAAAATTTTACGAACAAGTTTAAGTTGTAACTTAGTGTTGCCTCTAACTGTCAAATTTTTCTGGCAACTAAGTCCGATTTTTGCTGGATTTAGTTGCTAAAAAGCTGAAAGGCACTAAGTTGCTTTGTGGGTTCTTTTGGTCTCTTGCTCTACTAATTGATTTACATCAGTTAGCCTTCTGTATTAAGTTATTATAATCAGTATTGATGTAATATATGTCATTCATGCATAATTTGTTTTTTCATTATCAATTACTTGTTTAAGTAGGTCAAGATCAAGCTTTTTCAATTGTATGCAAAATCATCTCATTGTTATTATTTCTTTTTAGCTTTTTTGCTAATACTGATGTATTTGCTGTGATTGTACACAATAGTGATTCAGGAGTCTTTTTCTGTCAGTTAAAATACAATATTGTTTTTTTTTTTTGGTGAGGTTATTTGGTGCTCACCATTTCTGGTGCCTACTGATTCTTTTCTTGAAGGAAATATTTATGATCTTAAAGGCAAGAAGCTTCTGAAGCATCTACACAGCTTTCAAATTCACACTGCCCCAAAGTAGAGTGGGCTCACTCAGAAGGGAGTGGGTTTTTCCCTCAGTATGGCTCTATAAGTAGATCATGAGTTCATAACCTTTTAGTGTATGTCATGGATTCCTTTGACAATTTGGTGAAGCCTATGTACTTCTCAAAAGAATGTTGTTAAATGCATAAAATAAAATATCATAGGACTATAAATGAAGTCAATTATATTGAAATATAGTTGTCAAAATGTTAAAACAAAAAACAAGTTCCATGGAGTCCTGGTTAAAACTCTTTGAAGTAAAAATTGGAAGACCACTTCTTGGGGAGATTGAAAGGGGAATTCCTATGTAGGCACAAGTTAGACTATATGACCTCTGGGCTTTCTCTCAACTCAAAGATTGTGTGATTCAGTGACTCAAAGCCCAGCACTATTTCCCCAACATCATACCAGCTGAGGAATACTTGTTGGGGCATTTGGTTCATGGATCATTTTCCAGAGCTGAGTCACACCTTTTGACATCCCCTGGTTCCTGTAGAAACTATCCTCCTCTCCAACTTTTTTCTCCTTTGAAGGATTAGGACTCAGTTTTGCTCAAATCTGATACTGGTGTTTAATTTCTACTTCTCAAAAGGGCAGGCAAGTCAATAAATATGGATGTGATAATATCAACTGGCATTTATATATGACTTTAAAGTCTGCAAGATGCTTTATATACATTTGAGCCTCACCACAACTCTGAGATAGGTATTACAGACATCAGGTATTATCACACATCCCCACTTCCCAGATGAGTAAACTGAGGTTCAGAGAAGTTAAATGCCTCACCTAAAGTCACACATCTAAGGAAGTATTCTAACCCTCTGGTCACTATGCAAGTCTGTCTCTAAATAAACAGCTTAGATGGGGATAAGGACTGGACTCATGATTTCACTAAAATAGGGAACTTTATGGTGAAGAAATTCCCTTTATGCAGGTTGGTATCTTCTCTGCAATTTATAGTCTTAGAGCACTGGGAGGCTAAATGACTTTTAATTTTTTCAGTGAACAAAATTCTATTTTCTTTCCCTCCTACTCTCCACTCCCTTGCACTTCCCCCCTCCCCATTGATGAAGCAAATTTTCTAGGGTAACATAGATTGCATGTGTCAGAAACAATATTCAAACCCAGGTCTTCCTGGTTCCCAGGACAATTCTCTATCCATTATATGATACTACCTCTCATGCAGCTTAGAAATCAACTCATATTATATAATTGCTTTTTTAAAGACTTTGTTCTTACAGTTCTTCCAGATAGCAAGTCAAAAACAAATGAACAGAAAACCTAAAAAGGCCCTAGAAGTAACACTAGAGAAAACATTTTAGAATCCCTGATGGTTCTAAATACTTTCAACCTAAGAAAATAAGTTGTTTTTCCACTGAGACCTAGGGGCACACAGTTATGAGAGGAATGTGTGATTATATTACTAAGTGATTTAGGACATCAAGCAAAGGTCACTCAGCTCATTACTTGGGAACATCTAATTTCCTTCTGAGAAGCAGTTAATTGGTTTTAACATTTCTTTCCAGGACTCTGCCTGGGCTCCAGCACTCTGTGGATTATGAGTTATTGAATGATATATGTGCCCATTAAGACAGGTCCAAGCTTGCTTCTTCTTCATTTCCTCAAATGTATTTGGTGATTATGTTGGAAGGACACATGGATTCTCCCAGAAGCAGGCACTATGAGATTCATCAGGAATTTTGACACTTATGTTGGCAACTGGAACAATTTAATTTTCAACTCCAAAAATATTAATTGTGTACCTACCTTACTGGAGGTGCTAGGAATTCAAAGATGGTTTTTTTTTTTAATAACACAGTCCCTGCCCTCAAGAAAATTCCATTCCATTGGGATGGTATGATGAGACCAAGTCTAAGGGTATAGGGCAAATGAGAGATCTAAATAAAATGCTCCAAAAAAAAATATGGTGTTATAGAGTAAGAGGTATGGAATTTTTCATCTCCTTTGACCAGGGGTCTCCATGCTAGGATTATAACCTAAGGATACTATCAAGAAGGGGAAAAAAGACATAACATATAAACATATTATACATAATATATATAATGAATATAAACATATTCATAGCAACTTTATATGTAATAGCAAAAAGAAAAAAGAAAAAGAAACACTTCATATGCCTAATGACTGCAGAATGACAAAACAAACTGTGGTATAGAAATGTAATGGAATATTATTACCCCTCAAGAAATGAAAAGAAAGTAACACTACACAAAATACAAAATAACAAATACAAAATACAAAAAACATAGGAAGATTTATATAAATATATAGTATTATAAATATTTTACATATACATACATATATACATATATACACACACACATATATCTTAAACATTGCAATCCTTCTATTCCCTTTCCTCTCCCTTATCCACCTTCTTCTCCTCTCTCCTCTCCTCTTCCCTCTTCTCCTATTTTTTCTTTTACTCTCCTCTCCTCCACTTCTCTTCTGTCTCCCTCTCCTCCCACCCATGACTCACTGAAAGTTCTATAGGTTGTCCAGCATAATGCTGGGCATATAGTAGGCACTTAATAAATTTTGTGGATTGATTGTCTATCCATCTGTATGGACCAATGGTAGACCAAATCTAGACCAATGGTATGAAACTCAATTAGAAACAGGTTGTTTCTATTTTGAAGGGCCCCTAGAAGTGCCAGCAACTTAGAAAACGAGATATTAACATTACTTAAGTCATATTGAATTTTTGTTTATTCTGCTAAAAATTTTCCAATTACATTTTAATCTGGTTCAATCGGTAGTGCTGTTGGTGGATGTTTGGTCCTTCTAGTCTAGACAGTAAGCCTTGTTTTTTCCCTTTGTTTTTTCACATGTGGATAGTAAAGCCAAACTTCTTAGAGTGATTGTGGAATCTTCTTCCAGGACTTAATGCAATCAGCACAATGTCATCTATAACCAGGAGCATCTGGAGGACCTCACTATTGATAACAAGTCCTTTTTTGACTTGAATTCTGTATTGCATGACCCTGGTGAAAAAATCTGGCAAGCATATGTTTCCTGTTCTATGCCTTATTTGATGTGAATAATCAGAGTTGTCAAACAAGGTTATCTCTGCTGTTATAACTTTCAAGGAATCTTGTACAATTTTGTCATATGCACCTTGTTAGAGGAGAATATTTAAGGTGGCATTTTGCTTTGCAGAATCAGATGCTCATTTTAAAATAAGCAAACAAGTACAGTAGGATACTTTATTCTTTCTATCAATTGTGTGATTGTAAAGATGTGGTCTCCTGCAGACTACCAAAGCTGACCTAGTCTCTATGAGTCATGGAAGAGGGCAATCTCCAAAGAGCTGATCATCTAGCATTCAGTGGAGAAGTGAATGGTGGGCATGAATAAGCACTCTGTTACACATTACAAATGAGGATTTACTCAGGAGAAGCCATATAAAGGATATTTTCAAAGAAATGTCTGAGTGAAAAAAGATGATGTGGTCAGGTGGAGAATGCAATCAGGTAATGGTTGCCCAATTACTTTATAGGTACCCTTCTGTTGTCAAGAGAACATGAGGAAGGCCATTGGGATGGATTCCCTGTCATAAAGTTATGGGAAGGTATGGAAGAGAGCCAACCAGTATGGGCAGGAATGGATGCTTTGCAGTTGGCATTATTAGAAGGAAAACCCACATTGATGAGGCTACAGATTGATTGGAGTCCTGAAGTATAAGTATATATTTTTTTGTTAATCATTACTGCTTTGAATGTTTTTAATGCTCTAGGAAAACTTTGGGAAGAAGACTTATAGGCTAGGTGGAGGGATCAGGGAAGGTATAGCATCTGAGAGCAGATGAGAGGAAGAGAAGGATCTTGTTAGGAAGAGATGAGGTAGACATGTGTTCTATGTATGGAATTCAAAACCTATGTGAATGCAGCAAAGTAGGTACTAATAGATTGAAATCAGAAAACAGATGCCATGGAAGGTAGTGGGGTCCTGCTCAGTGGATGAGAACAAGCAAAGGCTAGATGTCACTTGATGGGTAGGTAATAGAGGGTATTCTTGTTCATGTACAGGTTAGACTAGATGGCCACTGAGTGACCCCTCCCCAGCTCTTGAAATTGTGTGATTCTTTGATAATATCCAGTATGGCTGGAACATAGAGTGTGAGAAGGGAAGGAATGTGAAAGAAAACTGGAAAGAGCCAGATTGTAGAAGTTTTTAAATGTCAGGCTAAGGATTTGTTTTTAATCTTGGAAGTCACTGGAGATGTTGGAGTGAAGGAACAACATGACCAGACCTGTGCCTTAAGATATTGTTTTAATGGGTCCTTCTGGGGGCTGCTCCTTAGTGAGATAATGACTCTCCTTCCCTTGAGCTAATAGTCTACCCACTTTCATTTGGTGAAAACATTTCCCTACAAAAACTCACTGCTTGGACTATGTTTGTACATGGTTGCAAAAATGAAGGCCACTCCCACTTTCTGCACAGGATGGGTAAACAGAACACTATGAATCACCAGCCTCACAGACCCTACAGGAAAAGGAAGGCAAGAGCCAGATGGAAAGGGGAGAAATTAATGGAAATGTCAGGGGATGTGGGGAGAGCTTTAAAATGGAAATGACCAAACAGATCCTAATGTTCACTCCCCAACTGAAGCTGGACACCTCCCTAAAAGGTTTTCTGCATCTTTATCTAGTCTAGTTTGAAGTGTCCATAGTAATATGGTTTTGCAACATTTTTCTGTGACTATTCCATTATTTTGTTTAATTAATCCATCACTTTAATTAAATGGGACTGTTTAGCTTGGATGGGATAAGTTTGAAGATGTGGAGTGGGCATTAAGGAATGATAGATGTCTTCAAGTATTTGAAATCCATCATAGAGAACAGGGTTTTTCTGGTTCATGGGGCTATTGGCCTAAGAACAGGAAAGGACCTCAAGGCTTATCTAGTTTAACACCCAGTCAAAAATCTGACTCCTGTGACTTTGGACAAGCCTTGTAAAATGAGGTGGTTGGACTAGATGACCTTGGATACCCTTCCCAGCCCCAGATCTATGATTCTATAATATGGAGATATTGATTAGACATCTCCTATGGGCAAGGCCCTGTGCTATGCATTTTGGGCAACATATAGATGAATAAAAAGTTCTTGTCCACAAAGAAGATTCAAAAATTTAAAAATCATAACTTGCTAGTAATTATTTATAATTCAGTATGGTGTGATGGAAAGTATGGTAGAAAGTCAATGGACTAGGAATAATAAGACCTTAACTCAAGACGTGATTAAACCAACTGTTTGACTTTGGACAAATCATTTAACCCCTATGGATTTCAATCT
This sequence comes from Vombatus ursinus, assembly GCF_900497805.2. NCBI lineage: Eukaryota > Metazoa > Chordata > Mammalia > Diprotodontia > Vombatidae > Vombatus > Vombatus ursinus. The sequence continues at coordinate 6,915,203 of NW_020948739.1, forward strand.
GTTAGTCAATCAACAAATATCTAAGAAGATCCTGTTAGGAGGTAATACCTTCTCCAAATTCAGTCATTGGGAAAAATGCTACCCTCTACAGAGGTATTCCCACTTTCTGGGCTGATTATTTTAATGTGTGTTGCATTATTAGCTTCTTATGTTTCAATAGCTTTCAAACTATATGATAAGACTTATAGAAAGATTAAAAAAAAGGAAACAGGAATATACTACCTTGCTCATTTGAAAAACAAAATCCTATTGTCATTGTTAACAAGACAGACATACAGAGACATTGAAAAAGAGCCCAGAAACTGACTCAGCCATTAAGAGATACGGCAGCCAAAGCAAAAACCAACTAAGAGTACAAGATTATTTACAAACCTTTATATTAGTGTATGCAGGGGATATACTGGATCCAGTTTGTACTAGCTTTAGAGGACTGACTGTAAAATTTTTGGTGTGAGCCTTTATCCCTCAGAAATTGGCCAATGCTACAAATCAGGCTTAATATGTTGTTTTTTGATCATTAAGATTTTAAGTTCCCTAATTGATAAATGGTCAAAGGATATGAACAGGCAGCTCTCAGATGAAGAAATTAAAGCCATCTACAGTCATATGAAAAAATGCTCTAAATCACTATTGATTAGAGAAATGAAAATCAAAACAACTCTGAGGTACCACATCACACCTATCAGATTGGCCAACATGACAAAACAGGAAAATGATAAATGTTGGAGAAGATGTGGGAAAATTGGAACACTAATGCATTGTTGGTGGAGTTGTGAACTGATCCAACCATTTTGGAGAGCAATTTGGAACTATGCCCAAAGGGCTATAAAAATGTGCATACCTTTTGACCCAGCAATAGCACTTCTAGGGCTATATGATCCCAGAGAGATCATACAAATGGGAAAAGGACCCACATGTACAAAAATATTTATAATAGCTCTTTTTGTGGTGGTAAAAGAATTGGAAATGGAGGGAATGACAATAAATTGGGGATTGGCTGAACAAGTTGTGGTATATGAATATAATGGAATGCTGTTGTGCTATAAGAAATGATGAATAGGCTGACTTCAAAAAAACCTGGAAAGACTTGTATGGTCTGATGCTGAGTGAAGTGAGCAGAACCAAGAGAACATTGTACACAGTAACAGCCACGTTGTGCGATGACTAATATTGATAAACTTAACCCTTCTCAGCAATACAAGGATCTAAGACATCTCCAAAGGCCTCATGATGGAAAATGCTATCCACAAAGAAGAAAGAACCATGGAGTTTGAATGCAGATCAAAGCATATCATTCGCTATTTTTTTTTCTTCTGCTGTGTTTTATTTCCTCTTTCTGGTGGTTCCTCCTATTGGCTCTAATTCTTACTTACAACATCACTAATGTGAAAACATGTTTAATAGGAATGTATATGTATAGCCTATATCAGATTGCGCACTGTCTTGGGGAGGGAGAGAGGAAGAGGGAGAAAAATTTGAAGCTCAGAAGCTTATGGAAGTGATTGTTGATAATTCAAAATAAATTAATTTTAAAAAAAAGAACAAAGGACAATAACCAACAACAACAAAAGACTTTAAGAAAGTGATGGTGAAAATCTTTAGTAATGCAGATTAAACTTAAAAGTGTGTCCCTAATTCACTTCTACCCTTCCCTGATTGCTGGTTGTTAAACATTTACCAGTCTGCCCCCAGTTGTAGTCCACTGAATCAGTTTGGGAAGAGTTTAACAACACTAAGAAAAAAAAGCAGCATTTATTTTTAGAATAGCTCTAATAGGCCAGAGCTCAACACTGAAGATTCTTGTTTATAGGACCATTCTGTTAGTTTGCCTTTTATTAAAGGGGCTGTGACAGCATCAGACCTGAAAAGAGAAGCATAACTCCACTGGGTTTCACTAGTGAGCTGCTTTGAAGAAGCATGCTTGCCTCTGAACTGTTGGTCTGACTCACTGTGATTTTCCTAGGCCCTTAGCAGGAAAGCTTTGAATGTGAAATACCAGGATGCTGGAAGTTAGAAGGCTACCATTTTCCTGGAGCCCCATGAGAAAAAAAAAATGCAATTCTGGTCCTGTACCCTGAATAACAATTCATCATCCTAAATCATGTTAAAAATGTATATTTTATATACCTTGGGCTTTTTTCTGTATATTTGCAAAACATTTTGGGTCTTCTGTCTCCAGGTACATATTCTCAGTGCAATAATTTGTATAATAATTTATGTAATTTAATAATATAAACACACAGCAGCACCAGCAAAAGCAACAACATTAACAACTGGGCTATGTGAATTAGATCATATCATATCATATCATGTCGGACTGTCATAGTGTTTATTTAGTATGCTGTTTGGAGTCAGGAAGACCTGGTTTCAAATCTCACCTCTGACATTGTTAGTTATAAGCTCCTGGACAAGTCAATCAACTGACACAGATTTATTTATTTTTATTTTTTATTTTTTTTTGCTTTTTTGGTGATGCAATAGGGGTTAAGTGACTTGCCCGGGGTCACACAGCTAGTAAGTGTTATGTGTCTGAGGCCTATTTGAACTCAGGTCCTCCTGACTTCAGGGCCGGTGCTCTGTCCACTGCGCCACCTAGCTTTCTCCTGACACACATTTATTAAGCTGCTACTATGCACCAGACACCATGCTAGGTGCTAGGGATTCAAAGACAAAAGTGAGACATTCTCTGAGTAGTTTATATTCTACCTGGGGAGACCACATGTTCACAGATAACTAAACACAGGATATAGACTAAAAAAAAAATACTATGCTGAGAATGGCACCTAATCTCTCTTATCTTCCTCTTCTGTAAAGTGGGGGTAATAATAGCACTACTTCTTAGAATTGTTGTGAGGATTAAAGGAGATAATATTTGTAAAGTGCTTAGCACAGTGCCTGGCACATAGTAGGCACTTAAAACATAGTCTCTTCCTTCCCTCTTTCCTTCCATCCTTTCTCCTTCCTTCCTTCCTTCCTTCCTTCCTTCCTAGGAATACCACCTACCTCATAGGGTTATTATGAGGATCAAATGAAATAATGTATCCAAAGGGTTTTGCAAACCTTAGAGCGCATATGTGAAATAATTATAATTTTGATTTTTATCTCTAAGGTCTATATCTCAGGTATAAAAGTCTATGAGTCTCTAAGATTCAGTCATCATGTTTCATCCTATTTCCCACTAACACATTTCCACTACTTGTGAGCCCTTTTCTCAGAACGAATAATTACACTCACTGTGATATTTACACTTTTTGAATACATGCAGGTTGTTGCCTCTTCCTGTCTAAGGCTGACCTGAGCTAAGCCAGGCAAAAGCAGCGCTGTTCACCTCCCCACACGTCCCAGTCTTTCTATCATCACTTTAATTATTTTTTCCTGCTCTTCAGTGAATTTCTTCTAATGCCTCACATGGAGTATATTCATTAGCATTTTTCTGAGTTCAGTCTAATTTGCTATTTTAATCCTTGATTTCTCAACTCTTTTCATTTGCTTCTTTTCTTACCGTATCCTCCGCGGATGTTATTAACATGGTTAAATTGCATTTGTATAGGGCTTGAGTGTTTTTTTTCCTCCATAATGTTTTTTGCCTCAATCAATCAGTCAAATTAACAAGCATTTATTTAGTATCAACTAAGTTCCAGGTACTGTGTAAGAGGTGCTGGAGATACAAAAGTGAGACAATCCCTGCCCTTGGGGGATGATACAAGGCTGGTAGGGCACTGGAAGAAAGGGAAGGGAGTTTTGGTCTCAGCAGTTACAGGGATTGTGACTAGAGCCGAAGGGCAGATTGTAAGGCCCTTTTTCAATAGCAACGGTAATATTGATTTGATTATTGTTTTCCAGAGCAAGAGCAAGTGTTGGAAAGCTGTGTGTTCAGGCTATGGGTGGGAGGGAGAAGTGGGGCTGTGTCTGGGGACTTGGGGTAGGCCCTGGTGTCCTGAGGGGTGGCTGGGTGGCTTCTTCATAATCAGTATCCCCTAAGAGGTAACTTGGGCAGGGGATCATTGCCTCCCCTCTTACAGAAGGTAAAATTGAAGTCCAAGGTCACACAAGTTGATGGGAGAAAATAGGTCTCTTAATTCCAAATTTGGCACTCTTTCTACTCCAACTTGAGGTCTTTCATGAATAATGGTCGCTTAACCTACATTTGTACCTCACGACTCTGAAGGAGAGTGGTACCTCAGAAGGTAAAGGAAGCAAAAGTTGGCTGTCCACTTCAGGGGCTATCCTAGAAAAGATTCTTGTTCAGGTATGGGTCAGTCTAGACGGCTGTTGTAGTCCCTACCAGCTTTAAACGTCTGTGAGTCCATGACTCCTTCCACCATAAAAAATCCCCAATCCCAACTCACCTGCTTGATGGTGATCTTCTGGAATTGATATGGTTATTAAAAAAAGAAATTTTGGGAGCAGCTAAGTGGCACAGTGGATAGAGCACAAGCCCTGGAGTCAGGAAGAACTGAGTTCAAATATGGCCTCAGATACTAGCTGTGTGACCCTGGGCAAGTCACTTAACCCCAATTGCCTCAAAAAAAAAAAAAGAAAAAAGAAAAAGAAAGAAAAGAAACTTTCTGGTGATTGAGGCTATTCTAGGCTTATCCTAGGATGGTGGAAATCTTAGTCAGATCTGGCCCAATTGGAGGACTTTCTATCATAGTCTTCCAAGACCCATGGTCCCCTCTACTCTACTATAAGTTATTGAAGCAATCCATCTTAAAGCTTTCATAAAGAATGAAGTGCTGTTAAGTCTACTTCTATACCCACTCAGTAGAAAGTAAGTTCCTTGAGGGCAGGGATGATTTCATTTTTTTGTCTTCACATCCTCAGCCCAGCCCTGACACAAGGGAGTCCCTTAATAAATGCTTGTTGAATTGGTTTAAATTGAAGTCTGCAAGCCTTTCAGTTAAATTTCACTCACATGATATTCATATTTCAAAGAATTTCAATTATATTTCCTGGTCATACCCCATCACTCATCCCATAATACCTCATAAATTTCATTCCCAAAGCAGCAATACTTTAAATGCTAGATGGTACAGTGGATAGAGCGATGGGCCTGGAGTCAAGAAGATCAGAATTCGGGGGCAGCTAGGTGGCACAGTGGATAGAGCACCAGCCCTGAAGTCAGGAGGACCTGAGTTCAAATCCGGCCTCAGACCAAACACTTGATGCATACTAGCTGTGTGACCTTGGGCAAGTCACTTAACCCCGATTGCCTCACAAAAAAAAAAAAAAAGAAGATCAGAATTCAAATCCAGTCTTAGACACTTACCTGCTATGTGACCCTGGGTAAATCATTTCACTTCTGTTTGTCTCAGTTTCCTTCTCTGTAAAATGGGAGTAATAGCATCTACCTCCCAAGACTGTTGTGAAGATAATGATTGTAAATGTAAAGAGTATAAATCACTTTAAAATGATTGTAAAGTAACACAGTCCTTGGCACATAGTAAGTGTTATATATTAACTGTTATTATTAAATGGATGGAGGTTTGTTCTTTGTTAGCTTGTGCTGCTTTTTACTCAAGGATTTCATTGCCTCCAAGCCAATTATAAATTTTCTTTTCATTCTTTGTTGAATTATTTCTCTAATTAGAGTCAAATGAGAAGATTTACCAGGTCGTCACTTAAGAGAATTGCTCTTGTCTTTGAATTTGGAAGAAATGCTTTTCTAATCTTTTTTACTTTTTTTTTCTAATTAGATTTTACAAGAATATTTGCATATTGGTTTATAAATAATTACTTAATCAGAGGTTTTATTTGCTAGGTTACATAGGGGAAAAAATGTTACTTTTATTTACAATTTTATCATCAGTAGAGTAGACTAAAGCCTTGTAGGCTGTTCTCCGACAAGGGATATCATGGGAAGAGCGCTAAAAGTTCCTTGACTGATGCAATAACAGAAATAACTTAGTTGAACAGTCCTCTGATTATCAATATTAAAGAAAAAAAAAGGCTGCCATGTTTACTGTAGTATCTACAACTCTCACGCACATTTTCAAGCAAAGAGGCAGTGAGGTGACACACTGGCTAGAGCTCTGGGCCTGGAGTCAGGAAGATCTGAGTTCTAATCCAAGCTCAGAGACACTTACTGGTAGTGTGACACCGGGAAAGTCACTTAATTGCTATTTGCTTCAGTTTTCTCAACTGTAAAATAAAAATAATAATAGCACCTACATCCTAGGGTTGTCAGGAGGATCAAATTAGATAATATTCATAAAATGCTTAGCACAATACCTGGCACATAGTAACTGCTTAATATATACTTATTTCCTTTCTTTCTTTCTCCCAAAGGCTTGATGATAGCTTGTTTGGTGTAGAGGGGAATTCTTCTTAAGGTACAAGATGGCCATTGAGAGCTCTTCTGTGGCAGCTAGGTGGCTCAATGCGTAGAGCTCTGGTCTTGGAATCAGGATGACCTGATTTCAAATCCAGCCTCAGACACTTGACACTTATTAGCTGGGTGACCCTGGGCAAGTCACTTAATCCCGCATGCCTCATCAAAAAGCAAAAAAAAAAGTCTAAACTTCTGTGATTCTCAGTAAAGAGTCTAAATGAAAAGGTGATAGGGATTCCCCAGAAATGGTGAGATTCCTACACAAAAGCTCTTTTTTATGCAGAAAACATTACATCAGGGTTCAAACTATTACTAAACCTCCTATGTGTGATTTGTGGCTATTTATAAGAGATTGCCCTAGAAATCCATGCAGGAAAAGCCAAGTGGATGAAGAAGTGCATAAGGCCCACGTATTCATTCTTGAAATCCAGGTGAATGGGCAGCCCATTAAACTGGTCCATCAGATCGTATATCTTAGAAAGACTCTACAGATGGATGATGAGCTGGGCCCAGAACTGTACAGGAGGAAAGTGAGCTAGATAACTAGATAGCATTGTACAGTGCTTTCAAAGATGCTTCATTGTTTAGTACTATAAAAACCTGCCCTTCTAACCCGTGAGTCACAGAACACTATGATTTCTTGAGAATCTGAATTGTGAATGACCCAAGAGACAACAGAGAGATGAGTATATGTAGGCAGTCCCATATTACCAAAAATAATCTGCATGCAATAAGTGTTTTTTTAGGAAATACATGATTAGAAAAAGATTCATTGTCTAGTAAGAACAAGGAGCAAATAGATGGACAGCAACTTGTGCATGGGAGCAAGCACGGAGCCTTGTTTCACTTCATTGGTGACTGGGAAAGTACAAGAGCGTCATCCATTACCTAGAACCTGGACAAGCATACTGTCAGGAAACTGATGTACAATACCAACAAACTTCTCCAGGCAACCAAATTTTGACATAATTTCCCACAAGCCCTCACAACTGACAGTTTCAAAGGCCTTGATCAGATCGATGAACATTGTGTACAGACCTGTGTTTTGTTCCTGGCATTTCTCCTGGAGTTGTTGGGCTGCAAACACCATATCAACTGTTCCCTGGTCCTTTATGAGCCATACTGGCTCTCAGGTGGATGGCCATCTTCCACGTGAAAGATCAGCCTCCTTAAGCTCCTTAAGCCTTCCTCTGGCAGGAATCTTGCCATCAGTAACTAAGACAGACTCCTCCCCCCTGCACCACCCATGATTGTCACAGGACAACCTATTTCCTTTACCTTTATAGAGATGGACAATGGAGGCATCCTTGAACTACTGGGACATAACTTCCTCTTGCCATATAACCTGAAAAATTTCACTCAACTTTTGTTTGAGCAATGGACCCCTCCATCTTGTAAATCTCAGCTGGAATAGAATCAGCACCAGGTGCTTTGCCACATGAAAGGAACCTAATGGTATTCAAAACCTCTTCCTCAGTTGGAACTTCAGCTAGGGAGGGATTGACTTCAACTTGAGGTAAATGGTCAATGGCTTCAGCATTAATTGATGATGGTCTGTTGAGAACACTATGGAAGTGTTCAGCCCATCTCTCCAGGATCATGTCCTTGTCTCTAATCAAACGTGGCTCCATCAGCATTGAGTAGTTGAGATGCACCATATGTCTTTGGCCCATAAATAGCCTTCATGGCCCTTTGGATTGTTACTATCAGCATAAAACTTAATTGCATCTGCCTTCTCACTGAGCCAAGAATCCTGCATCTCTGTAAGTTTTGCTTGTACTTTACTTTCAATGGAATTAAAAGCTGCTTTCTTAGAGATAGATGAATTATCCTGCTAGTAAACCTGTGGACTTCTTGCTTTTCATTTAACAACTTCTGAATTTCCCCATCACTTTCATCAAACCAGTGTTGATATTTGCAGGTGTTCTGACCCAGATGAGCAAATGTAGTGCTGGAAACCAAATCTCTAAAGGCTGCCCACTCCTTTTCTGCTCCGCTGTTGGCAACTGTGTGTTGGCTCAACTTTCTTCCAAGTTAGCAACAAACTGTTCCTGCTCAGAGAAGAGCTTTAATCTGTTGACATTAAGTCTTCTGGTTGTCATATTGCCTTGGGGCCATTGCTTTTGTTGAATGTGAATATTTAGCTTGAAGAGGATAAGTTTATGAGCAGTTCAGCACTCTGTAGCACACATTACCTTTGTCACTCTCACATCCTGTCTGTCTCTTCTCCTTACAATGATGTAGTCTATTAAATGCCCATGTTTGCTTCGAGGGTGCATCCACAACATTTTATTGCATTTAGTAAACTGAAGACAGTGTTGGGGATAAGAAGGTCATGAGAAGCACAAATCTTCAGTAGTAAGTGACCATTGCTATTGTTATTTCCAATTCCATTTCTCCCAAGGACTCCCTGCCATGTCTGGTAGTATGAGTCTACTCTTGTAGTCTGTCTACTCTGACATTAAAGTCATACAGAATTATAAGCTTGTCCTCTTTTCGCATGCCGATGATGATGGTCTCCAGGTCTTCATAAAATTTTTCTTTGACTTCATCGGGGTTTGTCATGGGGGAAGCCTAGGCACTGATGATGGTGGCATGGCACTTTCCTGCAAATGGCAAACACATTGCCATGAGCCTGTCATTCACTCATTTTGGTAGACATACAAGCTTGTTGGCTAGATTAGTTTTTATTACAATACCTATGCTTCACCACTCCCCATTACTGTAGCCACTCCAGAAAAACATGTATCCAACTCCAATTTCAGTAAGCTGGTCTTCATTTGCCAGGCTTATTTCGTTCAGGACTACTATCTGGATGTGATACCTGCTGAGTTCTCTCACAACAAGAACTGTTCACCTTTCAGGTCTACTGGAATCTGTATTGTCCATAAGCGTGCACACATTCCATGTATCAATGGTGAGCAGAATCATCTTTGCAAAAGTTTTTGTACATTTTTTTGTGTTTTGACTGCAGGGTGGGATCCCTGCCTTCTGTGGCAAGCAGGTCAGAGTTGGGTGGAGGAGATAATTTTTAGGGTACCTTTTCTAGCCCCCTCCTCATGTCAGAGTTTAGTAGTGCAGTCCTTAAAAAAGGCTACTCAGACACCCAGGGGCTGTTGAACCCCACTGCTGCTTCAGTTCAGTGAGAAGACAACCCAATGGCCTGGGGCACCCATGTGTAGGGTTGTGACTATAGTTCCCAGTGTATCCGCACCTGCTGATTCATCACTTGCCTGTCATCACAGGACTTTGAGGTAGGTAAAAATGGTAAAATGTTGTGGGTGATGTCTTTTGACTTGAGCATAAGTTGGATTTAAGTGAGGCAAAGTTGTTCAAAGTCATTGGCCTCACTTTCCCTTCTAGAGTCATCAAAATTCAGTGATGACAAAATTCAAAATGACTAGTGATGGCTTGGGATGCAGTGGGTGACCTTGGCATCTTTGATGCCTGCTCAATTTCTAAGTATTCCACAGTGCCTGCTTCAGCCACCTTTATGGCTATTGGAACAAATTGTTCTCATCTTCCCATTCCTTCAGGGGAAGTCTCCACATGCTTGAGGTAAACACCCCCTTAACTCACCAATGGGTTTAAAGCCTATCAGTTATCCTGAACCTGGTTTAGCCCATCTGCCAAAATGGTTTATACTGGGCCATTGGGCCAATGGCCACTAGGCATGCTCCAGCTTCTTGGAGCCGCAGGTAAGAGTTGGGTAAATCAGGTGGACACAAAAGGTGGAAAGCAGCCCTGAAAAGGGCTCAGTAGACCTCACACCAGAAGTATTAGTCTTTCCTGAACACACCCTATATGCCTATGGGCAGAGCATGAAGAGTGTGGAAAAAAACATAGCCTTGAAATGGTAAATTGAAAAGGAAGCCTTGTTCATGAAATGGAAGAGATGGGTCTCCTTGATATTCACAAACAGGGTCCCAGTCTTATCCTGCCTTGCTCAAGAATGTCATATGGTGGGTAGAAATGTAAGCTCCTTGAGGGCAGAAATTGTCTCATTTTTGTAATTGTACCCCCTGCCCCGTGCCTAGCACAACACCTGGCATATTTTTTGTGGTTCAATTATTATAGTAAATACCTAAGTGCTTATTGATTGATCAAAGGCATTGTGCCAGGCCATGTTGGGAGCACAGGTTAAATTATATTCAAAGGTTAAATTATAGTCTCTACTCATAAGAAGTTTTATCATATAGAAATATGGATGCCACAATGCACAGATAATTATAATAGAAGATAAAATAAAAAGTAGATAAGAATTACAAACAAAATAATCAGGGTTTAAGAGAAGGGAGATGTTAGTGCCTTGAAAATTCTAGAGTTTAAAAGTTTAAATAATGAGTATTAGCAATGGATATATGAAAAATAAGAGGTAGAGTATTGATTCCCCTCCTACTCTTTTCCTCCCCCATATACAAAAAAAAGGAAAGTTTACTAAATATGAAGGTTTTTTCTTAAACAGAAAAGTTGCAATTTCGCAAATATAAATATAACAAACTTTGGTTAACCTATGGTCATGTCCAAAAGCTAAATGGTGTTTTTTTCATGTTCAACTGAGCCCAGAAGTAAAATTTTAGTAAAGGAAGTCTGGAAGCAGAGCAGAGGAGGAGAAAGAAGTTTCTCTGGGTTTACAGCAATTAGATCTCAGTTTTACATTGGGTGATAATATTCGGAGATGTTCAATTACCTGCCTGGCTCTTTAAATAAATAGATATATCACTCCAAGTTTGATAGTCCTTAAGAGCCGTGATGAGCATATCTAAAGTGACTTCTGAAGATTTCTTTTCTTTCTTATCTTCAGGCTTTGGATAACAATACCAGGTATCACCAGAGAGTGTCAAGCCTTGCATCTTACTATTGTAGAGCCCTATGGGGTGCTGTCAAATTTGCTGAGAAATGACTGATGTTAAAAAAAGAGAGAGAGAGAGAGATTTTGCATCTTTTCCAATCAAGTTGGACCCTAGTAGGTATAAAAACATACATCAAAATTTAAAACTTGAAAGATATCTCAAGAGTCTAATCTGAAGTATTCTTGACTTGGTGTAAAGTGAGCCAAAGCATTGCCACTTTTTGTCTCATCTGAGCTATTAAAGCAGAGCAACAGTTGGCACATCCCCCACTCCATCTTTAACATTCTGAGATTTTAGCTCATCCTAATGAAAATTGGCAAAGATGACAAATTATGGGAATATTCTATGTTTGGAGGAAATATCAATATTTTAATCACATATAATATGGAATATGATGTGATATGTTGATATTAATAAGGAATATTAATCGTGTTGATAGTGTTGTAAATTGGTCCAACCATTGTGGAAATCAGTTTGGAACTATGCTAAGAAAATGACTACATTAACCAGACCCTCTGATCAAGAAATTCCACATAACCCAAAGAGGTCAGTGATAAAAATAAAGCCTCCCATACACCAAAACATTTATAGCATCATTATTTGTAGTATCAAAGAAATGGAAACAAAGTAGATGTTCATTAGTTGGGGAAAGGCAAAAAAAAAAATGTGGTACATGAAAATAATGGAATATTAATGTGCTGTTAAGAAACAATCAATATGATGAATATGAGTAAGGGAAGACACGAACTAATACAAAATGAAGTAGGAAAGTGGGAAAACTACATACATAATGAGTACAACAATGTTAATGGAAAGAACATCAATAGAACAATCAAGACAGAATGTTGTGAAAATTCGATGGCCAAGCCTGGCTCTAAAAAAGAGATGTGAGGATGAACTATTATTATCCTTTCCAATGCAATCCTTCTTTGCAATAGTGGGAGACTATGTATGTGGAAACTACATATAATGTTTGACTAAGTTCATGTGTAGATTAATTTTGCTGATTTCTTCTTTTTTTGTGTTATAAGGAATGGCTCCCTGGGAGGGGGAAGGAGGAGAGATAAACTGGATGGATAGATAGATGGATAGATGGATAGTTAGAGAGACGGATGGATGGATAGATAGATGATAGATAGATAGATAGATAGATAGATAGATAGATAGATAGATAGATAGAT